>NC_092756.1:23471106-23771106 GCF_047496795.1 Chiloscyllium punctatum
GGAAATGGGTGAGGGTGAGGAAGGATGGGAAGGGGGTGAAGGTGAGGAGGGATGGGATAGGGATGAGCGTGGGCGGGGTGGGAAGGGCGTGAGGGTGTGGGGGTATGGAAGGGGGTGAGGGTGTGGGGGGGTGGGCAGGGGGTGAGGGTGTGGGGGAGTGGGAAGCGGGTGAGGGTGTGGGGGGTTGGGAAACGGTGAGGGGGGGATGGGAAGGGGTGAGGGTGAGGATGGATGGGAATGGGGTGAGGGTGAGGGGGATGGGAAGGTGGTGAGTGTGTGGGGGGTGGGAAGGGGGTGTGGGTGATTGGGATGGGAAGGGGGGTAAGGGTGAGGGGGATGGGAATGGGTGAGGGTGAGGGGGGATGGGAAGGGGTGAGGGTGAGGAAGGATGGGAAGGGGGTGAAGGTGAGGAGGGATGGGATAGGGATGAGCGTGGGCGGGGTGGGAAGGGCGTGAGGGTGTGGGGGGAGGGAAGGGGGTGAGGATGTGGGGGGTGGGCAGGGGGTGAGGGTGTGGGGAGTGGGAAGCGGGTGAGGGTGTGGGGGGTTGGGAAACGGTGAGGGGGGATGGTAAGGGGTGAGGGTGAGGGTGGATGGGAATGGGGTGAAGGTGAGGGGGATGGGAAGGTGGTGAGTGTGTGGGGGGTGGGAAGGGGGTGTGGGTGATTGGGATGGGAAGGGGGTAAGGGTGAGGGGAATGGGAATGGGTGAGGGTGAGGGGGGATGGGAAGGGGTGAGGGTGGGTGGGAATGGGGTGAGGGTGAGGGGGGATGGGAAGGGTGTGTGGGTGTAGGGGGATGGGAAGGTGGGGAGCGTGAGAGGGAATGGTGTGAGGGTGAGGGGGGCTGGGAAGGGGGTGAGGGTGAGGGGGGATGGCAAGTGGGTGAGGGTGAGGGGGATGGGAGGGGGGGTGAGGGTGAGGAGGGATGGGAAGGGGGTGAGGGTGAATTGGAAGGGGTGAGGGTGGGGGTGAGGGTGAGGGTGGATGGGAAGGGGGTGAGGGTGAGGGTGAGAGGGGATCACAAGGGTTGAGGGGGATGGGAAGGGGGTGATGGTGAGGGGGTTGAGGGTGGGGGGGATGGCAAGGGATGAGGGTGGGCGGGGATGGGAAGGGGGTGAGGGTGTGGGGGTATGGAGGGGGGGGTGTGGGGGGTGGGAAGGGGATGAGGGTGTGCCGGGTGGGCAGGGGGTGAGGGTGTGGGGGAGTGGGAAGCGGGTGAGGGTGTGGGGAGTTGGGAAACGGTGAGGGGGGATGGGAAGGGGTGAGGGTGAGGGTGGATGGGAATGGGGTGAGGGTGAGGGGGGATGGGAAGGTGGTGAGTGTGTGGGGGTGGGCAGGGGGTGTGGGTGATTGGGATGGGAAGGGGGAAGGGTGAGGGGGATGGGAATGGGTTGAGGGTGAGGAGGGATGGGAAAGGGTGAGGGTGAGGGGGGATGGGAAGGGGTGAGGGTGAGGGTGGATGGGAATGGGGTGAGGGTGAGGGGGGGATGGGAAGGGTGTGAGGGTGTAGGGGGATGGGAAGGTGGGGAGCGTGAGGGGGAATGGTGTGAGTGTGAGGGGGATGGGAAGGGGGTGAGGGTGAGGGGGGGTGGGTAGACGGTGAGGGAGGACAGGAAGGGCGTAAGGTTGAGGAGAGATGGGAAGCGGGTGAGGGTGAGGGGGTTTGTGAATGGTGTGAGGGTGACGGGATGGGAGGGAGTTGATGGGGGCTGGAAAGGGCGTAAGGGTGAGGGGGGATGCGAAGGGATGAGGGTGTGGTGGATGGGAAGGGGGTGAAGCTGTGGGGGATCTGAAGGGGGTGAGTGTGATGTGGGATGGGTAGGGGATGAGGGGGGATGGGAAGGGATGGGGAGATGGGAAGTGGGTCAAGGGGTGTGGGAAGTGGGTGACGGGGGCTGGAAAGGGGGTAAGGGTGAGGGAGGGATGCGAAGGGGTGAGGGTGTGGGGTGATGAGAAAGGCGTGAAGCTGTGGGGGGATCGGAAGGGGCTGAGTGTGATGTGGGATGGGTAGGGGGTGAGGGGGAAGGGAAGGGGGGTGGGGAGATGGGAAGGGGGTCAGGGGGGTGTGGGAAGGGGTGACGGGGATGGGAGGTGGTGAGGGTGAGGGGGATGGGAAGGGGGTGAGGGTGAGGGGGGATGGGAACGGGGTGAGGTTGAGGGGGGATGGGAAGGGGGTGAGGGCGAGGGGGGATGGGATGGGGGTAAGGGTGTGGGGGTATGGGAAGCGGGTGAGCGTGTGGAGGGATGGGAATGTGGTGAGGGTGTGGGGGGATGGGAAGGGGGTGAGGGCGTGGTGGAATGAGAAGGGGTGAGCGTGCGGGGGGATGGGAAGGTGGTGAGGGTGAAGGGGGATGGGAACGGTGTGAGTTTAAGTGGGGATGGGAATGGCGTATGGGTGAGGGGGGATGGGAAGGTGGTGGGGGGAAGGGAAGGAGGTGAGGGTGAGGGGGATGGGACGGGATTGACTGTGAGATGAAATGCGAAGGGGTGAGGAGGGATAGGAAGGGTGTGGTGGGATGGGAAGGGGTGAGGGAGGATGAGAAGGGTTAAGGGTGAGGGGAGATGGGAAGGGGGTTAGGGTGTGGGAGGAATGAGAAGGGGTGAGGGTATGAGTGGATGGAAAGGGGGTGAGGATGACAGGTGATGGGAAGGGGGTGAGGGTGAGGGGGGATGGGAAGGGGGTGAGGGTGAGAGGGGATGGAAAGGGGTGAGGGTGATGGGAAGGTGGTGGGGAGGATGGAAGGGGTGGGGAGATGGGAATGGTGTGAGGGTGAGGGGAGATGGGTAGACGGTGAGCGAGGACGTGAAGGGCGTAAGGGTGAGGTGGGTGGGAAGGGGTGAGGGTGTGGGGGGATGGGAAGGGATGAGCGTGTGGGGGGTGGGAAGGGGTGAGGGTGTGGGGGGATTGAATGGGGTTGAGGGTGTTGGGGGATGGGAAGGGGGTGAGTGTGGGGGGGTGGAAGGCGGTGAGTGTGAGGGGGACGTGAAGGGGATGGGGGTATGGGAATGGTGTGAGGGTGAGGGGGGATGGGAAGGGGGTGAGGGGGGATGGGAAGGGGGTAAGGGTGAGGGGGATGGGAAGAGGTAAGGGTGAGGGGGGATGGGAAGGGGGTGAGTGTGTGGGGGGATGGGAAGAGGGTGAGGGTGTGGAGGGATGTGAAGGGGGTGAGTGTGTAGGGGATGGGAAGGAGGTGAGGTTGTGGGGTATGGGAAGGGGGTGAGGCTGTGGGTGGATGGGAAGGGGGTGATGGTGTGGGGTGATGGAAAGGGGGTGAGGGTGTGGGGGATGGGAAGGGGTGAGGGGTTTGAGGGGATGGGGAGGGGGTGAGGATGTGGCGGGATGGGAAGGCGATGGGTTTGAGGGGGGATGGGAAGGGGGTGTGGGGAATGGGAAGATGGTGAGGGGGGATGGGAAGGGGGTGGGGTGGAAGGAAAGGTGGTGAGGGGGGATAGGAAGGGGGTGAGGGCGACGAGGGATGGGAAGTGGGTGTGGGTTAGGGGGGATGGGAACGGTGTGAGGGTGAGGGGGATGGGAAGGGGGTGAGGGTGAGGGGGTGGGGAGGAGGTGAGAGTGAGGGGGATGGGATGGGGGTGAGGGTCTGGGGTGATGGGAAAGTGGTGAGGGTGAGGGGGGATGGAAGGGGTGGGGTGAGGGGGGATGGGAACGGTGTGAGTGTGAGGGGGGATGGGAACGGGGTAAGGGTGTGTGAGGGGCGGGAAGGTGGTGTGGGGGGTGGGAAGGGGGTGAGTGTGAGGGGGATGGGTAGGGGGTGAGTGTGAGGGGGATAGGAAGGGTGTGGGGGGTGGGAATAGGGTGAGGGAGGATGAGAAGGGGTTAAGGGAGAGGGGGGATGTGAAGGGGGTAAGGGTGTGGGTGGATGGGAAGGGGGTGAGGGTGTGGGGGGATGGGAAGGGAGTGAGGGTGAGGGGGTTGGAAGGGCGTGAGGGTGAGCAGGGTGGGAAGGGGGTGAGGGTGAGGGTGGAAGGGAAGTGGGTGAGGGTGAGGGGGATAGGAAGGGGTGAGGGTGAGAGGGGATGGGAAGGGGGTGAGGGGTGATGGGAATGTGGTTCGGGGATGGGACGGGGGTGAGGGGGGACGGGATTGGTGTGAGGGTGTGGGGGATGGGAAGGCGGTGAGGGGGATGGGAATGGGCTAAGGGTGAGGTGGGATGGGAAGGAGGTGAGGGTGTGGGGGGAAGGGAAGGGGGTGAGGGTGTTGGGGGATTGGATGGGGGTGAGGGTGAGGGAAGGTGGGAAGAGGGTGGGGGGATGGGAATGGTGTAAGTGTGTGGGGGGATTGGATGGGGGTGAGGGTGAGGGAAGGTGGGAAGAGGGTAGGGGGATGGGAATGGTGTAAGAGTGTGGGGGATGGGAAGGGGGTGAGGGTGAGAGGGGTGGGAAGGGCGTGAGGGTGAGCGGGGTGGGAAGGGGGTGAGTATGATGGTGGAATGGAAGTGGGTGAGGGTGAGGGGGATGGGAAGGGGTGAGGGTGAGAGGGGAAGGGAAGGGGGTGAGGGGTGATGGGAAGGTGGTTCGGGTATGGGACGGGGGTGAGGGGGGATGGGATTGGTGTGAGGGTGTGGGGGATGGGAAGGCGGTGAGGGGGGATGGGAATGGGCTAAGGGTGAGGTGGGATGGGAAGGAGGTGAGGGTGTGGGGGGAAGGGAAGGGGTGAGGGTGTTGGGGGATTGGATGGGGGTGAGGGTGTTGGGGGATGGGAAGGGGGTGGCTGTGTGGGGGGATGACAAGTGGGTGAGTGTGAGGGGGAATGGGAAGGGGCTGGAGTGGATGGAAAGGGGATGGGGGATGGGAAAGGTGTGAGGGTGAGGGTGGATGGGAAGGGGGTAAGGTTGAGGGGTATGGGAAGGGGGTAAGGGTGAGGGGGTGGGAAGGGGGTCAGGATGAAGGGGATGGGAAGGGGTGACGGTGTTGGGGAATGGAAGGGGTAAGGGTGTGGTGGGATGAGAATAGGGTGAGGGTGTGGGGGGATGGGAAGGGTGTGAGGGGTGATGGGAAAGGGTTGGGGGTGTGGGAAGGGGGTGAGGGGGGATGGGAATAGTGTGAGGGTGAGGGGGATGGGTAGGGTGTAAGGATGAGAGGGGATGGGAAGGGGGTAAGGGTGAGGAGGGATGGGAAGGGTCTGGGGTGGATGGGAAGGGGATGAGGGGGATGCGAATGGTGGGAGGGTGAGGGGAGATGGGAAGGGGTGAGGGGCGATAGGAAGGTGGTAAGGGTGAGGGGGGATGGGAAGGGGTGAGGGTGAGGGGTGTTGGGAAGGGGGTGTGGGGGGATGGGAAGGGGGTTGGGGGATGGGAAGGGGGTGAGGGGGATCGGAATGGTGTGAGTGTGAGGGGGGATGGGAAGGGGATAAGGGTGAGGGTGGATGGGAAGGGGGTAAGGGTGAGGGGGGGTGGGAAGTGGGTAAGGGTGAGGGGGGATGGGAAGGGGGTGAGCATGAAGGGGATGGGAAGGGGTGAGGGTGTGGGGGAATGGGAAAGGGCTAAGGGTGAGGGGGGATGGGAAGGGGGTAAGGTTGAGGGGGATGGGAAAGGTGTGAGGGTGAGGGGGATGGGAAGGGGTGTGGGTGTGGGGGGATGAGAATAGGTTGATGGTGTGGGGGAATGGGAAGGGGGTGATGATGAGGGGGGATGGGAAGGGGTGGGGGGAATGGGAATGGTGTGAATGTGAGGGGGGATGGGAAGGGGGTGAGGGTGAGGGGGATGGGAAGGGGTTAAGTGTGAGGGGGGATGGAAATGTGGAGAGGGGCGATGGGAAGAGGGTCAACGGAGATGGGAAAGGTGTGGGGTGTTGGGAATGGGAATAGGGTGAGGGTTTGGGGGGATGGAAGGGGATGAGGGTGTGGGGGATGGGAAGAGGTGAGGGTTTGGGGGGATGGGAAGAGGGTGAGGGTGTGGGGTGAAGGGAAGGGGATGAGAGTTTGGGGGATGGGAAGGAGGTGAAGGTGTGGTGGGATGGGAAGTGGGTGGTGGTGAGGGGGATGGGATGGGGTTGGGGGGAATGGAATGTTGTGAATGTGAGGGGGGAATGGGAAGGGATGATGGTGAGTGGGGATGGGAACGGGGTGAGGGTGAGGGGGGTGGAATGGGGGTGAGAGGGGTTGGGAAGGGGGTGAGGGGGGGTGGGAAAGGGTTGGGGGGAATGGGAATGGTGTGAATGTGAGGGGGGATGGGAAAGCGGTAAGAGTGTGGGGGAATGGGAAGGGGGTGAGGGTGAGCGGGATAGGAAGGGGGTAAGGGTGAGGGGGGATGGGAAGGGGCTAAGGGTGAGGGGGAATGGGAAGGGGTGTGGGTGAGGGGGCATGGGAATAGGTTGAGGGTGTGGGGGATGGGAAGGGGTAATGGTGAAAGGGGATGGGAGGGGTGCAGGGAATGGGAATGGTGTGAATGTGAGGGGGAATGCGAAAGCGGTAAGAGTGAGGGGGAATAGGTGGGGGTGAGGGTGAGGGGTGATGGGAAGGGGGTAAGGAGGGATTGGAAGTGGGTGAGGGTGAGGGGGGTGGGAAGGGGGTGAGGGTGTGGGGGGGATGGGAAGGGTGAGGAGATGGGGGGATCGGATTAGGGTGAAGGTATGGGGGGATCCGATTAGGGTGAGGGGAGAGGTGGGATGGGAAGGGGTGGGGAATAGGAATGGTGTGAATGTGAGGGGGGATGGGAAGGGGGTGAGGGTGAGGGGGGATGGGAAGGGGGTGAGGGTGAGGGGGATGGGAAGGAGGTGTGGGTGAGGGGGAATGGGAAGGGGGGTGAGAGTTAGGGGAATGGGAAGGGGGTGAGGGGGAATGGGAAAGCGGTGGGGGGGATGGGAAGGGGGTGATGCGGGATGGGAATGGTGTAAGAGTGCGGGGCGCTGGGAAGGGGGTAAGGGTGGGGGGCATGAGAATGGGGTGATGGTGAGGGGGGATGGGAAGGGGTGAGGGTGAGGGTCGATGGGAAGGGGTGAGGGTGTGGGGGGATGGGAAGGGGGTGAGGGTGTGGGGTGATTGGAAGGGAGTGAGGGTATGGGGGGTTGGGAAAAGGGTGAGGGTGAGGGGTGATTGGAAGGGGTATGGGAAGGGGGTGAGTGTGAGGGGGGATGGGAAGGGGGTGAGGGCGAGGGGGATGGGAAGGGGGTGAGGGTGTGGGGGGAAGGGAAGGGGTTGAGAGTGTGGGGGGATGGGAAGGGGGTGTGGGGTGTGGGGGGATGGGAAGGGGGTAAGGGTGAGGGAGGATGGGAAGGGGGTGAGGCGAGGGGGGATGGGAAGTGGAGAGGGTGAGGGGGTATGGGAAGTGGGTGAGGGTGAGGGAGGATGGGAAGGGGGCGAGGGGCGATGGGAAGTGGGTTGGGGGATGGTAAGGGGGTAAGGCGGAATGGGAATGGTGAGAGGGTGAGGGGGGTGAGAAGGGGGTAAGGGTGAGGGGGGTTGGAAAAGGTGTGAGGTTGAAGGGGATGGGAAGGGGGTGAGGGTGGGGGGGATGGGAAGTGGTGAGGGTGTGGGGGGATGGGAAGGGGTGAGGGTGTGGGGGGATGGAAATAGGTTGAGGTTGTGGGGGGATGGGAAAGGGGTGATGATGAGGGGGATGGGAAGGGGGTGGGGGAATGGGAATGGTGTGAATGTGTGGGGGGATGGGAAAGCGGTAAGAGTGAGGGGAAATGTGAAGGGGGTGAGGGCGAGGGGGCATGGGAAGGGGCTAAGGGTGAGGGGGATGGGAAGGGGGTAAGGGTGAGGGGGTGGGAAGGGGTGTGGGGGTGTGGGGGATGGGAAGGGGTGAGGTTGTGGGGGAAGAGAAGGGGATGAGAGTGTAGGAGGATGGGAAGGGGGTGAAGGTGTGGGGGATGTGAACGGGTTGAGTGTGAGGGAGGATGGGAAGGGAGTGAAGATGAGAGGGATGGGAAGTGGGTGAGGGTGAGGGGGGATGGGAAGGAGGTGAGGCTGAGAGGGAATGGGATGTGGGTCAGGGTGTGAGGGTGTGGGGAGATTGGAAGGGGGTGAGGGTGAGGGGGTGACAGGAAGGGGATGGGAGATGAGAATGGTGTGAGTGTGAGGGGGTTGGGAAGGTTTAAGGGTGAGGGGGGATGGGAAGTGGGTGAGGGTGAGGGGGGAGGGGAAGTGGGTGAGGGTGGATGGGAAGTGGGTTGCGGGATGGTAAGGGGGTAAGGCGGAATGTGGAATGGTGTGAGGGTGAGGGGGTGAGAAGGGGCTAAGGGTGAGGGGGATGGGAAGGGGTGAGGGTTTGGGGGGAAGGGAATAGGTTGAGGGTGTGGGGGGATGGGAGAGGGTGTGGGGAATGGGAATGGTGTAAGGATGCGGGGCGATGGGAAGTGGGTAAGAATGAGAGGGGATGGGAAGGGGGTAAGGGTGATGGGGCATGTGAATGGGTTGTGGGTGAGGGGGGATGGGAATGGGGGTGAGGTTGTGGGGTGATGGGAAGGGAGTGTGGGTGTGGGGGTTTGGGAAAAGGGTGAGGGTGAGGGGGGATTGGAAGGGTATGGGAATAGGTTGAGGGTGAGGGGGATGGGAAGGGGGTGAGGGTGAGGGAGGATGGGAATGGGGTGAGGGCGAGGGGGGAAGGGAAGGGGTTGAGAATGTGGGGGATGGGAAGGGGGGTGAGGGTGAGGGGGATGGGAAGGGGGGTGAGCGTGTAGGGGGATGGGAAGGGGTGAGGGTGTGGGGGGAAGGGAATAGGTTGAGGTGTGGGGGGATGGGAAGAGGGTGATGGTGAGGTGGGATGGGAAGGGGGTGTGGGGAATGGGAATGGTGTAAGGATGCGGGGCGATGGGAAGTGGGTAAGGATGAGAGGGGATGGGAAGGGGGTTAGGGTGAGGGGGCATGTGAATGGGTTGTGGGTGAGGGGGGATGGGAAGGGGTGAGGTTGTGGGGTGATAGGATGGGAGTGTGGGTGTGGGGGTTTGGAAAAAGGGTGAGGGTGAGGGGGGATTGGAAGGGGGATGGGAATAGGTTGAGGGTGAGGGGGGATGGTAAGGGGTGAGGGTGAGGGAGGATAGGAATGGGGTGATGGTGTGGGGGGATGGGATGGGGTGAGTGTGAGGGAGGATGGGAAGGAGTGAGGATGAGGGGGGATGGGAGGGGGTGAGGGGGGGGATGGGAAGGGGGTGAGCGTGAGGGGGTGACGGGAAGGGGATGGGGAGATGGGAATGTTGTGAGTGTGAGGGGGTTGGGAAGGTTTAAGGGTGAGGAGGGATGGGAAGGGGTGAGGGTGAGATGGATGGGAAGTGGGAGAGGGTGAGGGGGGATGGGAAGTGGGTGAGAGGGGAACGGAAGTAGGTTGGGGATGGTAAGGGGGTAAGGCGGAATGGGAATGGTGTGAGGGTGAGGGGGGGATGGGAAGGGGGTAAGGGTGAGGGGGGATGGGAAGGGGTTAAAGGTGAGAGGGGTTGGGAAGGGGTTGAGGGTGTGGGGGGATCGGAAGGGGTGAGGGTGTGGTGTGTTGGGAATAGGTTGGTGGTGTGGGGGGATGGGAAGGGGTGATGGTGAGCTGGGATGGGAAGGTGGTGGGGGGAATGGGAATGGTGTGAATGTTAGGGGGGATGGGAAAGCGGTAAGAGTGAGGGGGAATGGGAAGGGGGTGAGGGTGAGGGGGGATGGGAAGGTGCTCAGGGTGAGGGGGAATGGGAAGGGGCTAAGGGTGAGGGGGATGGGAAGGGGCTAAAGTTGAGGGGCGATGGGAAGGGGGTGAGGGTAAGAGGGATGGGAAGGGGGTGAGGGTGTGGGGGGATGGGAAGGGGGTGATGGTGAGGGGCATGGGAAGGGGTGGGGGGAATGGCATTGGTGTGAATGTGAGGGGGATGGCAAAGCGGTAAGAGTGAGGGGGAATGGGAAGGGGGTGAGGGTGAGGAGGGATGGGAAGGGGTTAAGGGTGAGGGGGGATGGAAAGGGATTGAGGGAGATGGGAAGGGGATGGGGGTGTGGGGGAATGGGAAGGGGTGAGGGTGTGGGGGTATGGGAAGGGGGTGAGGGTGTGGAGGGGAGGGAAGGGGGTGAGGGTGTGGGGGATGGGAAGGGGTGAGGGTGTGGCGGGATGGGAATAGGTTGAGTTTGTGGGGGGATGCGAAGGGGATGATGATGAGGGGGATGGGAAGGGGGTGGGGAGAATGGGAATGGTGTGAATGTGTGGGGGGATGGGAAAGCGGTAAGAGTGAGTGGAAATGTGAAGGGAGTGAGGGCGAGGGGGCATGGGAAGGGGCTAAGGGTGAGGGGGATGGGAAGGGGGTAAGGGTGAGGGGGGTGGGAGGGGGTGTGGGTGAGGGGGGATGGGAAGGGGTGAGGTTGTGTGGGAAGAGAAGGGGGTGAGAGTGTAGGAGGATGGGAAGGGGTGAAGGTGTGGGGGATGTGAACGGGTTGAGTGTGAGGGAGGATGGGAAGGGAGTGAAGATGAGAGGGATGGGAAGTGGGTGAGGGTGAGGGGGGATGGGAAGGGGGTGAGGCTGAGAGGGAATGGGATGTGGGTCAGGGTGTGGGGAGATTGGAAGGGGGTGAGGGTGAGGGGGTGACAGGAAGGGGATGGGGAGATGAGAATGGTGTGAGTGTGAGGGGGTTGGGAAGGTTTAAGGGTGTTGGGGGGATGGGAAGGGGTTAAGGGTGAGGGAGGATGGGAAGGGGGTGAGGGCGAGGGGGGATGGGAAGTGGGAGAGGGTGAGGGGGGATGGGAAGTGGGTGAGGGTGAGGGAGGATGGGAAGGGGGCGAGGGGGGATGGGAAGTGGGTTGGGGGATGGTAAGGGGGTAAGGCGGAATGGGAATGGTGAGAGGGTGAGGGGGGTGAGAAGGGGGTAAGGGTGAGGGGGGATGGGAAGGGGCTAAGGGTGATGGGGGATGGGAAGGGGGTAAGGCTGAGGGGGGTTGGAAAAGGTGTGAGGTTGAGGGGGATGGGAAGGGGGTGGGGGGGATGGGAAGGGGTGAGGGTGTGGGGGATGGGAAGGGGTGAGGGTGTGGGGGGATGGGAATAGGTTGAGGTTGTGGGGGGATGGGAAGGGGGTGATGATGAGGGGGATGGGAAGGGGGTGGGGGGAATGGGAATGGTGTGAATTTGTGGGGGGATGGGAAAGCGGTAAGAGTGAGGGAAAATGTGAAGGGGGTGAGGGCGAGGGGGCATGGGAAGGGGCTAAGGGTGAGGGGGATGGGAAGGGGGTAAGGGTGAGGGGGGTGGGAAGGGGTGTGGGTGTGGGGGGATGGGAAGGGGTGAGGTTGTGGGGGAAGAGAAGGGGGTGAGAGTGTAGGAGGATGGGAAGGGGGTGAAGGTGTGGGGGATGTGAACGGGTTGAGTGTGAGGGAGGATGGGAAGGGAGTGAAGATGAGAGGGATGGGAAGTGGGTGAGGGTGAGGGGGTGAGAAGGGGCTAAGGGTGAGGCGGATGGGAAGGGGGTAAGGTTGAGGGGGGATGTGAAGGGGGTGAGGGTGAGGGGGATGGGAAGGGGGTGAGCGTATGGGGGGATGGGAAGGGGTGAGGGTGTGTGGGGAAGGGAATAGGTTGAGGGTGTGGGGGTTGGGAAGAGGGTGATGGTGAGGGGGGATGGGAAGGGGATGTGGGGAATGGGAATGGTGTAAGGATGCGGGGCGTTGGGAAGTGGGTAGGGATGAGAGGGGATGGGAAGGGGGTAAGGGTGAGGGGGCATGTGAATGGGTTGTGGGTGAGGGGGGATGGGAAGTGGGTGAGGTTGTGGGGTGATGGGAAGGGAGTGTGGGTGTGGGGGTTTGGGAAAAGGGTGAGGGTGGGGGGGATGGGAAGGGGGATGGGAATAGGTTGAGGGTGAGGGGGGATGTGAAGGGGGTGAGGGTGAGGGAGGATGGGAATGGGGTGAAGGCTTGGGGGGAAGGGAAGGGGTTGAGAATGTGGGGGATGGGAAGGGGGTGAGGGTGAGGTGGATGGGAAGGGGGTGAGCGTGTTGGGGGATGGGAAGGGGTGAGGGTGTGGGGGGAAGGGAATAGGTTGAGGGTGTGGGGGGATGGGAAGAGGGTGATGGTGAGGGGGGATGGGAAGGGAGTGTGGGGAATGGGAATGGTGTAAGGATGCGGGGCGATGGGAAGTGGGTAAGGATGAGAGGGGATGGGAAGGGGGTAAGGGTGAGGGGGCATGTGAATGGGTTGTGGGTGAGGGGGATGGGAAGGGGGTGAGGTTGTGGGGTGATAGGAAGGGAGTATGGGTGTGGGGGTTTTCAAAAAGGGTGAGGGGGGATTGGAAGGGAGATGGGAATAGGTTGAGGGTGAGGGGGGATGGTAAGGGGTAAGGGTGAGGGAGGATAGGAATGGGGTGAGGGTGTGGGGGGATGGGATGGGTGAGTGTGAGGGAGGATGGGAAGGGAGTGAGGATGAGGGGGATGGGAGGGGGTGAGGGAGGGGGGATGGGAAGGGGGTGAGCGTGAGGGGGTGACGGGAAGGGGATGGAGAGATGGGAATGTTGTGAGTGTGAGGGGGTTGGGAAGGTTTAAGGGTGAGGAGGGATGGGAAGGGGGGTGAGGGTGAGATGGATGGGAAGTGGGAGAGGGTGAGGGGGGATGGGAAGTGGGTGAGAGGGGAACGGAAGTAGGTTGGGGATGGTAAGGGGGTAAGGCGGAATGGGAATGGTGTGAGGGTGAGGGGGGTGGGAAGGGCCTAAGGGTGAGGGGGGATGGGAAGGGGTTAAAGGTGAGAGGGGTTGGGAAGGAGGTGAGGGTGAGGGGGATGGGAAGGGGTTGAGGGTGTGGGGGGATCGGAAGGGGTGAGGGTGTGGTGTGTTGGGAATAGGTTGGTGGTGTGGGGGGATGGGAAGGGGTGATGGTGAGCTGGGATGGGAAGGGGGTGGGGAGAATGGGAATGGTGTAAATGTTAGGGGGGATGGGAAAGCGGTAAGAGTGAGGGGGAATGGGAAGGGGGTGAGGGTGGGGGGGGATGGGAAGGTGCTCAGGGTGAGGGGGAATGAGAAGGGGCTAAGGGTTAGGGGGATGGGAAGGGGCTAACGGTGAGGGGGGATGGGAAGGGGGTGAGGGTAAGAGGGCTGGGAAAGGGGTGAGGGTGTGGGGGATGGGAAGGGGGTGATGGTGAGGGGCATGGGAAGGGGTGGGGGGAATGGCAATGGTGTGAATGTGAGGGGGATGGCAAAGCGGTAAGAGTGAGGGGGAATGGGAAGGGGTGAGGGTGTGGGGGTATGGGAAGGGGGTGAGGGTGTGGAGTGGAGGGAAGGGGGTGAGGGTGTGGGGGATTGGGAAGGCGGTGAAGGTGTGGGGGATGGAAATGGGTTGAAGGTGTGTGGGGATGGGAAGGAGGTGAGAGGGGATGGGAAGGGCGTGAGGCGGGTTGGGACAGGGGTGGGGGGAATGGGAATTGTGTGAATGTGAGGGGTGATGGGAAAGCGGTAAGAGTGAGGGGGAATGGGAAGGGCGTGAGGGTGAGGGGGGATGGGAGGGGGTAAGGGTGAGCGGGGATGGGAAGGGGGTAAGGGTGAGGGGGGAGAGGAAGGGGGTGAGGGTGAGGGGGATGGGAAGGGGATGAGAGTGTTGGGGGATGGGACCGGTTGTGGGTGTGGGGGCATGGGAATAGGGTGAGGGTGTGGCGGGATTGGAAGGGGGTGATGGTGAGGGGGGATGGGAAGGGGGTGGGAGGAATTGGAATGATGTGAATGTGAGGGGGGAATGGGAAAGCGGTAAGAGTGAGGCGGAATGGGAAGTGGGTGAGGGGGAGGGGGGATGAGAAGGGGGTGAGGGTGAGGGGGGTGGGAAGGGGTTGAGGTTGAGGGGGGGTGGGAAGGGGAAAGGGGGGATGGGAATGGTGTGAGGGTGAGAGTTGGATGGGAAGGGGGTAAGGATGAGAGGGGATGGTAAGTGGGTAAGCGTGAGGGGGGATGGGAAGGGGTGAAGGTGAGGGGGATGGGAAGGGGTGAGGAGGGATGGGAATTGTGTGAGGGTGAGGGGGATGGGAAGGGGGTGAGGGTGTGGGGGGATGGTAAGGGTTGAGGGTGTGGGGGGATCGGATTAGGGTGAGGGTGTGGGGGATCGAATTAGGGTGAGGGTGTGGAGTGATGGGAAGTGGGTGAGGGTAAGGTGGAATGGGAAGGGGGTGGGGTGATGGGAATGGTGTGAATGTGAGGGGGGATGGGAAGGGGGCAAGATTGAGGGTGGATGGGAAGGGGGTGAGGGTGAGGGGGGATGGGAAGGGAGTGAGGGTGAGGGGGTATGGGAAGGGGGTGAGAGTGAAGGGAATGGGAAGGAGGTGAGGGGGGATGGGAAAGCGTTTGGGGGATGGGAAGGGGGTGAGGGGGGATGGGACTGGTGTAAGGGTGCGGGGCACTGGGAAGCGGTTAAGGATGAGAGTGGATGGGAAGGGGGTAAGGGTGAGGGGGCATGTGAATGGGGTGAGGGTGAGGGGGGGATGGGAAGGTGCTCAGGGTGAGGGGGTATGGGAAGGGGCTAAGGTTGAGGGGGGATGGGAAGGGGCTAAGGGTGAGGGGGGATGGGAAGGGGGTGAGGGTGAGGGGGATGGAAAGGGGGTGAGGGTGTGGGCGGATGGGTAGGGGATGAGAGTGTGGGGGGATGGGACCGGGTGTGGGTGTGGGGGCATGGGAATAGGTTGAGGGTGTGGGGGGATGGGAAGGGGGTGAGGGGGGATGGGAAAGCGTTTGGGGGAATGGGAAGGGGGTGAGGGGGATGGGAATGGTGTAAGGGAGCGGGGCACTGGGAAGGGGGTAAGGATGAGAGTGGATGGGAAGGGGGTAAGGGTGAGGGGGCATGTGAATGGGGTGAGGGTGAGGGGGGATGGGACCGGGTGTGGGTGTGGGGGCATGGGAATAGGTTGAGGGTGTGGGGGATGGGAAGGGGGTGATGGTGAGTGGGAATGGGAAGGGGGTGGGAGGAATGGGAATGGTGTGAATGTGAGGGGGGAATGGGAAAGCGGTAAGAGTGAGGGGGAATGGGAAGGGGGTGAGGGGGAGGGGGGATACGAAGGGGGTGAGGGTGAGGGGGGTAGGAAGGGGCTAAGGTTGAGGGGGGATGGGAAGGGGCTAAAGGTGAGGGGGGATGGGAAGGGGTGAGGGTGAGGGGAGTGGAAAGGGGGTGAGGGTGTGGGCGGATGGGAAGGGGTGATGGTGAGGGGCATGGGAAGGGGTGGCGGGAATGGGAATGGTGTGAATGTGAGGGGCGATGGGAAAGCGGTAAGAGTGAGTGGGAATGGGAAGGGGGTGAGGGTGAGGTGGATGGGAGGGGGTAAGGGTGAGAGGGGATGGGAAGGGGCTATGGGTGAGCGGGGATTGGCAGGGGTAAGGGTGAGGAGGGATAGGAAGGGGGTGAGGGGGAGGGGGATGGGAAGGGGATGAGAGTGTGGGGGGATGGGACCGGGTGTGGGTGTGGGGGCATAGGAATAGGTTGAGGGTGAGGGGGGATGGGAAGGGGGTGAGGGTGAGGGGGATGGGAAGGGGGTGATGGTGAGGGGCAAGGGAAGGGGTGGGGGGAATGGGAATGGTGTGAATGTGAGGGGGAATGGGAAAGCGGTATGAGTGAGGGGGAATGGGAAGGGGTGAGGGTGAGGGGATATGTGAAGGGGTTAATGGTGGGGGGGATGGAAAGGGGTTGAGGGGGATGGGAAGGTCGTGAGGGGAGATGGGACAGGGGTGGGGGTGTGGGGAATGGGAATAGGGTAAGGGTGTGGGGGGATGGGAAGGGGATGAGGATGTGGGTGAATGGGAAGGGGTGAGGGTGTGGGGGGATGGGAAGGGGGTGAGGGTGTGGGGGGATGGGAAGCGGGTGAAGGTGTTGCGGGATGGAAAGGGGTTGAAGTTGTGTGAGGATGGGAAGGGGGTGAGGGTGAGGGGGGATGGGATGGGGGTGAGAGGGGATGGGAAGTGCGTGATGGGGGCTGGGAAAAGGGTGGGGAATGGGAATAGTGTGAATGTGAGGGGTGATGGGAAAGCGGTAAGATGGAGGGGGAATGGGAAGGGGGTGAGGGTGAGGGGGGATGGGAGGGGGTAAGGGTGAGAGGGGATGGGAAGTGCGTGATGGGGGCTGGGAAAAGGGTGGGGAATGGGAATACTGTGAATGTGAGGGGTGATGGGAAAGCGGTAAGATGGAGGGGGAATGGGAAGGGGGTGAGGGTGAGGGGGGATGGGAGGGGGTAAGGGTGAGAGGGGATGGGAAGGGTTTTAAGAGTGAGGGGGGATAGGAAGGGGGTGAGGGTGAGGGGGATGGGTGTGGATGAGGGTGTGGGGGGGTGGTACCGGGTGTGGGTGTGGGGGCATGGGAATAGGTTGAGGGTGTGGGGGGATGGGAAGGGGGTGATGGTGAGGGGGGGATGGGAAGGGGATGGGAGGAATGGGAATGGTGTGAATGTGAGGGGGGAATGGGAAAGCGGTAAGAGTGAGGGGGAATGGGAAGGGGGTGAGGGTGAGGGGAGATGGGAAGGGGGTGAGGGTGAGGGGAGATGGGAAGGGGGTGAGGGGGGATGGGAATGGTGTGAGGGTGAGAGTTGGATGGGAAGGGGGTAAGGATGAGAGGGGATGGTAAGTGGGTATGGGTGAGGGGGGATGGGAAGGGGTGAATATGAGGGGGGATGGGAAGGGGTGAGGAGGGATGGGAATTGTGTGAGGGTGAGGGGGATGGGAAGGGGGTGAGGGTGTGGGGGGATGGTAAGGGTGGAGGGGGTGGGGGGATCGGATTAGGGTGAGGGTGTGGGGGATCGGATTAGGGTGAGGGTGTGGAGTGATGGGAAGGGGGTGAGGGTGAGGTGGGATGGGAAGGGGGTGGGGTGATGGGAATGGTGTGAATGTGAGGGGGGATGGGAAGGGGGCAAGATTGAGGGTGGATGGGAAGGGGGTGAGGGTGAGGGAGGATGGGAAGGGGGTGAGGGTGAGGGGGTATGGGAAGGGGGTGAGAGTGAAGGGAATGGGAAGGGGGTGAGGGGGGATGGGAAAGCGGTTGGGGGGATGGGTAGGGGGTGAGGGGGGATGGGAATGGTGTGAGGGTGAGACGTGGATGGGAAGGGGGTAAGGATGAGAGGGGATGGTAAGTGGGTAAGGGTGAGGGGGGATGGGAAGGGGGTGAAGGTGAGGGGGATGGGAAGGGGGTGAGGAGGGATGGGAATTGTGTGAGGGTGAGGGGGATGGAAAGGGGGTGAGGGTGTGGGGGGATGGTAAGGGTTGAGGGTGTGGGGGGGATCGGATTAGGGTGAGGGTGTGGGGGGTTCGGATTAGGGTGAGGGTGTGGAGGGATGGGAATGGTGTGAATGTGAGGGGGGATGGGAAGGGGCAAGATTGAGGGTGGATGGGAAGTGGGTGAGGGTGAGGGGGATGGGAAGGGGTGAGGGTGAGGGGGTATGGGAAGGGGTGAGAGTGAAGGGAATGGGAAGGGGGTGAGGGGGGATGGGAAAGCGTTTGGGGGATGGGAAGGGGGTGAGGGGGGATGGGAATGGTGTAAGGGAGCGGGGCACTGGGAAGGGGGTAAGGATGAGAGTGGGTGGGAAGGGGGTAAGGGTGAGGGGGCATGTGAATGGGGTGAGGGTGAGGGGGATGGGAAGGTGCTCAGGGTGAGGGGGAATGGGAAGGGGCTAAGGTTGAGGGGGGATGGGAAGGGCCTAAGGGTGAGGGTGGATGGGAAGGGTGTGAGGGTGAGGGGGATGGAAAGGGGGTGAGGGTGTGGGCGGATGGGAAGGGGGTGATGGTGAGGGGCATGGGAAGGGGTGGGGTGAATGGGAATGGTGTGAATGTGAGGGGCGATGGGAAAGCGGTAAGAGTGGGTGGGAATGGGAAGGGGGTGAGGGTGAGGGGGATGGGAGGGGGTATGGGTGAGAGGGGATGGGAAGGGGCTAAGGGTGAGCGGGGATGGGCAGGGGTAAGGCTAAGGTGGGATAGGAAGGGGGTGAGGGGGAGGGGGATGGGAAGGGGATGAGAGTGTGGGGGGATGGGACCGGGTGTGGGTGTGGGGGCATAGGAATAGGTTGAGGGTGAGGGCGGATGGGAAGGGGGTGAGGGTGAGGGGGATGGGAAGGGGGTGATGGTGAGGGGCATGGGAAGGGTTGGGGGAAATGGGAATGGTGTGAATGTGAGGGGGGATGGGAAAGCGGTAAGAGTGAGGGGGAATGGGAAGGGGTGAGGGTGAGGGGTGATGTGAAGGGGTTAAGGGTGGGGGGGATGAAAGGGGTTGAGGGGGATGGGAAGGGCGTGAGGGGAGATGGGAAAGGGGTGGGGTGTGGGGAATGGGAATAGGGTAAGGGTGTGGGGGGTTGGGAAGGGGATGAGGGTGTGGGTGAATGGGAAGGGGTGAGAGTGTGGGGGGATGAGAAGGGGGTGAGGGTGTGGGGGGATGGGAAGGGGGTGAAGGTGTTGCGGGATGGAAAGGGGTTGAAGTTGTGTTGGGATGGGAAGGGGGTGAGGGTGAGGGGGGATGGGAGGGGGTAAGGGTGAGAGGGGATGGGAAGGGGCTAAGGGTGAGCGGGGATGGGAAGGGGGTAAGGGTGAGGGGGGATGGGACCGGGTGTGGGTGTGGGGGCATGGGAATAGGTTGAGGGTGTGGGGGGATGGGAAGGGGTGAGGAGAGATGGGAATTGAGTGAGGGTGTGGGGGGATGGTTAGGGTTGAGGGTGTGTGGGGATCGGATTAGGGTGAGGGTGTGGGGGATCGGATTTGGGTGAGGGTGTGGAGTGATGGGAAGGGGGTGAGGGTGAGGTGGGATGGGAAGAGGGTGATAGTGAAGGGAATGGGAAGGGGGTGAGGGGGGATGGGAAAGCGGTTGGGGGATGGGAATGGGGTGTGGGGGGATGGGAATGGTGTAAGGTTGCGGGGCACTGGGAAGGGGGTAAGGATGAGAGGGGATGGGAAGGGGGTAAGAGTGAGGGGGCATGTGAATGGGGTGAGGGTGAGGGGGGATGGGAAGGGGTGAGGGTGAGGGTCGATGGGAAGGGGGTGAGGGTGTGGGGGGATGGGAAGGGGTTGAGGGTGTGGGGTGATGGGAAGGGAGTGAGGGTGTGGGGGTTTGGGAAAAGGGTGAGGGTGAGGGGGGATTGGAAGGGGTATGGGAAGGGGGTGAGGGTGAGGGGGAAGGGAAGGGGGTGAGGGTGAGGTTCGAAGTGAAGGGGTGAGGGTGTGGGGGGAAGGGAAGGGGTTGAGAGTGTGGTGTGATGGGAAGCGGGTGAGGGTGTGGAGGGATGGGAAGGGGGTGATTGTAAGGGAGGATGGGAAGGGAGTGAGGATAAGGGGGCATGGGAAGGGGGTGAGGGTGAGGGAGAATGTGATGGGGGTGAGGGCGGGAGGGTGTGGGCAGATAGGAAGGGGGTGAGCATGAGGGGGTGACGGGAAGTGGTTGGGGGATATGGGAATGGTGTGAGTGTGAGGGATTTGGGAAGGTTTAAGGGAGAGGAGGGATGGGAAGTTTGAAAGGGTGAGGGGGATGGGAGGTGGGTGAGGGTGAGGGAGGATGGGAAGGCGGCGAGGGGGGATGGGAAGTGGGTTGGGGAATCGTAAGGGGGTAAGGCGGAATGGGAATGGTGTGAGGGTGAGGGAGTGACATTGGGGTAAGGGTGAGGGGATGGGAAGGGGGTAAGGTTGAGGTTAATGGGAAGTGGCTAATGGTGAGGGGGGATGGGAAGGGGTTAAGGGTGAGGGGGATGAGAATGGGGTGAGGGTGAGGGGGATGGGAAGGGGGTGAGCGTGTGGGGGGATGGGAAGGGGTGAGGGTGTGGGGGGATGGGAATAGGTAAGGGTGTGGGGGATGGGAAGGGGGTTATGGTGAGGGGGGATGGGAAGGGGGTGGGGGAATGGGAATGCTGTGATTGTGAGGGGGATGGGAAAGAGGTAAGAGTGAGGGGAAATGTGAAAGGGGTGAGGGGGTGAGGGGGGATGGGAAGGGTCTAAGGGTGAGGGGGGATGGGAAGGGGCTAAGGGTGAGGGGGATGGGAAGTGGGTAAGGGTGGGGGGATGGGAAGGGGGTGAGAGTGTGGGGGGATGGGAAGGGGTGTGGTGTGGGGGATGGAAAAAGATTAAGGGTGTGCGGGGATGGGAAAGGGGTGATTTTGAGGGGGGATGGCAAGGGTGTGGGGGGAATGGGAATGGTGTGAATGTGAGGGGGGATGGGAAAGCGGTAAGAGTGAGGGTGAATGGGAAGGGGGTCGAGGGTGAGGGGGATGGGAAGGGGGTAAGGGTGAGGGGGGATGGGAAGGGGGTGAGGGGAGATGGGAAAGGGGTGGGGATGTGGGGAATGGGAATGGGGTGAGGGTGTGGGGCGATGGGAAGGGGATGAGTGTGTGTGGTGATGGGAATGGGGTGAGGGTGTGGGGGGAAGGGAAGGGGGTGAGAGTGTAGGAGGATGGGATGTGGGTGAAGGTGTGGGGGGAATGGGAAGGGGGTGAGTGTGAGGGAAGATTAGAAGGGAGTGAGGATGAGGGGGATGGGAAGTGGGTCAGGGTGAAGGGGGATGGGAAGGGTGTGAGGGTGAGGGGGAATGGGAAGTGGGTGAAGGGGATGGGAATTGGGTTGGGGGATGGTAAGGGGGTAAGGCAGAATGGGAATGGTGTGAGGGTGAGGGGGTGAGAAGGGGGTAAGGGTGAGGGGGGTTGGGAAGGGGGTAAGGTTGAGGGCGGATGGGATGGGGCTAAGTGTGAAGGGGGATGTGAAGGGGTTAAGGATGGGAATGGGAATGGTGTGAATGTGAGGGGGGATGGGAAAGCGGTAAGAGTGAGGGTGAATGGGAAGGGGGTCGAGGGTGAGGGGGATGGGAAGGGGGTGAGGGTGAGGGGGATGGGAAGGGGGTGAACGTGTGGGGGGATGGGAAGGGGTGAGGGTGTGGGGGGATGGGAAGGGGGTGATGGTGAGGGGGGATTGGAAGGGGTGGGGGGAATGGGAAAGGTGTGAATGTGAGGGGGGATGGGAAAGCGGTAAGAGTGAGAGGAAATGTGAAGGGGGTGAGGGTGAGGGGGGATGTGAAGGGTCTAAGGGTGAGGGGGGATGGGAAGGGGCTAAGGGTGAGGGGGATGGGAAGTGGGTAAGGGTGAGGGTGGATGGGAAGGGGGTGAGGGTGAGGGGGATGGAAAGGGGGTGAGGGTGTGGGGGGATGGGAAGGGGTGTGGGTGTGGGGGATGGAAAAATATTAAGGGTGTGCGGGGATGGGAAGGGGGTGATGGTGATGGGGGATGGCAAGGGGGTGGGGGAATGGGAATGGTGTGAATGTGAGGGGGGATGGGAAAGCGGTAAGAGTGAGGGGGAATAGGAAGGGGGTCGAGGGTGAGGGGATGGGAAGGGGTAAGGGTGAGGGGGGATGGGAAGGGGTGAGGGGAGATGGGAAAGGGGTGGGGGTGTGGGGAATGGGAATGGGGTGAGGGTGTGTGGGGATGGGAAGGGGTGAGGGTGTGGGGGGATGGGAATAGGGTGAGGGTGTGGGGTGATGGGAATGGGATGAGGGTGTGGGGGGAAGGGAAGGGGGTGAGAGTGTAGGAGGATGGGATGGGGGTGAAGGTGAGGGGGGAATGGGAAGGGGGTGAGTGTGAGGGAAGATTAGAAGGGAGTGAGGATGAGGGGGATGGGAAGTGGGTGAGGGTGAGGGGGGATGGGAAGGGGGTGAGGCTGAGGGGGAATGGGATGTGGGTGAAGGTGTGACGGTGTGGTGAGATGGGAAGGGCGAGAGGGTGAGGGTTGATGGGAAATGTGTGAGGGTGAGGGGGAATGGGAAGTGGGTGAAGGGGATGGGAAGTGGGTTGGGGGATGGTAAGGGGGTAAGGCGGAATGGGAATGGTGTGAGGGTGCGGGGGGTGAGAAGGGGGTAAGGGTGAGGGGGGCTGGGAAGGGGGTAAGGGTGAGGGGGATGGGAAGGGGCTAAGGGTGAGGGGGATGTGAAGGGGGTGAGGGTGAGGGGGATGGAAAGGGGTGAGGGTGTGGGGGGATGGGAAGGGGGTGATGGTGAGGGGGGATGGGAAGGGGTGGGGGGAATGGGAAAGGTGTGAATGTGAGGGGGGATGGGAAAGCGCTAACAGTGAGGGGAAATATTAAGGGGGCGAGGGTGCGGGGGATGGGAAGGGGCTAAGGGTGAGGGGGGATGGGAAATGGCTAAGGGTGAGGGGGAATGGGAAGAGGGTAAGGGTAAGAGGGGATGGGAAGGGGGTGAGGGTGAGGGGGATGGGAAGAGGGTGAGGGTGTGGGGGGATGGGAAGGGGTGTGGGTGTGGGTGTGGGGGGATGGGAATAGGTTGAGGATGTGGGGGGATGGGAAGGGGGTGATGGTGATGGGGATGGGAAGGGGGTGGGAGTAATGGGAATGGTGTGAAGGTGAGGGGGGATGGGAAAGCGGTAACAGTGAGGGGGAATGGGAAGGGGGTGAGTGTGAGGGGGGATGGGAAGGGGGTAAGGGTGAGGGGGTGACTGGAAGGGGATGAGGAGATGGGAATGGTGTGAGTGTGAGGTGGTTGGGAAGGTTTAAGGCTGAGGTGGGATGGGAAGGGGGTGAGGGTGAGGGGGGACGGGAAGTGGGAGAGGGTGAGGGGGGATGGGAACTGGGTGAGGGTGAAGGGGAATGGGAAGTGGGTGAGCGGGAATGGGGAGTGGGCTGGGGTAGGTAATGGGGTAAGGTGGAATGGGAATGGTGTGAGGGTGAGGGGTGAGAAGGGGGTAAGGGTGAGGCTGGATGGTATGGGGATGAGGGTGAGGGGGATGGGAAGGGGATGAGGGTCTGGGGGGATGGGAAGGGGTGAGGGTCTGGGGGGATGGGAATAGGGTGAGGGTGTGGGGTGATGGGAATGTGGTGAGAGTGTGGGGGGAAGGGAAGGGGGTGAGTGTGCAGGAGGATGGGAAGGGAGTGAAGGTGTGGGGGGGTGGGAAGGGGGTGAGTGTGAGGGAAGCTGGGAAGGGAGTGAGAATGAGGGGGATGGGAAGTGGGTGAGGGTGAGGGGGGTATGGGAAGGGGGTGAGGCTGAGGAGGAATGGGATGTGGGTGAGGGTGTGAGGGTGTGGGGACATGGGAAGGGGAGAGGGTGAAGGTGGATGGGAAGTGGGTGAGGATGAGGGGGGATGGGAAGTGAGTGAGGGGGATGGGAAGTGGGTTGGGGATGGTAAGGGGGTAAGGCGGAATAGGAATGGTGTGAGGGTGAGGGGGGTGAGAAGGGGGTGAGGGTGAGGGGGGTTGGGAAGGGGTTAAGGTTGAGGGGGGATGGGAAGGGGCTAAGGGTGAGGTGGGATAGGAAGGGGTTAAGGGTGAGGGGGGATGTGAAGGGGGTGAGGGTGAGGGGGATGGGAAGGGGGTAAGGATGAGGGGGGATGGGAAGGGGGTGAGGGGGATGGGAAGGGTGTGGTGGAGATGGGAAAGGGGTGGGGGTGTGGGGAATTGGAATAGGGTGAGGGTGTGGCGGGATGGGAAGTGGATGAGGGTGTGGGGGAATGGGAAGGGGTGAGAGTGTTGGGGGGATGGGTATAGGGTGAGGGTGTGGGGTGATGGGAATGTGGTGAGAGTGTGGGGGGAAGGGAAGGGGGTGACAGTGTAGGAGGATGGGAAGGGGGTGAGGGTGTGGGGGGAACGGAAGGGGGTGAGAGTGTAGGAGGATGGGAAGGGAGTGAGGATGACGGGGTTGGGAAGTGGGTGAGGGGGGATGGGAAGTGGGCTGGGGGATGTTAAGGTGCGTAAGGCGGAATGGGAATGGTGTGAGGGTGAGGGGGGGTGAGAAGGGGGTAAGGGTGAGGGGGGATGGAAGGGGCTAAGGGTGAGGGGCGATAGGAAGGGGTGAGGGTGAGGGGATGGGAAGGGTGTGAGCGTGTGTGGGGATGGGAAGGGGTGAGGGTGTGGGGGGGATGGGAATAGGTTGAGGCTGTGGGGGGTGGGAATGGGGTGAGAGTGAGGGGTAATGGGAAGGGGGTGAGAATAAGGGGGATAGGAAGGGGGTGAGGGTGAGAGGGGATGCGAAGGGGTTGAGGGTGAGGGGGGATTGGAATGGGGTAAGGGTAAGGGGGGATGGGAAGGGGGTGAGGAGAGATGTGAAAGGGGGTTGGGAACGGGGTGAGGAGGGAATGGGGATTGTGTGAGGGTGAGGGGGGATGGGAAGGGGGTAAGGATGACAGGGGATGGGAAGGGGGTAAGTATGAGGGGGGTCGGAGGAGGGTGTGGGTGATGGGGAATGGGTAGGGGTTGAGGGGGATGGGCAGGGGGTGAGCATGAGGGGGGATGGGAAGGGGGTGAAGGGGATGGGAAGGGGGTGGGGGGATGTGAAGGGGGTGAGGGTGAGGGGGGTGGGAAATGGGTGAGGGTGATGGGGTGGTAAGGGGTGAGGGTGTGGGGGGTGGGAAGGTGTGAGGGTGTGTGGAATGGCAATGGGGTGAGGGTATGGGGGGATCGGAAGGGGGTGAGGGTGTGGGTGGATTGGAAGGGGTGAGATTATGGGGGATGGGAATAGGTTGAGGGTGTAGGGGGATGGGAAGTGGATGAGGGAGGATGGTGAGGGGGTGAGGGGTGATGGGAAAGGGGTGGGGTGATGGAAAGGGGGTGAGTGAGAATGGGAATAGTGTGAGGGTGAGGAGGATGGGAAGGGGTAAGAGTGAGAGGGGATGGGAAGGGGGTAAGGGTGAGGGGGAATGGGAAGGAGGTGAGGGTGATGGGAAATGGAAGGGGATGAGGGGGGATGGGAAGGGGGTGAGGGTGAGGGGTGATGGGAAGAGGATTACGGGGGATGGGAAGGGGATGGGGGGATGGCAATGGCGTGACGGTGAGGGGGATGGGAAGGGGGTAAGGATGAAGGGGGTAAGGGTGAGGGGGATGGGAAGGGGGGATGGTGAGGGGGAAATGGGAGGGGGAAAGGGTGAGGGGGATGGGTTGGGGGTGAGGGTGAGGGGGATGGGAAGGGGGTGAGGGTGTGGGGGATGGCAACAGGGAGAGGGTGTGGGGGGATGGGAATATGGTGAATGTGTGGGAGGATGGGAAGTGGGTGAGGGTGAGGGGGGATGGGAAGGGGGTGAGGGTGAGGGGGGATGCGAAGGGAATGAGGGTGATGGGAATGGGAAGGGCGTGAGGGAGGATGGGAAAGGGGTGGGGGAGTGGGAAGGGGTTGGGGGGATGGGAATGGTGTGAGGGTGAGGGGGATGGGTAGGAGGTATGGAGGAGAGGGATGGGGAGTGGTGAGGCTGAGGGAGATGGGAAGGTGGTGAGGGTGAGGGGATGGGAAGGGGGTGAGGGTGAGGGGGGATGGGAAGGGAATGAGAGTGAGGGAAGATGGGAAAGGAGTGAGGGGGGTTGGGAAGGGGGTGGGCGGGATGGGAAGGGGGTGAGGGGGGATGGGAATGGTGTGAGGGTGATGGGGGATGGGAAGGGGATAAGGATGAGGGGGGTGGGAAGGGGGTAAGGGTGAGGGCGGATGGGAAGGGTGTGGGTGTGAGGAGGGTGGAAAGGAGTTGAGCGTGGGCGGGGTGGGAAGGGGTGAAGGTGTGGGGGGATGGGAAGGGGGTGATGGTGAGGGGGGATGGGAAGGGGTGGGGGGAATGGGAAAGGTGCGAGTGTGAGGGGTTGGGAAGGTTTAAGGTTGAGGGGAGATGGGAAGGGGGTCAGGGGGAATGGGAAGTGGGTGAGGGTGAGGGGGAATGGGAAGGGGGTGAGGTGGGATGGGAGTGGGTTGGGCGATGGTATGGGGTAAGGATGAGAGGGTATGGGAAGGGGGTAAGGGTGAGGGTGGATGGGAAGGGGGTGAGGGTGGGGGGGTGATGGGAAGGGGGTGAGGAGGGATGGGAAATGGGTGAGGGTGAGGGGGGATGGGAAGGGGGTGAGGGGGGAAGGGGGTGAGGGGGATGGGAATGGTGTGAGGGTGAGGGGGATGGGAGTGGGGTAAGGATGAGGGGGATGGGAAGGGGGTGAGAGTGAGGGGTGGGAAGGGGTGAGGGTGAGGGATGTGGGAAGGGGGTAAGGGTGAGGGGGATGGGAAGGGGGTGAGGGTGAGGGGGATGGGAAGGGAGTGAGGGTGTGGGTGCATGGGAAGGGGTGAGGGTGTGGGGGTATGGGAATAGGGTGAGGAAGTAGGGGTATGGGAAGGGGGTGAGGGTGAGGTGGGAAGGATGGAAATGGCGTGAAGGTGAGGGGGATGGGAAGGGGGCGAGGGTGAGGGGGGTTGGGAAGGGGGTGTGGGTGAGGGGGGATGGGAAGGGGGTGAGAGTGAGGGGAATGGGAAGGGGGTGAGGGGGATGGGAAAGTGGTGGGGGGATGGGAAGGGGGTGGGGGGATGGGAAGGGCATAAGGGTGCGGAGCGATTGGAAGGGGGTAAGGATGAGAGGGGATGGGAAGGGGGTAAGGGTGAGGGGGCATGGGAATGGGGTGAGGGTGAGGGGGCATGGGAAGGGGGAGAGGGTGAGGGGCGATGGGAAGGGGTGAGGATGTGGGGGATGGGAAGAGGATGTGGGTGTGCAGGAATCGGAAGTGGGTGAGGGTGTGGGAGGATGGGAAAGTGGTGAGGGTGGGGGAAATGGGAAGGGGGTAAGGGTGAGGGAGGATGGGAAGGGGGTGAGGGGGGATGGGAAGGGTGTGGAGGGGATGGGAAGGGGGTGAGGGAGGATGGGAAGGGGGTAAGTGTGAGTGGGGGTGGGAAGTGGGTAAGTGTGTGGGGGGTTGGGAAGGCGGTGAGGGTGTGGGGAGATGGGAAGGGGGTGAGGGTGAGGGGGCTGGGAAGGGAGTGGGGGGATGGGAATGGCGTGAGTGTTTTGGGGGGATGGGAATGGTGTGAGGCTGTGGGGGGAGGGAAGGGTGTGAGGGCGTTTTTGGGAGTGAAGGGGGTGAGTGTGTGGGGGAGGGAAGGGGGTGAGGGTGTGGGGTGATGGGAAGGGAGTGAGGGTGTGGGTGTTTGGGGGTTTGGGGAAAGGGTGAGGTGGGGGGGATTGGAAGGGGTATGGGAAGGGGTGAGGGTGAGGGGGGATGTGAATGGGATGAGGGTGAGGGTGAAGTGGAATGGGAAGGGGGTGAGGGTGAGGGGGATGGGAAGGGGGTGAGTGTGAGAGGGATGGGAATGGGGTGAGGGTGTGGGGGATGGGAAGGGGTTGAGAGTGTGGAGGGATGGGAAGGGGTGAGGGTGTCGGGGGTTGGGAAGGGGGTGAGGGTGAGGGAGGATTGGAAGGGAATGAGTGTGGGGGGATGGGAAGGGGGTGAGGGTGTGGGGGGATGGTAAGGGGGTGAGGGAGAGGGGGGATGAGATGGGGGTGAGGGTGTGAGTGTGTGGGGATATGGGAACGGAGTGAGGGTGAAGGGGGACGGGAATGGCGTGGGGGAGATGGGAATGTTGTGAGTGTGAGGGGGTTGGGAAGGGTTAAGGTTGAGGGGAGATGGGAAGGGGATGAGGGGGAATGGGATGGGGGCATGGGAAGTGGGTGAGGGTGAGGGGGGATGGGAAGGGGGTGAGGTGGGATGGGAAGTGGGTTGGGGGATGGTAAGGGGGTAAGGATGAGAGGGTATGGGAAGGGGGTAAGGGTGAGGGTGGATGGGAAGGGGGTGAGGGTGGGGGTGATGGGAAGAGGGGTGAGGAGGGATGGGAAATGGGTGAGGGTGAGGGGGGATGGGAAGGGGGTGAGGGGGGAAGTGGGTGAGGGGTGATGGGAATGGTGTGAGGGTGAGGGGGATGGGAGTGGGGTAAGGATGAGGGGGATGGGAAGGAGGTGAGGGTGAGGGGGTGGGAAGGGGTGAGGGTGAGGGGTGTGGGAAGGGGGTAAGGGTGAGGGGGATGGGAAGGGGGTGAGGGTGAGGGGGATGGGAAGGGAGTGAGGGTGTGGGTGCATGGGAAGGGGTGAGGGTGTGGGGGGATGGGAACAGGGTGAGGAAGTGGGGGTATGGGAAGGGGGTGAGGGTGAGGTGGGAGGATGGGAATGGCGTGAAGGTGAGGGGGGTGGGAAGGCGGTAAGGATGAGGGTGGATGGGATGGGGGTGAGGCTGAGGGGGATGGGAAGGGGGTGAGGGTGAGGGGGGTTTGGGAAGGGGGTGCGGGTGAGGGGGGATGGGAAGGGGGTGAGAATGAGGGGAATGGGAAGTGGGTGAGGGGGATGGGAAGGGGGTGGGGGGATGGGAAGGGCATAAGGGTGTGGAGCGATTGGAAGGGGGTAAGGATGAGAGGGGATGGGAAGGGGGTAAGGGTGAGGGGGCATGGGAATGGGGTGGGGGTGAGGGGGCATGGGAAGGGGGAGAGGGTGAGGGGCGATGGGAAGGGGTGAGGATGTGGGGGATGGGAAGAGGATGTGGGTGTGCAGGGATTGGAAGTGGGTGAGGGTGTGGGAGGATGGGAAAGTGGTGAGGGTGGGGGGAATGGGAAGGGGGTAAGGGTAAGGGAGGATGGGAAGGGCGTGAGGGGGATCGGAAGGGGGTGAGCGTGAGGGGTGATAGGAAGGGGATGAGGGGGGATGGGAAGGGTGTGGAGGGGATGGGAAGGGGGTGAGGGAGGATGGGAAGGGGGTAAGTGTGAGTGGGGGTGGGAAGTGGGTAAGTGTGTGGAGGGGTTGGGAAGGCGGTGAGGGTGTGGGGAGATGGGAAGTGGGTGAGGGAGAGGGGGCTGGGAAGGGAGTGGTGTGATGGGAATGGTGTGAGTGTTTTGGGGGGATAGGAATGGTGTGAGGCTGTGGGGGGAGGGAAGGGTGTGAGGGTGTTTTTGGGAGTGAAGGGGGTGAGTGTGTGGGGGAGGGAAGGGGGTGAGGGTGTGGGGTGATGGGAAGGGAGTGAGGGTGTGGGGGTTTGGGGGTTTGGGGAAAGGGTGAGGTGGGGGGGATTGGAAGGGGTATGGGAAGGGGTGAGGGTGAGGGGGGCTGTGAATGGGATGAGGGTGAGGGTGAAGTGGAATGGGAAGGGGGTGAGGGTGAGGGGGATGGGAAGGGGGTGAGTGTGAGAGGGATGGGAATGGGGTGAGGGTGTGGGGGGATGGGAAGGGGTTGAGAGTGTGGAGGGATGGGAAGGGGTGAGGGTGTTGGGGGATGGGAAGGGGTTGAGGGTGAGGGAGGATTGGAAGGGAATGAGTGTGGGGGGATGGGAAGGGGTGAGGGTGGGGGGGATGGGAAGGGGGTGAGGGGGGAAGGGGGTGAGGAGTGATGGGAATGGTGTGAGGGTGAGGGGGATGGGAGTGGGGTAAGGATGAGGGGATGGGAAAGAGGTGAGGGTGAGGGGGTGGGAAGGGGTGAGGGTGAGGGTGTGGGAAGGGGGTAAGGGTGAGGGGGATGGGAAGGGGGTGAGGGTGAGGGGGATGGGAAGGGAGTGAGGGTGTGGGTGCATGGGAAGGGGTGAGGGTGTGGGGGGATGGGAATAGGGTGAGGAAGTGGGGGTATGGGAAGGGGGTGAGGGTGAGGTGGGAGGATGGGAATGGCGTAAAGGTGAGGGGGGATGGGAAGGCAGTAAGGATGAGGGTGGATGGGATGGGGGTGAGGCTGAGGGGGATGGGAAGGGGGTGAGGGTGAGGGTGAGGGGGGTTGGGAAGGGGGTGCGGGTGAGGGGGGTGGGAAGGGGGTGAGAGTGAGGGGAATGGGAAGGGGGTGAGGGGGATGGGAAGGGCATAAGGGTGCGGAGCGATTGGAAGTGGGTAAGGATGAGAGGGGATGGGAAGGGGGTAAGGGTGAGGGGGCATGGGAATGGGGTGAGGGTGAGGGGGGATGGGAAGGGGGAGAGGGTGAGGGGCGATGGGAAGGGGTGAGGATGTGGGGGATGGGAAGAGGATGTGGGTGTGCAGGGATTGGAAGTGGGTGAGGGTGTGGGAGGATGGGAAAGTGGTGAGGGTGGGGGGAATGGGAAGGGGGCAAGGGTGAGGGAGGATGGGAAGGGGGTGAGGGGGATCGGAAGGGGGTGAGCGTGAGGGGTGATAGGAAGGGGATGAGGGGGGATTGGAAGTGTGTGGAGGGGATGGGAAGGGGGTGAGGGAGGATGGGAAGGGGGTAAGTGTGAGTGGGGGTGGGAAGTGGGTAAGTGTGTGGGGGGTTGGGAAGGCGGTGAGGGTGTGGGGAGATGGGAAGTGGGTGAGGGAGAGGGGGCTGGGAAGGGAGTGGTGTGATGGGAATGGTGTGAGTGTTTTGGGGGGATGGGAATGGTGTGAGGCTGTGGGGGGTTGGAATGGTGTGATGTTGAGTGGGATTGGGAAGTGGTTGAGCGTGCGAGGGGATGGGAAGGGAGTGAGGGTGAGGGGTCATGGGAATGGGGTGAGGGTGAGGGGGATCGGAAGTGGGTGAGGGTGAGGGATGATGGGAAGGGGGTGAGGGTGAGGGGGGATGGGAATGGGGTGAGGGTGAGGGGGATCGGAAGGGGGTGAGGGTGAGGGACGATGGGAAGGTGGTGAGGGTGAGGGGGGATGGGAAGGGGGTGAGGGTGTGAGGTGATGGCAAGGGGGTGGGGCTGTGGGGGTATGGGAAGGGGTGAGGGTGTGGGGGGATGGGAAGAGATGATTGTGTGGGGGAATGGGAAGGGGTGAGGGGGATGGGAAGGGGTGAGGGTGAGGGGGGTGGGAAGGGGGTGAGGGTGAGGAGGGATGTGTAGGGGTTGAGGAGGGATGGGGAGGGGGTGAGGAGGGATGGGAAGGGGGTGAGGGCGAGGAGGAATGGGAAGTGGGTGAGGGGGTGATGGAAATGGTGTGGGAGGATGGGAAGGGGTGAAGTTGTGGGGGAATGGGAAGGAGTGAGCGTGTGGGGGATGGGAAGGGGTGAGGGTGAGGGGTGATGGGAAGGGGTGAGGGTGAGGGGGGATTGGAAGGGGGTGAGTGTGAGGAGGGATGGGAAGGGGGTGAGGAGGGATGCGAAGGGGGTGAGCATGAGGAGGAATGGGAAGGGGGTGAGGGTGAGGAGGGATGGGAAGTGGGTGTGGGAGGGATGGGAAGTGGGTGAGTGTGTCGGAGGATGGGAAGGGGGTGAGGGTGTGGGGGATGGGAAGGGGGTGAGGTTGTGGGGAATGGGAAGGGGGTGAGGGTGAGGGGGGATGGGAAGTGGTGAGGGGTCATGGGAAGGGGGTGAGAATGAGGGGGGATGGGAAGGGGGTGAGGGTGATGGGGGATGGGAAGGAGGTGGGTGAATGGGAAGGGGGTGACGGTGGATGGGAAGGGGTGAGGCTGAGGGGCTCGAGGACAGTGCAGGCTCCTTGCTGAGATAGGCAGAGAGACAGAGTGTGTTGGAAACAGTGTGTATTTTAAGGTGAAGCAGAGGCAGTGTGACCCACGCCAAACTGCTTTCTCGGCTGAGGGCTGTGAGCGATAGGTGGGACCAGCTGCCTCACAGCATACCGACGCTAAGCGCTCGCCTTTGCCCTTTCAGTCTTGAGGAATCAGCTAGAGACGCTGAGTGCCCAAGGAGGTTTCAGATGGTGGGCCTGCGAGGAGGTGGAGAAGGGGGAGGTTGGAGCTGGATGGTGCCGGGGTTGGGGGGTAGTGGTTGACTGTGCGGGCTCTCTGGTTCTGCTGGATTACTGGGCCCGCCTCCCAGTTTCCATCCTCCGAAACATGGAACCTCCCCCACATCTACATCCCAGGGCTCTGCAAAGGTCCCCCACTCACCCTCGTTCAGACCCCCTCCAGATCCCCGACCACGGACTGCCCAACACCCCTCCCTGTCTCTGTAAGCCCCTACACCCCCACCCTATCTCTGTAACACCCTACACCCCCACCCTATCTCTGTAAACCCCACAGCCCCTCCCTGTCTCTGTATCCCCCTACACCCGCTCCCTGCCGCTGTAACCCCCTCCCTATCTCTGTACCCCTCCCCATCTCTGTAACCACATACACCCCACTCCCTATCTCTATAACCCCCTACACCCCCTCCCTATCCCTGTAACACCTTACACCCCCTCCCTTTCTCTGTAAATCCCACACCCCCTCCCTGTCTCTGTATCCCCTACACCCCCACTCTATCTCTGTAACCCCCTACACACCCACCCTATCTCTGTAACCCCCTACACACCCTCCCTGTCTTTGTAACCCGCTCCACCCCCTACACCCCCTCCCTATCAATGCAACACCTTGCACCCACTCCCTATCTCTGTTACCCCTACCCCACCCCTCACTATCTCAGTAACATCCTACACCCCCTCCCTATCTCTGTAATCCGCTACAGCCCCTCCCTCTCCCTGTAACCCCTTCCAGTCCCTACATCCCCTCCTTAACTCTGTAACCCACTCCAGTCCTTGCATCCCACCCTATCTCTGTAACCCCCTCCAGCCCCTACACCCCCTCCCTCTGTAACCCCCTCCAGTCCCTACACCCCCTCCCTCTCTAACCCCCTCCTTCTGTAACCTCCTCCAGTCCCTACAACCCCTCCCTCTGTAAACCCCTCCAGCCCCTACACCCCCTCCCTATCTCTGTAACCCCCTACACACTCTCCCTATCCCTGCAACTCCCTACATCCCCTCCCTATCCCTGTAACACCCTCCAACCCCCTCCAACACCTCCCAATCTCTATAAACTCCTCCAACCGCTGTGGTCAGAGACAGACCGAGTGTCTTAGAGGGGGTCACAGAGAGTATCACAGAGAGTGTCACACACCGACACAAGGTCACAGAGTGTCATGACAGAGGGTGTCACAGAGGGTGTCAGAGAGTGTGCCGGGGGAGGGTCAGAGGGTGACTCAGAGTGTCAGAGGTGATCACAGAGGGAGGGTCGCAGAGAGGGTCAGAGGGAGGCATTCAGTGTCACAGAGAGGGTCATAGTCTGTCAGAGAGAGACACAGGGAGGGAGAGTCAGAGGGTGTCAGAGAGGATCACAGAGTGTCAGAGACGGAGAGTCACAGGGACAGGCTCAGAGAGAGATTCATGGGGAGAGAGTCACAGAGCAAGGGTCACAGAGTGTCACAGAGGGGGAGGGAGAATCACAGAGGGAGGGTCATAGAGGGGGAGGGAGAGTCAAAGGGCGTCACAGTGTCAGAGGTGGTCAGAGAGTGTCAGGGAGAGTCACAGAGGGAGAACCACACAGGGAAAGTCACAGAAAGGGTCAGAGGGACGCATAGAGGGTCAGAGAGAGGGTCACATGGTGTGCAAGGGGGTCACAGAGAGTCAGAGAGAGTCACAGAGAGGGAGGTTCACAGAGCGTAACAGAGAGGGTGAGAGGGAAGGTTAGAGAGGATCACAGATTGTCAAAGAGGGTCACAGTGTGAGAGTCACAGAGAGAGTGTCAGAGAGGATGAGAGGGTCAGAGGGAGGGTCACAGAGAGTGTAACAGAGAGGGAGGGAGGGTCATAGGGGGTGACAGAGAGAGAGTGTCACAGAGACAATCACGGAGGGAGGGTCACAGAGTGTGTCAGAGGAAAGGTTAGAGGGAGCGTCAGAGAAGGTCACAGGGACTGTAAGAGCGAGGGTCTGAGGAAGGGTCACAGAGAGGAAGGGAGGGTCAGAGTGGCTCAGAGAGTATCAGAGGGGGTCACAGACAGAGTCACAGAGAGAGTGTCAGCGAGGGAGAGATGGTCAGAGGGAGGGTCACAGAGAGGGTCACAGAGGGCAAATCAGAGCGAGAGCCACCGAGGGTGTCTCAGAGGGTGTCTCAGAGGGGATCACAATGAGGGAGAGACTGACAGAGAGTGTCACAGCGTGGGGCAGAATATCACAGAGGGTGTCATAGAGAGTGTAAGAGGGGGTCACAGAGAGGAGGTCATAGAGAGGATCATGAAGGGGTCACAGAATGTCAGGGATGGTCACAGTTTCACAGAGAGGAAGGAAGGACAGAGGGAAATTCGCAGAGTGTCACAGAGACTGAGGGGGTCAGAGGGGGTCACAGAGTGTCAGATTGGTCCACAGATGCTGCGAGGGAGGGTCACAGAGTATAACAGAGAGGGCAGGAGGGACAGACGGGGTCACAGAGTATCAGAGAGGGTCACAGAGAGAGAGAGAGTTACAAAGGGTCAGAGAGAGAGAGAGACGGTCAGAGAGTGAAGGGGGTCAGAAAGAGTGTCCAAGAGACTGTCACGGAGAGGGGGTCACAGGGCAGGGGTCACAGGGAGTGTCCAAGAGGGGGCCACAGACAGTGTGTCAGAGAGGGTGTTAAGAGAGGGTCACAGTGTGTCAGGGGGGTCACAGAGTGAGTCACAGAGAGGGGGAGGGTCAGAGGGAGAGTCACAGACGGAGTCACAGAGAGTGGGTCACAGAGGGTCAGAGACAGACAGGGCGTCAGATGGAGGGTCAGAGGGGGTCTCAGAGTTTCAGAGAGGGTCGCAGAGAGTGGTGTCCGAGAGATGGTGTCTCAGATGGGGTCACAGAGTATCAGAGCGGGTCACAGTAATGGTCACAGAGAGGGAGGAAGGGTCAGAGAGAGGGTCACTCAGAGGGACACAGGGAGTCACAGAGGGGGGTACAGAGAATGGGTCACAGAGGGTCAGACAGTGTGTCAGACAGTGTCATTCACAGAGGGCGTCAGAGAGAGGGTCACAGCGAGTGTCACAGCAAGGCGCAGAGAGAGGCACAGAGTGTCAGAGGGGGTCAGAGTGAGTGTAACTGTGAATGTCACAGAGAGGGAGAGTCAGGGAGGGAGACAGGGTCAGACGGAGTGTCGCAGAGTATCACAGGGAGGGAGTGCAGGAGGGATGGTCCAAGGGGGTCACAAAGTGTCAGAGAGAGTCACAGAGATGGTCAGAGAGGGAGAGGGGGTGAGAAAGTGGGTGAGAGAGGGGGGTCAGGAGAAGACTCAAAGCAATTCACGGAGTGTGTCACAGAGTGAATCATAGACAGATAGAGGGTCACAGAGAGGGTCACACAGGGAGTCACGGAGAGACTCAGAGAGAGGGTGTCAGTGAGGGTGTGAGAGACAGGGTCACAGCGAGTTGTCACAGTGAGTGTCACAGGGAGGCACAGAGTGTCAGAGATTGGGTCACAGAGGGGAGTCAGAGATTGTCACAATGAGTGTCAGGTAGGCAGATTGAGGGTCAAAGAGAGGGTCACAGAGTGTCAGAGGGAGGGTCAGAGAGAGTGTCAGAGGTTGTCACAGGGGGGTCACAGAGGGGGTCAGAGGGAGGTTCACAGACAGTGTCACAGAGAGGGTCAGAGGGAGGCACAGAGAGTGTCAGAGGTTGTCACAAAGAGGGTCACAGAGGGTGTCACAGGGAGGTTTAGAGAGGATGGTCAGAGGAAGAGTCAGAAAGAGGATCAGAGAGAGTCTGACTGCCATAGAGTGGGTCACTGAGTTGGTCAGGGATAGACAGAGGGAGTCACACAGACAGGTTCACAGACGGAGGGTCAGAGAGAGGGTTACAGTGAGTGTCACTTTGAGGGGCAGAGGGAGGTGCAGAATATGTCAGGGGACGGTCACAGTGAGTGTCACAGAGAGGGGGTCACAAAGGGAGAGTCAGAGTGGGAGAGAGGGTCTGAGGGAGGGTCGCAGCGTGTCAGGGAGGGTCAGAGGGAGGGTCAAAGGTGGTCACAGAGTGTCAGAGACAGTCACAGAGAGGGTCAGAGAGGGAGAGAGTATCGGAGAGAGTGCCGAAGGAGGGTCAGAGGGAAGGTCAGAGTGGGTCACAGAGTGGATCATAGACAGACAGTGAGTCACAGAGAGGATTACAAAGAGGGTCACAGAGAGTCCCAGAGAGGCGCTCAGAGAGGGTCAGTGAGTGTCACAGTGAAGGCATAAAATGATGCACAGAGATTGTCAGAGAGTGGCAGGGTGAGGGTCACAGAGCGTGTCAGAGGGGGTCAGAGAGATTGTCACAGTGAGTGCCAGCTGGAGAGTCACAGAGCGTGTCAGAGGGAGGCATAGAGAGTGCTAGAGGTGTCACAAAGAGTGGCAGAGAGGGGTCAGAGGGAGGATCAGAGAAAGGGTTCGATAGAGAGTCACAAGAGTGTCACAGGGAGGGTCAGACTGAGGCACAGAGGGTGTCACAGAGGGAGTCACAGAGGGAGGGTCACAGTAAGTGTGAGAGGATAGTCACATAGGCTGCCTTTGAGAGGGCCAGAGAGAGAGATAAAGTGTCAGAGTGAGGTTCAGAGTGAGGCACACAGAGGGTCACAGGGAGGGTCTCAGAGGGTGTCACAGAAGGGGTCATAGAGGAGGTCACGGGGAATGACTGAGGGAGGGTCACAGAGAGGCGGTCACAGAGAGTGGGTCACAGAGGAAGAGTCAGAGATGGAGAGTGGGTCAGAGGGAGGATCGCAGAGTGTCGCAGAGAGGGAGGGAGGGTCAGTGGGAGGGTCAGAGTGGGTCGCAGAGTGTCAGAGAAAGTCACACAGGGTCAGAGAGAGAGAGAGGTTCATAGTGTGGGTCAGAGAAGGGGTAGGGGAAGGGGTCAGAGAGGTGATCACAATGGTCAGAGACAGTGTTTCACAGAGGGGCGTTTCAGAGAGGGTTAGAGAGTGTCACAGAGTGTCAGAGACAGAAAGGGGGTCACAGAGAGGGGGTCAGACAGGATCACAGAGTATCAGTGGTGGGGGGGAAGGGTGGGTTGAGGGAAGGTCATAGAGTGTCACAGAGATGGAGGGAGGGTCAGAGTGTCTGAGGGAATCAGAGAGTGTCAGAGACAGGGTGAGAGAGGGGGCTGAGGGAGGGTCACAGAGAGTGTCAGGGTGCCCAAGAGAGAGTCCGAGGGGGACTCGCAGAGGATGTCAGAGGGAGGTTCACAGACAGAGAGGTTCACAGAGGGTCAGATTCAGACAGAGGGCGTCACACAGGGGTCACATCGGGTATCAGCGAGGGTGTTAGATAGGATGTCAGAGGGGGATCACAGAGTGTCAGGGTGGTCGCAGAAAGAGTCATAGAGAGAGAGGGTCACAGAGGGGGGCACTAACGGTCAGCGACAGACAAGGGTGTCCGAGAGGGTAGGTCAGAGTGGGTCACAGGGAGGGTCGAGGGAAGGTCACAGAGTGTCACAGAGAGGGAGGGAAGGTTAGAATGCGTCACAGAGTGTCAGAGGGGGTCAGAGAGTGTCAGAGGCAGGTTCATAGGGAAGGTTAGAGGGGAGTCGGAGGGAGGGCCACAGAGCGAGTGTCTGAGAGGGGGCCACAGAGAGGGTCACAGTGGGGGACAGAGGGGGCCTGCGAGTGTCACAGAGGGTCACAGAAAGGGAGGGAGAGTCAGAGGGAGGGTCAGAGGGGTTCATAGAGAATGGGTCACAGAGTGGGTCTCAAAGGGTCAGAGACAGACAGAGGGGGTCGCAGAGGGTATCAGAGAGTGTGTCAGAGGGAGGGTCAGGGGGGTCACAGTGTCAGAGCGAGTCACAGAGAGGGACGGAAGGTCAGAGGGAGTGTCAGAGAGAGGGTCAGAGAGAGCATCACAGAGGGAGTCACAAAGGGGCTCACAAAGTGTCAGCGACAGACAAGGGGTTACAGAGGGTGTCAAAGGGAGGGACATAGGTGGTCACAAAGTGGGTCTCAGAGAGGCTCACAGAGGGTCAGAGACAGGCAGAGGGTCACGGTGAGAATCAAAGAGTGTCACAGAGTGACAGCGTGGGTCATAGAGAGTGACAGTGGTTCACAGAGAGGGTCATAGACAGACAATGGGTCACAGAGGGAGTGAGAGGGAGGCTCACAGAGGGGGTCACTGAGAGGGTCATAGGGAGGTACAGAGGGAGATATGGAGTGTGTCAGGGATTGTCAGACAGGGTCACATAGAGAGTCAGAGGGAGGCACAGTGTCAGAGTGGGTCACAAAGAGGGTCAAAGAGGGTGTCATAGGAAGGGTTAGAGAGTAGGTCAGAGAGAGGGTCAGAGAGAGTGACAGAGAAAGTCTGAGTGTCACAGAGTGTCAGAGAGAGGCACAGAGGGTCATAGGGAGTCTCAGAGTATCAGAGGGAGGGGCGCAGAGAGTGTCAGAGTGTGTCACAGAATCTGTCACAGAATGTGTCACAGATGGGGGTCAGAGGGAGGGTCACTGAGTGTCAGAGGGAGGGTCACAGAGGGTGTTGGAGGGTGGGACACAGGGGGTCACAAAGTGTGTCTCAGAGAGGTTCACCGAGGGTCATAGACAGACAGTTCGTCACAGATAGTCAGAGGGAGACTCACAGAGGAAGTCACTGAGAGGGGGTCATAGGGAGGCACAGAGGGAGATACAGAGAGTGTCAAGAATTGTCCGAAAGGGTCAGAGGGCGAGTCAGAGGGAGACACAGAGTGTCAGAGAGGGTCACAGGGAGGGTCAAAGAGTAGGTCAGAGGGAGGGTCAGAGAGAGTCACAGAGAATGTCTGTGATTTCCTTACACGGATTGCCTTACACGGAAAGACTGAAGCGACTGGGCTTGTATACACTTGAGTTTAGAAGACTGAGAGGGGATCTGATTGAAACGTATAGGATTATGAAAGGATTGGACACTCTGGCAGGAGGAAACATATTTCCGCTGATGGGGGAGTGCCGAACCAGAGGACACAACTTAAAAATACGGGGTAGACCATTTAGGACAGAGATGAGGAGAAACTACTTCACCCAGAGAGTGGTGGCTGTGTGGAATGCTCTGCCCCAGAGGGCAGTGGAGGCCCTGTCTGTGGATTCATTTAAGAAAGAATTGGATAGAGCTTTTAAAGATAGTGGAGTCAAGGGTTATGGAGATAAGGCTGGAACAGGATACTGATTGTGAATGATCAGCTATGATCATATTGAATGGCGGTGCAGGCTCGAAGGGCTGAATGGCCTACTCCTGCATCTATTGTCTATTGTCTATAAAGTCTGACTGTACTGTCACAGAGTGTCATAGAGTGTAACAGAGTGTCAGAGAGAGGCACAGTGAGGGTCACAGGAAGTCTCAGAATGTCAGACAGAGGGGCGCAGACAGTGTCACAGAATGTGTCACGGGGGGGTCACAGGGAGGGTCAGAGGGAGGTTCACTGAGTGTTAGAGGGAGGGACGCAGAGAATGTCGGGGGGGTCACGGGGGGCACAGAGGAGGTCACGGGGTAACAGCGTGTCAGAGGGATGGTCAAAAGGGGTCACAGTGTCAGAGAGAGTCACAGAGAGGTAGGGAGGGTCAGAGGTAGAGTCACAGCGTGTCATAGGGAGGGTGGCAGGGTCAGAGTCGTTCAGAGTATCAGAGAGGATCACACAGAGAGTCTCAGGGGGAGGGTCACAGAGAGAGGGTTTCAGAGAGGGTCACAGAGGGGTTCGCAGTGTCTGTCAGAGAGAGGTTCACAGAGGGAGTGACAGAGAATGGGTCACAGAGTGGTTCACAGAGGGTCAGGGACAGAAAAGGAGGTCACAGAGGGGGGTCACAAGGGGAGTCACAGAGAAGGTGTCATAAGGAGGGTCAGTGGGGGTCACAGAGGGTCAGAGACAGACAGAGGGTCACAGAGAGAGTTTCACAGAGAGTGACAGAGTGGGTCACAGGGGGTCAAAGAGAGAGTCAGACGGAGTCTCACAGAGAGAGGGTCACAGTAAGTGTCAGAGGGAGGCACAGTGTGAGAGAGTGTCAGAGAGCGACACAGAGAGGGACACAGAGGGTCAGAGAGAGTGTCGGAGGGAGGGTCACAGAGTGTCAGGGGGTTCAGAGAGAGTGCCACAGTGAGTGCCGAGGGAGGCAGAGAGAGGGTCACAGACAGGGTCACAGGGTGTCAGAGGCAGTGTCAGAGTGGGTCACAGGGTATCAGAGAGGGTCACAGAGAGTGTCAATGGGAGGCAAAGAGAGAGTCACAGAGGGTTTAATAGGAGGTTCAGAGGGAGGGTCAGAGAGTGGGTCAGACGGAGTTGGAGTGTCAGAGGGAGGGTTACAGAGGGAGGGTCACAGAGGTGTCAGGGAAGGGTCACGGGGGTATCACTGAGGGTTCCACATAGGCTGAGACCGGGAGGGTCGCAGACAGGGTCGCAGAGAGGGTCACACAGGGTCAGAGTGTCACAGGGAGGGTTAGAGGCAGGTACAGAGAACGTCACAGAGATGGTCACAGAGAGTCTGTGTCAGTGGAAAGGTCACAGTGGGTGTCATAGTGGGTGTTACAGAGGCTGTGACTGGGAGGGTCACAGAGAGGGTCACACAGAGGGTTACAGAGTGTTGCAGGGAGGGTCAGAGGCATGCACAGAGAGAGTTACCAAGTGGGTCACAGAGAGGGTCACAGAAAGTGTCAGAGAGGGACACAGAGAGGGTCACAGATAGTATCAGTGAGTGCCACAGTGAGGCAGAGAGTTGTTCACAGAGAGGGTCACAGGGAGAATCACAAAGAGGGAGGGAGTGTCACAGAAAGTGTCAATGAGAGTGTCAGAGGGAGGCACAGAGAGGGTCTCAGAGAGTCTCAGTGGCAGAGGGAGGGTCGCAGAGTGTGTCAGAGGGAGCCACAGTGAGGGACACAGGGAGGTTCACAGAGAGAGTCACAGAGAGTCTCAGAGTGTCAGAAGGAGGATCAAAGACGGTGTCACAGAGGGTGTCACAAAGGCTGTGACCCAGAGGGTCACAGAGAGGGTTAGAGAGAGGATCACAAAGAGAGTCAGAGTGTCGCAGGGAGGATCAGATGCAGGCACAGAGAGGGTTGCCGAGAGGGTCACACGAGAGTGTCAGAGGGAAGGTCACAGGGGGTGTCAGAGGGGTGGTCGCAGGGAGGGTCACAGTGAGAATCAGAGAGAGGTTCACCGAGAGTGACAGCGTACGTCACAGAGTGGGTCATAGACAGTGGGTCATAGAGAGGGTCAGAGGGAGTCACAAGAAAGGTCACAGTGAGTGTCAGCTGGAGGGTCACAATGAGTGTCAGAGGGAGGGTCGTAGAGAGTGTCACAGTGAGGGTCACAGAGGGTGGGTCACAGGGGATCACAGAGTGTCAGAGGGAGTCACAGAGTGTCAGAGAGAGTCGCAGAGAGGGAGTGAGGATCAGAGGGAGAGTCAAAGCATATTACAGAGAAGGTGGCAGGGTCAGAGGGAGGGTCAGAGTGGGTCACAGTGTATCAGAGAGGGTCACAGAGAGATTCACAGACTAACAGGGTGAGTCAGAGAGGGAGAGAGGGTCTGAGGGATGGTCGGGGTGGTTACAGTGGGTCAGAGAGAGCGTCACAGAGAGATGGTCACAAAGAGAGTCACAGAGTGTCACAGAAAGGTCAGGGGGTTACAAAGATAGTCAGAGAGCGGGTCAGGGAGAGGGTCACGGTGACGGTCACAGAGAGTGAGTGAGAGAGCGAGACAGGGTCAGAGGGAGGGTCGCAGAGAGTCACAGAGAGGGAGGGAGGGTCAGATGGGGTCACAGAGTGTCAGAGTCACAGGATGTCAGAGAGGGTCACAGAGTGCCACAGAGATTGTCACAGAAAGGGGTGGAGGGCGAGTCAGTGGGTGGGTCAAAGCATGTCACAGAGAGGGTGGCAGTGTCAGAGGGAGGGTCAGAGTGGGTCACAGAGAGAGTCACAGAGGGGAAGGAGGGTCAGGGGAGGGTCAAAGAGGGGATCACAGAGAGGGTCTCAGAGTGGGTCAGAGACGGGGTCACAGAGGATGAGTCATAGAGCGAGACAGGGTCTGAAGGAGGGTCAGAGTGAGGGTCGCAGCGAGTCAGAGAGGGAGGGAGGGTCAGGGGAGTCACAGAGTGTCAGAGAATCACAGAGGGTCATAGAGGGAGAGAGGGTCAGAGGGAGGGGGGCACAGAATGCCACAGAGAGTGTCACAGAGAGGAATGGAGGGTCAGAGGGAGTGTCACAGAGGGTCAAACACAGACAGAAGGTCACAGGGAAAGTCAGAGAGTGCCACAGCAAGTGACAGAGTGGGTCACAGAGTGGGTCATAGACAGAGAGTGGGTCAAAAACAGAGGGTCACAGAGAGTCAGAGGGAGACACAGGGAGTCACAGAGAGGCTCACAGAGGGGGACACAGGGAAAGGGTCACAGTGTGTGTCACAGTGAGTGTTAGAAGGAGGAAGAGAGAGGGTCACAGAAAGGGTCACAGGGTGACAGAGGGAGGGTCACAGTGTCAGAGGGTGAGAGTGGGTCACAGAGTACTTGAGAGGGTCAGAGAGAGAGACTCACACAGAGGGAGGGAGGGAGGGTCACAGAGTGTCAGATGGAGGTCAGAGGATCACAAAGAGATTCACAGAGGGGGTCAGAGAGAGTCTGACTATCACGGAATGCCATAGAGTGTGACAGAGTGTCAGACGGAGGGTCAGAGGGAGGCAGAGAGGTGGTCACAGAGAGGGTCACAGGGTGTCTGAGTGTCAGAGGGAGGGTGACGCAGAAGGTGATGAAGTGGGGGGTCACAGGAAGTGTCACTGTGAGTGTCAGAGGGAGGGACACAGAGGGGGTCAGAGTGTCACAGATGATGTCAGGGGGGTCACAGAGTGGGTCACAGAGGGTCAGAGACAGACAGGGTCACAGAGAAAGTCAGAGAGTGACACAGCGAGTGGCAGAGTGGGTCATAGACAGAGAGTGGTTCAAAAACAGAGGGTCACAGAGAGAGTCAGAGGGAGACACTGAGTCACAGAGAGGCTCACAGAGGGAGACACAGGGAGAGGGTCACAGAGAGAGGGTCATAGGGAGGGTCACAGTGTCAGAAGGGGAATCAGAGTGGTTCAGAGAGGGTCAGAGAGAGTGTCACAGAGAGGGAGGGAGGGTCACGCGAGTGTCAGAGGATCACAAAGAGAGTCACAGAGGAGGTCAGAGGGAGGGTCAGAGAGAGTCTGACAATCACAGAATGTTATCGAGTGTCACAGAGTGTCTCAGAGTGTCAGAGGGAGGGTGATGCAGAGGGTGATGTAGAGGGTGATGTAGAGGGTGATGCAGTGGGGGGTCACAAGAAATGTCACTGAGTATCAAGAGGGGGTCACAAAGGGTGTCACAGAAGGGGTCAGAGGGAGGGTCACACGGGCTGTCACAGAGGTTGTGACTGGGAGGGTCAGAGAGAGGGTCAGAGAGAGATTCACAGTGTCAAAGGGATAGTCAGAGAGGGTCACTGAGACAATCACAGTGAAGGTCAGAGGGAGGCACAGAAGGAGATACACAGTGTCAGGGATTTTCAGAGAGGGTCAGATGGAGGGTCCAAGGGAGGGTCAGAGTGTCAGAGAGGGTCACAAAGAGGGTCTCAGTGGGTGTCACAGGGAGGGTCAGAGAAAATGTCAGAGGGAGGGTCAAAAAGAGGGTCAGAGAGAGTGACAGAGAAAGTCTGACTGTCACAGAGTGCATGGTGTCACAGTGTCAGAGGGAGGCACAGAGAGGGTCACATAGAGTCTCAAAGTGTCAGAGGAAGGGGTGCAGAGTGAGTCAGAGGGGGTCACAGGGAGGGTCACATTGAGTGTCAAAGTCAGGGTCACAGACGGTGTCAGAGAGCGTGGCGCAGTGATTGTCAGAAGGAGGCACAAGTGTCAGAGAGGGACACGGGGCATCACAGAGTGTCACATTGGGTCAGGGAGAGTGTCACAGTGAGTGCCACAGTGAGTGTCAGAGGGAGGGTCACAGAGAGGGTTGCAGGGTGTCAGAGGGAGGGTGACAGCGAGCGTCAGAGGGAGTGTCAGAGTGGGTCACAGAGTATCAGAGAGGGTCACAGAGAGGGAGTGTGTAAATGAGTGTGTCACAGAGACTCACAGAGAGAGAGTCACAGTGTCAGAGTGTCGCAGGGAGGGTCAGAGGCAGGCACAGAGAGTGTTACTGAGAGGGTCACGGAGAAGGTCACAGAGTGTCAGAGGGAGGGTTGCAGAGAGTATCAGAGGGTGTCACAGAGAGTGGGTCTGAGGAAGGCACAGAGAGTCTCAGTGTCAGAGGGAGGCTCGCAGAGACTGTCTGACGGAGGGTCACGGAGGGTGGTTCACAGAGCCTGTCACAGGGAGAGTCACAGAGTCTCAGAGGGAGGGTCACAGAGGGTGTCACAGTGGCTGTGACCGAGAGAGTCACAGAGAGAGGGTCACAGAGAGGGTCACCGTGTCACAGAGTGACGCAGGGAGGGTCAGAGGCAGGCACTGAGAGGGTCACAGAGAGGATCACAGAGTATCAGAGTGTCAGAGGGAGGGTCGAAGAGAGTATCAGAGGGTGTCACAAAGGGGGTCACAGGGAGGGTCATAGAGAGGGAGGGTCAGAGGGAGAGAAACACCGTGTCACGGAGAGGGCGGCAGGGTCAGAGGGAGGCTCAGATCTGGTCACAGAGACTGACAGAGTGGATCATAGACAGAAAGTGGGTCACAGAGACATGCAGAGGGAGTCACAGGGAGGCTCCGAGAGAGGCTCACGGTGAGTGTCATGGTGAGGCACAGAGTGTCAGACAGGGATACAGGGAGGGTCACAGAGAGTGTCAGAGGGGGTCAGGGAGAATATCACAGTGAGTGTCAGCGGGAGGCACAGAGAGGTTCTCAGAGAAGGTCACAGAGAGGGTCGCAGGGTGTCAGAGGGTGTGTCAGAGTGGGTAACAGAGTATCAGAGCCACGGAGACAGTCACAGAGAGGAAGGGTCACCGAGTGTCAATTAGTGTGTCAGAGGGAGGGTCAGTGGGAGGCACAGAGTGTGTCAGAGAGGGTCACCAAGAGTCACAGAGGGTGTCATAGGGAGGGTCAGAGGGTATCACAGGGAGGGTAACAGCGAGGTACACAGCGAGAGTCACAGACAGCCAGACAGTCACAGTGAGAGTCAGAGAGTGGCAGCGTGGGTCACAGAGAGAGTTACAGAGAGTGTCAGAGGGAGGGTCACAGGGAGGGACACAGGAGGTGTCACAGAGGGTTTCACAGACGGTGTCAGAGGGACGGTCAGAGGGGATCACAGTGTCAGAGGGAATCACAGAGGGAGGGAGGGTTAGAGGGAGAATCAAAGCATATCACAGAAGGTGGCAGGGTCAAAGGGAGGGTCAGATGGGTCACAAAGTATCAGAGGGTCACAGAGTATCAGAGGGTCACGGAGTAACAGAGGGAGGGAGGGTCAGAGGGGATTACAGAGTGGGTCACAGAGGGTCAGAGACAGAGTGTCAGAGTGATTCACAGAGTGAGTCATAGACAGACAGTGGTCACAGAGAGGGTCACAGAGAGAGTCAGAGAGAGCCACAGAGTCACAGAGAGGCTCACTGAGGGAGTCACAGGGAGAGGATCACATAGAGTGGGTCAGAGAGAGAGTCACAGTGAGTGTCACACTGAGGGTCAGAAGGAGGCAGAGAGAAGGTCACAGAGAGGGTCGCAGAGTGTCAGAGGGGGTCAATGAGAGTTCACAGTGAGTGTCAGAGGGAGGGTCACAAATAGTGAGAGAGGTAGGGTAACAGTGGGTCACAGATTATCAGAGAGTGTCACAGAGAGAGTGGGAGGGTCACAGAGTGTAAATGAGAGTGTTAGAGAGGGACACAGACGGTCACAGAGTGTCAGAGGGGGTCAGAGAGAGTGTCAAAGTGACTGTCAGAGGGAGGAAAGGAGAGTGTCACAGAAAGGTTCACAGGGTGTCTCAGAGTGCCGGAGGGAGGGTCGCAGAGAGAGTCTCAGAGTTTGAGGGAGGGTCACAGAGGGTGTGACTGTGGCTGCGACCGGGAGGGTCAGCGAGAGTGTCACAGAGTGTCAGAGGGAGGCACAGAGAGGATCCACAAGATGATCACAAGGAGTCTCAGAGTGTCACAGACAGTTTCATAGGGGGTCACAGAGGGTTCAAAGAGAGTCAGAGACAGATAAGGAGGTCACAGAGGGTGTCACAGATGATGTCAGAGGGAGTGTCAGAGGAAGAGTCAGATGGGGACACAGAGTGAGTCACAGTGTCATAGACAGACAGAAAGTCACAGAGTCAGTGAGAGTGTCACAGAGTGGGTCACAGTGTGGGTCATAGACAGAGAGTAGGTCAAAAAGAGAGGCTCACAGAGGTAGTCACAGGGAGAGTGTCAGAGGGAGGGTCAGAGTGGGTCACAGTGGGAGTCAGAAGGAGTGTCAGAGAGACGGTCAGAGAGAGTCTGACTATCAGAGGGTCACAGAGAGGGTCACCGTGTAAGAGGGACGGTCGCAGAGGGGGGTCGCAGAGGAGGGTCACTGTGGGTGTCATAGGGTTTCACAGAGAGTGTCAGGGGGGTCAAGGATGGTCATAAAGAGGGGGTCAGAGAGAGTGTGTCACAGAGAGGTTCCGAGTGTCAGAGTGAGGGTCACAGAGGGACAGAGGGTGTCACAAAGTGTCACAGAGGCTGTTACCAGGATGGTCAGAGAGAGTCGCGGAGTGTCAGAGGGACGATCAGAGGGAGGCACAGAGAGGATCACCGAGAGGGTCACAGAGTGTCAGAGAGAGGGTCACAGAGAGTTTCAGAAAGGTTCACAGAGCATGTCACAGGGCGGTTCACAAGGAGGGTCACAGTGCGTGTCAGTCACAGAGAGTCTCAGATTGTCAGGGGGTGGGTCACAGAGGAGGCCAGAAAGAGGATCAGCGAGAGAGCCGCAGTGGGGGTCAGAGGGAGGGTTGCAGAAGAGTCACAGAGAGTGAGGGAGTGTCAGAGGGGGTCACAAAGTATCAGAGACGGTCACAGTGGGAGGGAAGGTCACAGAGTGTCAGACGGAGGGTCAGAGAGAGGCACAAAGAATGTCAGAGGGTCACAAAGAGAATCAGAGGGATGGACAGAGGGAGTCACAGACAGAGTCTGACTATCACAAAGTATCATAGTATCAGAAGATGGGTCAGAGGGAGGCATAGAGAGGGTCACAGAGATGGTCACAGGGTGTCTCAGAGTGTCATAGGGAGGGTCACAGAGTGGGTCACAGGGTATCTCAGAGTGTCAGAGAAGGGTCGCAGACAGTATCAGAGGGGTTCACAGAGGGTTTCACAGAAGGGGACACAGAATCGATTTCAGGACGGTCAAAGGGAGGGTCACAGGGAATATCACAGAAGGTGTCAAAGAGGCTGTGACCAGGAGGGTCAGAGATTCACAGCTTGTCAGAGGAATGGTCAGAGGGAGGCACAGAGAGGGTCACCGGGAGACTCAGATTGTCAGAGGGAGGGTCACAGAGGAGGTCACAGAGAGGGTCGCAGGGTTTCTCAGTGTCAGAGGGAGGGTCGCAGAGAGTATCAGAGGGTTCACAGAGGGGGTCACAGGTGGTCACAGTGAGTGTCAGAGAGCGAGTCACAGAGTGTCCGAGAGCGTGGGTCAGAGACAGTCTCAGAGTTTGAAAAAGGATCAGAGAGGGTATCACTGTGGCTGTGACCGGGACGGTCAGTGAGAGTGTCAGAGTGAGGCACAGCGAGGGTCACCAAGACAGTCACAGGGAATCTCAGAGTGTAAGACGGAGGGTCACAGAGTTTCATAGGGGATCACAGAGGGTTTCAAAGAGGGTCAGAGACAGATAGGGAGGTCACAGAGGGTGTCACAGATGATGTCAGAGGGAGTGTCAGTTGGAGGGTCAGAGGGGGACACAGAGTGGGTCATAGAGGGTCAGAGACAGACAGAGGGTCACAGAGTCAGACAGAGTGTCACAGCGAGTGACAGGGTGGGTCACAGTGTGGATCATAGACAGAGAGTGTGTCAAAAAGAGAAGGTCACAGAATCGGAGGGAGTCGGTGGGAGTCACATGGGGTCACAGAGAGGGTCACAGAGTGTCAGAGGGAAGGTCAGAGTGGGTCAGATAGTATCAGCCACGGACACAGAGCGTGTCACAGAGCGTTTCACTGGGAGGGTCACAGGGAAAGTCAGAGCAGGCACAAGGAGTGTCAGAGGGTCACAAAGAGAGTCACAGAGGGGCGTCACAGAGAGGATCACAGAGTGTCAGAGGGAGGGTCAGAGTGGGTTACATAGTATCAGCCAGTGTCACAGGGAGGGTCAGAGCGAGGCACAGGGAGTGTCAGAGGGTCACAAAGAGAGTCACAGAGTGGGGTCAGAGTGAGGGTCAGAGAGACGGTCAGAGAGAGTCACAGAGACTCTGACAATCACAGAACGTCACAGATTGTCGGGGAGGGTCATAGGGATGCACAGAGACGGTCACAGAGATGATCACAGAGAGGGTCACAGGTGTCTCAGAGTGTCAGAGGGAGGGTCGCAGAGGGTGACACAGAGAGGCTCACGGGGGGGTGTGCACAGGGAGGGTCACTGTGAGTTTTGGAGGGTCACAGAGGGTGTCACAGGGTGTAACAGAGTATGTCAGGGGGTTCAGGGATGGCCACAGAGAGGGTCAGAGAGAGTGTGTCACAGAGAGTCTCCGAGTGTCGGAGTGAGGGACACAGAGTGTCACAGAGGCTATGACCTGGAGAGTCAGAGAAAGAGTCGCGGAGTGTCAGATGGATGGTCAGAGGGAGGAACAGAGAGGGTCACCGAGAGGCTCACAGAGAGTTTCAGAGGGGTTCACAGAGCGTGTCACAGTGCGTGTCAAAGAGGGGTTCACTGGGAGGCTCACTGTGAGTGTCAGAGAGAGAATCACAGAGCGTTTTAGATTGTCAGAGGGTGGGACACAGAGGCTGTCACTGGGAGGGTCAGAAAGAGGATTAGGGAGAGTGTCGCAGTGAGTGTGTCACAGAGGGAGAATCAGTGAGGGAGAGAGAGTCTGAGTGAGGGGCGGAGGGAGGGTCGCAGAGAGTCACAGTGAGGGAGGGTCAGAGGGAGGGTCAGCGTGGGTCACAGAATATCAGAGAGGGTCACAGTGTCACAGAGTGTCAGACGGAGGGTCAGAGAGAGGCACAGAGAATGTCAGAGGGTCACAGACTCACAGAGTGTTTCAGAGGGAGTCACAGAGATAGTCTGACTATCACAAAGTGTCATAGAGTGTCAGAGTGTCAAAAGGTTGGTCAGAGGGGGTCACAGAGAGGGTCACAGAGGGAATTACAGGGAGGGTCAAAAGGAGGGTCACACAGGGTGTCACAGAGGCTGTGACTGGGAGGGTCAGAGAAAGAGTCACAGAGTGTCATACGGACGGTCAAAGGGTGGCACAGAGAGGGTCACCGAGAGTGTCACAGGGAGACTCAGATTGTCAGAGGGAGGGTCACAGAGAGTTTCAGAGGGGGGTCACAGAGTGTCACAGAGAGTATCAGAGGTGGGTTCACAGGGAGGGACACAGTGTCTCTCAGAGGGTGAGTCTCAGAGGGTGGGTCTGTCACAGAGACGGTCAAAGGGAGGCACAGACAGGGTCACAGGGAGACTCAGAGTGTCAGAGGGAGGGTCACAGAGTGTAACAGAGGGTGTCACAGAGGCTGTGACTGGGAGGGTCAGAGGGACGGTCAGAGGGAGGCACAGAGAGGGTCACCAAAAGGGTCACAGGGAGACTGAGTGTGAGAGGGAGGGTCACAAAGAGTTTCGGGGGGGGGTCACAGAGAGGATAACAGGTGGGTTCACAGGGAGGGACACAGAGGCTGTCACAGGTAGGGTGAGAGAGAGGATCATGGAGAGAGTCACACTGAGTGTCACAGAGAGTGATTCTCTGAATGGGTCACAGAGGGGGTCATAGTGAGAGAGTCAGTGATGTAGAGAGGGTCTGCGGAAGGGTCAGAGGGGATCACAGAGTGTCAGAGAGAGTCACAGAGAGGGTCATAGAGGGAGAGAGGGTCAGAGGGGTGGTGAGATGGGGGGTCAGAGTGGCGGTCAGAGAGGGAGTCTGAGAGAATGTCAGAGAGGAGGTCACAGAGGGTCAGAGACAGACAGTGTCGCAGAGGGGGTAACGGGGTGGTCATGGGGTGTGATGGGGATCACAGAGAGGCGGTCACAGAGAGGGTGTCGGACGGTGTTACAGGGTGTCAGAGACTGACACAGGGAGGGTCACAGAGTGTCAGAAGGGGACAGGGAAAGTGTCGCAGTGAGTGCCACAATGAATGTCAGAGGGAGGATCACAGAGAGGGTCAGAGAGAGCTACAGGTAGTATCTGACTGTCACAGAGTGTCAGAGAGTGTTGGAGTGAGGTTCATAGGGAGGCACAGAGAGGGTAACAGAGAGTGTCAGATGAGGTCACAGAGGGAGGGTCACAGAGGGTGTCAGAGGGATAGTCACAGAGTTGGTCACAGAGCGTCTCAGAGGAAGGGTCACGGAGGGTGTGTCAGAGTGTCATAAGGAGGGTCAGAGGCAGGCACAGAGAGGGTTACCGAGAGGGTCACAAAGATAGTCACAAGGAGACTCAGAGTGTCAGAGGGAGGGTGTCACAGGGGAGGTCACAGGGGGCGATCATGTGGGTGTCACAGGGCTAGTCACAGAGGGTGTAATGGGGGGGTTCACGGGGTTTCACGGGCGGTCATGGGGGTCACAGGGAGAGTCACAGGGGGGTTCACAGGGAAGGTCATGGGGGGTCTCAGGGGGGTCACAGAGGGTGTCACGGGGGTCACGGAGTATCACAGCGAGGGTCACAGAGGGTCAGAGACAGACAAGGTCACAGTGAGATTCAGAGAGAGGGTCTCAGAGAGTGACAGCGTGGGTCTCAGAGTGGGTCATAGACAGACAGTGGGTCACAGAGAGATTCAGAGGGAGTCACAGAGAAGGTCACAGTGTGTGTCAGACGGAGGGTCGCAGAGAGTGTCAGAGTGAGAGTTACAGGACGTGTCACAGAGGGTGTCAGAGACGGTGTCAGAGGGAGTCACAAAGTGTCAGTCACAGAGAGGAACGGAGAGAGGGTCAGAGGGAGATTCAAAGCGAGTCACAGAGAGGGTGGCAGGGTCAGAGGGATGGTCACAGTGGATCACAGAGCCACAGAGAAAGAGGGAGGGTCAGAGGCAGGGTCACAGAGGGTGTCTCAGATGGGGGTCACGGAATCGGTCACAGTTTGGGTCAGAGAGTCAAAGATGGATAAGGGGGCCAGAGAGGATGTCAGAGAGAGGGTCAGAGGGGGTTACAGAGTGGTCACAAAGAGTCAGAGACAGTCGCAGAGTGGGTCACAAAAAGAGTAGAGGGATTCACGAAGTCACAGAAAGGCTCACAGAGGTAGTCACAGGGAGAGGGTCACGGAGAGGGGGTGAGAGACAGATTTACAGTGAGTGTCACACTGAGGGTCAGAGGGAGGCAGAGGGAGGATGAGCGAGGGTCAGAGAGGAACACAGAGAGGGTCACAGAGTGTAAGAGGGGGACAGAGGGAGTGTCACAGTGATTGTCAGAGGGAGGATCACAGAGTGTGAGAGGGAGTGTCAGAGTGGGTCATAGAGTATCAGAGAGGGTCACAGAGAGAGTGACAGAGAGGGTGGGAGGGTCACAGTGTCAATGAGAGTGTCAGAGAGGGTCACAGTGGATCACAGAGTGTCAGAGGGTGTCAGAGAGAGTGTCATAGTGAATGTCAGAGGGAAGCACAGAGTATCAGAGAGGGTCACAAAGAGTCACAAAGGGTGTCATGGGGAGGGTCAGAGAAAAGGTCAGAGGGAGGGACAGAGGGAGGGTCAGATTGAGTCACAGAAAGTCTGACTATCACAGAGTGTCACAGAGTGTCAAAGGGAGGGTCAGAGTGTTCGTCACAGAGAGGGTCTCAGGGGGTGTCACAGTGAGAGTCAGTGAGCGAGTCACAGACTGTCAGAGAGAGTGGGTCAGAGAGGGTCTCAGGGTTTCAGAGGGAGGGTCACAGAGGGTGTAACCATGGCTGCGACCGGGAGGATCAGAGACAGTGTCACAGAGTGTCAGAGGGAGGATCAAAAGGAGGCACAGAGAGGGTCACCGAGAGGGTCACAGGGAGTCTCAGAATGTCAGATATAGGGTCACAGAGTTTCATAGGTGGTCATAGAGGGGGTCAAAGAGGGTCAGAGACAGATAAGGTGGTCATAAATGGGGGTCACAGAGGGTGTCACTGAGGGTGTCACAGATGATGTCAAAGGGAGTGTCAGATGGAGGATCGGGGGGTACAGACTGGGTCACAGACGGTCAGAGACAGAGGGTCACAGAGATAGTCAGAGAGAATGTCACAGAGAGTGGCAGAGTGGGTCATAGACAGAGAGTGAGTCAAAAAGAGAGGGTCTCAGAGGGAGTCACAGGGAGTGGGTCACAGAGAGAGGGTCAGAGAGAGTGTAACAGTGAGTGTCACAGGAAGGGTTAGAGGGACGTACAGAGGGAGGCACAGAGTGCCAGAGAGGGAAACAGACAGGGTCATAGAGTGTCAGAGGGAGGGTCATAGAGAGTGTCACAGGGAGGGTCAGAGTGGGTCACAGAGTATCAGACAGGGTCACAGAGAGTGTCGCAGAGAGTGTCACAGACATTGTCAGAGGTAGGGTCAGAAGGTCACAAAGAGAGTCACACGGGGTCAGTGGGAGGGTCGGAGTGAGAAACAGGAAGAGTCACAGAGAGAGTCTGACTATCATAGAGGCTCACAGAGTGTCAGGGGGGGTCACAGAGGGTGCCACAGAGGTGGTCACAGGGAGGGTCACTGCGAGTCTCAGAGGGTGTCACAGAGTGTCACAGAGAGTGTCGGGGGCCACGGAGGGTCACAGGGAGGGTCACAGAGAGAGGGTCAGAGAGAGTGCGTCACAGAGAGTCTCCGAGTGTCAGAGAGTGTCACAGAGTGTGTCACAGAGTGTCACAGAGGCTGTGACCAAGAGAGTCAGAGAGAGTGTCAGAAAGAGAGTCGCAGAGTGTCAGAGGGACGATCAGAGGCAGGTACAGAGAGGGTCACAGAGGGTGTCACAAGGGGGTCACATGGCGGGTCACAGTGAGATCAGAGAGAGAGTCACAGAGACTCTCAGATTGACAGAGGGTGGGTCACAGAGAGGGTCAGAAAGAGGATCGGGGGAGATTCGCAGTGAGTGTCACAGAGGAAAAGTCAGTGAGGGAGAGAGGGTGTGAGGAAGCGTCAGAGGGAGGGTCGCAGAGTGTCACAGAGGGAGGGAGGGTCAGAGTGGTCACCGCGTGAGGGTCAGAGTAGGTCACAGAGGGAGGGAGGGTCACAGAGACTGTCACAGAGAGTGTCAGAGGGAGGGTCAGAGAGATGTACAGAGAATGTCAGATGGTCACATGGGGAGTCACAGAGGGGGTCAGAGGGAGTCACAGAGAGAGTCTGACTATCACAAAGTGTCATAGAGTATCAGAGGGTGGGTGAGAGGGAGGCACAGAGATGGTCACAGTGTCTCAGGGGGTCTCAGTGTCTGAGGGAGGGTCGCAGAGAATATCAAAAGGTGTCACAGGGAGGGTGTCACAGGGAGGGTGTCACAGGGAGATTGTCACAGAGAGTGTGACCAGGATTGTCAGAGAGAGTGTCAGAGAGAGAGTCACAGAGTGTCAGAGGAACGGTCAGTGGGAATCACAGAGAGGGTCACCGAGAAAGTTAGAGGGAGGGTCACAGAGAGTTTCAGAGGGGGTCACCGTGTGTCACAGAGAGGATCACAGTTGGGTTCACAGGGCGGGACACAGTGAGTGTCCGAGAGAGAGTCACAGAGTGTCAGAGGGCTTCACTGGTAGGGTCAGAGAGAGGATCGGGAGAGATTCACAGTGAGTGTCACAGAGAGTGGGTCTCAGAGGGGATCCTAGAGTGTTAGAGAGAGTCACAGAGCGGGTCATAGAGGGAGGGAGGGTCCGAAGGGGATGAGAGAGTTTGGGGGGGGTCGGAGAGAGAGTGTCAGAGAGGAGGTCACAGAGGTTCAGAGACAGACAGAGTGCCACAAAGTGTCACAGAGGGGGTCACGGGGGGGTCACAGAGAGTGGGGTCACAGTGAGGATGTCAGAGGGGGTCACAGAGTGTCGGGGGGTCAGAGAGAGAGCCAGAGGGAGGGTCACAGAGTGTCACAGAGTGGGAGGGAGGGTCAGAGGGAGGGTCAGAGTGGTTCAAAGAGTGTCAGAGGGAGGGTCAGAGGGAGTGTGAGAGGGACGGTCAACGGGAGGGTCACGGAGAGAGGAGCACAGAGTGTGTCAGATTGTCCAAGAGAACGTCCGAGAGGGGGTCACAGACAGAGCGTCACAGAAGGTGTGAGTGTGTCCGAGAGAGGGTCAGAGACGTTGTCAGAGGGAGGGTCAAAGGGGTCACAGAGTGTCAGAGTGAGTGACAGAGAGAGCCACAAATAGGGAGGGAGAGTCAGAGTGAGAGTCATAGAGTGTCACAGAGAGGGAGGGGGGGCAGGCGAGGATCAGAGAGAGTCACAGAGAGGGAGGGAGGGTCAGAGATTGGGTCACAGAGAGTGGGTCACAGAGAGAGGGTCACAAGGGTTAGAGACAGACAGAGGGCGGCACATAGGGGGTCAGAGGGAGTGTCAGAGGGGTTACAGAGTGGGTCACATTGGATCAGAGACAGCCCGAGGACGTCACAGAGGGAGTAAGAGGGAGGGTCAGAGGGGTTGCAGAGTACGTCACAGAGGGTCGGAGAAAGACAGCAGTTAACAGAGAGAGTCAGACAGAGGGTCACAGAGAGTGACAGAGTGGGCCTCGGAGTTGACCACAGAGTGGGTCATAGACAGACAGTGCGTCACAGAGAGGGTCACAGCGAGAGTCACAAGGAATCACTTAGAGGCTCACAGAGGGATTCACAGAGAGTGGGTCACAGAGAGTCGGTCAAAGAGAGTAGGGTCACAGAGTGGGTCACAGAAAGTGTCACAGATAGGATCAAAAAGTGTCAGAGGAAGGGTCAGAAGGAGGCACAGAGTGTGTCAGAGAGGGTCACAGAGCATGTCACAGGTAGGCTCAGAGAGAGAGTCACAGAGACACAAGGTGTCACAGTTGGTCATGGGTAGGGTCACAGAGAGGGACACAGAGGCTCACAGAGAGTCTCAGAGTCACAGGGTGGGTCATAGTGAGGGTCACAGAGTGGTTCACAGAGAGGGTCAGACAGAGAGGTTCACAGACAGAGTCACAGAGTCTCAGAGTGTGAGTGGGAGGTTCACAGAGGGGGTCACAGTCTGAGTGTCAAAGAGAGTGTCAGAGGGGTCAGAGAAAGTCAGAGAAAGGGTCACACAGAGGGCCTCAGGGTCATAGAACGGGTCACATAGCAGATCACAGAGTATCAGATTGTCAGAGGAAATCACAGGGGTCACAGAGGGTGTCGCAGAGTGCGTCAGAGGATCACAGTGAGGGTTACAGTGAGTGTGAGTGTCAGAGTTAGGGTCACAAAGGGTTTCACAGAGGGGGTCACAGTGAGTGTCACAGAGAGTGTCACAGAGAGTGTCAGAGGGTCACAAAGGCTTTCAGAGGGAGGCACAGAGACGGTCACAGGGCGGGTCACAGTGAGTATTATAGGGACGGTCAGAGGGAGGGTCACTTTAGTGGGTCACAGACAGACAGAGTGAAACAGAGAGAGGGGATCACAGTGTATCAGAGGGGGTCACAGAGAGAGTCAGAGGGAGGGTCATAGAGTGTCACAGAGAGGAGGGAGGGAGGTTGAGAGGGAGGATCAGAGTGGATCGCAGAGTGTCAGCGGGACGTTCAGAGGGAGTGTGAGAGGGAGTGTCAGGGAGAGTCATAGAGAAAGCCATAAAGAGAGAAGGAGGGTCAGAGGGAGAGTTAGAGAGTTACAGAGAGGGAGGGGGGATCAGAGGGAGGGACACAGAGAGAGGGTCACAGAGAGAGTCACAGAGAGGGTCATAAGGGTCGTAGGCAGAGGGGGAGTCAGGGGGTGTCAGAGGGGTCACAAAGTGGGTCACAGAGGGTTAGGGACAGACAGAGGGTCACAGAGAGTCAGAGATAGTGTCACAGGGAGTAACAGAGTGGGCCACAGAGTGTGTCAAAGAGTGGGTAATAGACAGACAGTTGGTCACAGAGAGGGTCTCAGAGGGTGGGTCAGAGGGAGGCACACAGGAAGGCACAGAGTGAATCACAGAGTCTCAGTGTCAGAGAAAGGGTGTCACAGGGTGTCACGGGGGTTCAGAGGGTGGGTCACAGTGAGGGTCAGAGAGAGGGTCAGACAGAGAGGGTCACAGAGTCTCAGTGTCACAGTGAGGGTCACAGCGGGGGTCAGAGGGAGTGTCACAGCGGGAGTCAAAGGGCGTGTCACAGCAGGGGTCAGAGGGGGGTCAGAGGGAGTGTCACAGCGGAGGTCAGAGGGAGTGTCACAGAGAGGGTCACAGAGGATCACAGAGTCTCAGAGCGTCGGAGGGAGGGTCACAGAGAGTCACAGGGGGTCACAGACAGGGTTATAGTGAGTGTCACAGAGATTGTCGGATGGAGGCACTGAGAGTGTCAGAGATTCGCAGAGGATCACATAGAGGGTCACAGAGACTTTCAGAGGGGAGCACAGTGTCAGAGAGGGTCACAGGGAGGGTCACAAGGGATTCACAGAGGGTATCACAGGGACGGTCAGAGAGAGGGTCACAGTGATTGTCAGAGGGAGGCGCGTGGAGAGTCAGAGGGAAGGTCGGAAGGAGGGTCACAGTGAGTGTTAGAGGGAGGGTCACAGACAGGGTAAGATGAAGGGTTACAGAATGTCAAGGAGGGTCTCAGACAGTGGGTCACAGGGACGGTCAGAGGGGGTCACATAGTTGGCCACAGTTTTGTTCCCCTGTAAATAGCCTCTGCCCCCATCCCCACTGTGTACCCTGAGCACTAACCTCTGTCTCCATTCCCATTGTCTTCCTCTAACAACAGCCTCTTACGACATCCCACTCTGATCCTCTAGTAACAGCAGATGAACATATCCCACTCTGATCCATTAGCAACAGCCTGTGACTACACCCCACTCTGCACTAGCAACGTCCTGTGAACACATACCACACTGATCCACTAGCATCAGCCTGTAAAAACATCCCACTTTGATCCTCTCGTAACGGCCTGCAAACATATCGCACTCTGATCCCCTGGCATTAACCTGTGAACCCATCCCAATCTGTTCTCCGAGCATCAGCCTGTGAACTCATCCCATTCTGATTCACTAGCAAAAGCCTGGGAACACATCCCAATCTGAACCCCGAGCAACAGCTGTGAACACATTCCACTCTGATCCACAAGCAACAGCCTGTGAACACATCCCACTCTGATCCCTGAGCAACAGTCTGTGAACCTATCCCTCTCAAATACCATAGTTAGAGCCTGTGAACACACCCCACTCTTATCCTAAAGCAACAGCTGTGAACACATTCCACTCTGATCCACTAGCAACAGCTGTGAACGCATTCCACTCTGATCCACCAGCAAAAACCTATAAACACATCCCACTCGGAACTTATAGCAAAAGCTGTGAACACGTTCCAATCTGATCCACTAGCAACGGCCTGTAAACACAACCCAACCTGTTCCACTAGCAACAACCTTAGAACACATCAACTCTGAACCAAGAGCAACAGCCTGTGAACACATCTCACTCTTATCCCGAGCATCAATTTGTGAACACATCCTACTCTGATCCACACGCAACAGCCTGTTAACACAGCCCACTCTGACCCCGGAGCAACGGCCTGTTAACACATCCCACACTGATCCACTAGCAATGGCCTGTAAACCCAACCCACTCTGATCCACGTGCAACAGTCTGTGAACACTTCCCAGTCTGTTCAACTAGCAACGGCCGGTGAACCCAAACCCACTCAGATAGCCCAGATACAGCCTGTGAACATATCCCACTCTGATCCACTAGCAGCAGCCTGTGAACTCATCCTACGCTGACCAATAGCAACGGCCTGTGTACCAATCCCACTCAGATACGCCAGCAACAGCCTGTGAATACATCCCATTCGGATCCACTAGCAACAGCCCGTGAACACATCCCACTCTGTACCCCGAGCAACAGCCTGTGAACACAAACCACTCTGATCCGCGAGCAACAGCCTGTGATCTCTTCCCCTCACGTTTCTCCGAGCGACTTCCTGTGAAATAATCCACACAGTGTTCCCACAGCAACAGCCTGTGACACCTTCCCTATTCTGTAAACCAAGCAACGACTTGTGACTCAATTTCCACACTGTTTCGCAAGCAACAGCCTGTGACATCGTCCCATTCAGTTCTCCACGCAATGCCTTGGGACCCCTCTCCACTGTGTTACAGCATCTGCATTTTACCATATCCCTGCTGTTTTCAAATAGCAACGACCGGTGATCCCATCTCCGCTCTGCTTTCCTAGCAACAGCTTGTGTCTCCATCCCTAGACTTTTCCCCTCTCAACAGCCTCGGCCTCCCTCCCCACTGTGTTCCCTGAGCACTAGTCACTGCCTCCATTCCCGTTGTGCTCCCCAAGCAACTGCATCTATCCTCGTCCCCGTTGTATTCACCTTATTAACAGCCTCTGCCTCCCTCCCCACTGTGTTCCCGGAGCACTAGCCTCTGTCTCCATTCCGTTGTCTTCCTCTAGCAACAGCCTGTGACGACATCCCACTCTGATCCACGAGTAACAGCCGGTGAACACATCCAACTCTGATCTATTAGCAACAGCCTGTGAACACATCACACACTTATCCCCTAGCAACAGCCTGTGACCACAACCCACTCTGATGCACTAGCAACGACCTGTGAACACATTCCACTCTGATCCACGAGTAACAGCCCGAGAATACATCCCAATCTGTTCCTCTACCAGCAGCCAGTGAACACATCCCACCCTGATACCACAAGCAACAGCCTATGATCACATCCCACTCTGATCCACTAGCTACGGCCTGTGAACACATCCCACTCTGATCCATCAGCAAAAGCCTGGGAACACATCCCACTCGGAACTTTCAGCAAAAGCTGTGAACGCATTCTACTCTGGACCAAGAGCAACAGCCTGTGAACACATCCCACTCTTATCCCCAAGCAACAGCTGTGAACAAATTCCACTCTGATCCACTGGCTACGGAATGTGAATACATCCCATTCTGTTCCCCAAACAACAACCTATGAACACAACCACTCTGATCCACTAGCAACAGCTTGTGAACACAACCAACTCTGTTCCCCTAGTAACAGCCTGTGAACACATCCACTCTTATTCCCGAGCAACACTGTGAACACATTCCACTCCGATCCACTAGCAATGGCCTGTGAACACATCCCTCTCTGACACACGATCAACAGCCTGTGAACACATCCCATTCTGATACCCTAGCATCAGCCTGTGAACAAATCCCACTCTGATTACTGAGCAACAACCTTTGAACACACCCCACTCTGATCCCCAAGCAACAGTCTGTGAACACATCCCACACTTATCCCCGAGCAACAGCTGTGAACACAAACCACTCTGATCTGAAAGCAAGAACCTGTGACCTCATCCCCTCGCTTTTCCCCTGGCGACTTCCTGTGAATCCCTCGATGCAGTTTTCCCACAGCCACAGCCTGCAACCACTTCCTTGCTCTGTGCCCCAAGCAACGGAAGTGAACACATCGCATCTCAGCCACGACCAACGGCGTGTGAGCACATCCCACTCTGACACACCAGCAACGGCCTGTGAACCCATCCCACTCATATACCATAGCAACAGCCTATAAACACATCCCAATCTGATCCACTAGCAACAGCCCGTGAACACGTCCCATTCTGAGCCCCTTGCAACCGCCTGTGAACACAAACCACTCTGATCCGCAAGCAACAGACTGTGATCTCTTCCCCTCACTTTTCTCCAAGCAACTTCCTGTGAAACAATCCACACAGTGTTCCCACAGCAACAGTCTGTGACACCTTACCTGCTAAGTAAACCAAGCAATGACTTGTGACTCAATTTCCACACTGTTTCGCAAGCAACAGCCTGTGTCATCGTCCCAATCAGTTCTCCTCGCAATGCCTCAGGACCCCTCTCCACTGTGTTCCAGCATCTGCCTTTTACCCTATCCCTGCTGTTTTCAAATAGCAACGACCGGTGATCCCATCTCCACTCTGCTTTCCTAGCAACAGCTTGTGTCTCCATCCCCAGTCTTTTCGCCTATCAACAGCCTCTGCCTCCCTCCCAACTGTGTTCCCTGAGCACTAACCTCTGTCTCCATTCCCGTTCTCTTCCTCTAGCAACAGCCTGTGAACACATCCCACACTTATCCCCTAGCAACAGCGACCATACCCCACTCTGATGCAGTAGCAACATCCTGTGAACATTATCCACTCTGATCCACTAGCATCATCCTGTGAACATATCCCACTCTGATCCTCTAACAACGGCCTGTGAACACATCACATCCTGATCCACTAGCATCGGCCCGTGAACATATCGCAATCTGATCCCCTGGCATTAACCTGTGAACCCATCCCAATCTTTTCTCCGAGCATCAGCCTGTGAAAATATCCCATTCTGAACCACTAACAACGACCTGTGAACACATCCCACTCTGCACCCCTCGCATCAGCCTGTGGACACGTTCCGCTCTAGTCCGCTAGCAACAGCCTGTGAACACATCCTACTGTTATGCCTTGGCAATATCTGTAAACACACCCCCTCTCTGATCCACTAGCCACGGTCTGTGAACACATCCCATCTGACCCACTATCAACAGGTATGAACACATCCCATTAAGATGCACAAGCAATGAATGTGAACACATCGCACACTGATCCACGAGCAACGGCCTGTGAACAAATCCCACTCAGATACCATAGCAACAGCCAATTAACACACCCCAATCTGTTCCCCTACCAGCAGCCTGTGAACACATCCCACCCTGATACCACTAGCTACGGCCTGTGAACACATCCCACTCTGATCCACCAGGAAAAGCCTGTGAACACATCCCACTCTGATCCACCAGGAAAAGCCTGGGAACACATCCCACTCTGCTCCCCTAGCAACAGACTGTGAACACATCCCACTGTGATCCCCGAGCCACAGTCTGTGAACACATCCCACTCTGATCCTCTAAAAACAGCCTGTGAATCCAGGCCAAAAAGATCGCCTAGCAACAGCCTGTGAACCCATCCCACTCAGATCCCCGAACAACAGCCAATGAGCACATCCCACTCAGATCACCGAGCAACAGTCTGTGAATCTATCCCACTCAACTACCATAGTTAGAGCCTGTGAACACATCCAACTCTTTTCCCCGAGCAACAGCCTGTAAACACATTCCTCTCTGATCCCCTCGCAACAGCCTATGAACACATCTCTTTCTTGTCCCCGAGCAACAGCTGTGAACACGTCCCATTCAGATCCACTAGCAACAGCCTGTGAACACATCTCACTCTAAACCCATAGAAAGAGCTGTGGACACAACCCACTCTGATCCGTGAGCAACAGCCTGTGACCTCATCCCCTCTCTTTTCCCCTAGCGAGTTTCTGTGAACCCCTTGACACAGTGTTCCCACAGCCACAGCCACAGCCTGCAACCCCTTCCTTGCTCTGTGCCCCAAGCAACGGATGTGAACTAATCGCACTCTGAGCCACTAGCAACGGCCAGTGAACACATCACACTCTGATCCACTAGCAACAGCCTGAATACACATCCCACTCTGATCCACTAACAAAAGAACGTGAACACATCCCAATCTGTTCCCCTACCAGCAGCCTGTGAACACACCCCGCCCTGATACCACAAGCAGAAGCCTATGATCACATCCCACTCTGATTCAACAGCAAAAGCCTGTGAACACATCCCACTCGGAACTTCGAGCAAAAGCTGTGAATGCATTCTATTCCGACCCACTAGCAACGGCCTGTGAACACAGCCCAACCTGTTCCCCAAGCAACAGCCTCAGAACACATCAACACTGAAACAAGGGCAACAGCCTGTGAACACATGCCACTCTAATTCCCGAGCAACAGCTGTGAACAAGTTCCACTCTGATCCACGAGCAACAGCCAATGAACACATCCCATACTGATCCCCTAGCAACAACCTGTGAACACATCCCACTCAGATCACCGAGGAACACCCTTTAAACTCATCCCACTCTGATCCACAAGAGACAGCTGTGAACACATCCCACTCTGATCAACTAGCAACCGCCTGTGAACACATCCCACTCTGATCCACGAGCAACCGCCTGTGAACACGTCCCACTCTTATTCCCTAACAACAGCTGTGATCACATCCCTCTCTTATCCACGAGCCACAGCATGTGACCTCATGCCCTCACTTTTCCCTGAGCGACTTCCTGTGAACTCTTCCACAGTATTCCCACAGCAACAGCCTGCAACCCCTTCCCTGCTCTGTGCCCCAAGCAACGTTTTGTGACTCAATTTCAACTGTTTCCCAAGCAACAGCCTGTGACATCATCCCATTCAGTTCTCCTCGCAATGCGTCAAGACCCCTCCCCACTGTTCGAGCAGCTGCTTGTTACCCAAACCTTGCTGTTTTCAAATCGCAACGACCGGTGTTCCCATCTGCCCTATATTTCCCTAGCAACAGCTTGTGTCTCCATCCCCAGTCTTTTCACCTATCAACAGCATCTGCCTCCCTCCCCACTATGTTCCTTGAGAGCTAATCTCTGCCTCCATCTACTTTGTGCTCCCCAAGCAACTGCCTATATCTCCACCCCGTTGTGTTCCCCTGTCAACAGCCTCTGTCTCAATCCCAACTGTGTTGCCTGAGCACTAGCCTCTGACTCCATCCCCGTTGTCTTTCTCTCGCAACAGGCTGTGAACACATCCCACTCTGATCCCTGAGCAACAGTCTGTGAACCTATCCCCCTCAAATACCATAGTTAGAGCCTGTGAACATACCCCACTCTTATCCTAAAGCAACAGGTGTGAACACATTCCACTCTGATCCACTAGCAACAGCTGTGAACGCATTCCACTCTGATCCACCAGCAAAAGCCTATAAACACATCCCACCTGTTCCCCTAGCAACAACCTTAGAACACATCAACTCTGAACCAAGAGCAACAGCCTGTGAACACATCTCACTCTTATCCCGAGCATCAATTTGTGAACACATCCTACTCTGATCCACACGCAACAGCCTGTTAACACAGCCCACTCTGACCCCGGAGCAACGGCCTGTGAACACATCTCACTCTGACCCACTAGCAACAGCCTGTGAACACATCCCACGCAGACTCACTAGGAACGGCCTGTTAACACATCCCACACTGATCCACTAGCAATGGCCTGTAAACCCATCCCACTCTGATCCACGTGCAACAGACTGTGAACACTTCCCAGTCTGTTCAACTAGCAACGGCCGGTGAACCCAAACCCACTCAGATAGCCCAGATACAGCCTGTGAACATATCCCACTCTGATCCACTAGCAGCAGCCTGTGAACTCATCCTACGCTGACCAATAGCAACGGCCTGTGTACCAATCCCACTCAGATACGCCAGCAACAGCCTGTGAATACATCCCACTCGGATCCACTAGCAACAGCCCGTGAACACATCCCACTCTGAACCCCGAGCAACAGCCTGCGAACACAAACCACTCTGATCCGCGAGCAACAGCCTGTGATCTCTTCCCCTCACGTTTCTCCGAGCGACTTCCTGTGAAACAATCCACACAGTGTTCCCACAGCAACAGCCTGTGACACCTTCCCTATTCTGTAAACCAAGCAACGACTTGTGACTCAATTTCCACACTGTTTCGCAAGCAACAGCCTGTGACATCGTCCCATTCAGTTCTCCACGCAATGCCTTGGGACCCCTCTCCACTGTGTTACAGCATCTGCATTTTACCATATCCCTGCTGTTTTCAAATCCCATCTCCGCTCTGCTTTCCTAGCAACAGCTTGTGTCTCCATCCCTAGACTTTTCCCCTCTCAACAGCCTCGGCCTCCCTCCCCACTGTGTTCCCTGAGCACTAGTCACTGCCTCCATTCCCGTTGTGCTCCCCAAGCAACTGCATCTATCCTCGTCCCCGTTGTATTCACCTTATTAACAGCCTCTGCCTCCCTCCCCACTGTGTTCCCGGAGCACTAGCCTCTGTCTCCATTCCGTTGTCTTCCTCTAGCAACAGCCTGTGACGACATCCCACTCTGATCCACGAGTAACAGCCGGTGAACACATCCAACTCTGATCTATTAGCAACAGCCTGTGAACACATCACACACTTATCCCCTAGCAACAGCCTGTGACCACAACCCACTCTGATGCACTAGCAACGACCTGTGAACACATTCCACTCTGATCCACGAGTAACAGCCCGAGAATACATCCCAATCTGTTCCTCTACCAGCAGCCAGTGAACACATCCCACCCTGATACCACAAGCAACAGCCTATGATCACATCCCACTCTGATCCACTAGCTACGGCCTGTGAACACATCCCACTCTGATCCATCAGCAAAAGCCTGGGAACACATCCCACTCGGAACTTTCAGCAAAAGCTGTGAACGCATTCTACTCTGGACCAAGAGCAACAGCCTGTGAACACATCCCACTCTTATCCCCAAGCAACAGCTGTGAACAAATTCCACTCTGATCCACTGTCTACGGAATGTGAATACATCCCATTCTGTTCCCCAAACAACAACCTATGAACACAACCACTCTGATCCACTAGCAACAGCTTGTGAACACAACCAACTCTGTTCCCCTAGTAACAGCCTGTGAACACATCCACTCTTATTCCCGAGAAACACTGTGAACACATTCCACTCCTATCCACTAGCAATGGCCTGTGAACACATCCCTCTCTGACACACGATCAACAGCCTGTGAACACATCCCATTCTGATACCCTAGCATCAGCCTGTGAACAAATCCCACTCTGATTACTGAGCAACAACCTTTGAACACACCCCACTCTGATCCCCAAGCAACAGTCTGTGAACACATCCCACACTTATCCCCGAGCAACAGCTGTGAACACAAACCACTCTGATCTGAAAGCAAGAACCTGTGACCTCATCCCCTCGCTTTTCCCCTGGCGACTTCCTGTGAATCCCTCGATGCAGTTTTCCCACAGCCACAGCCTGCAACCCCTTCCTTGCTCTGTGCCCCAAGCAACGGAAGTGAACACATCGCATCTCAGCCACGACCAACGGCGTGTGAGCACATCCCACTCTGACACACCAGCAACGGCCTGTGAACCCATCCCACTCATATACCATAGCAACAGCCTATAAACACATCCCAATCTGATCCACTAGCAACAGCCCGTGAACACGTCCCATTCTGAGCCCCTTGCAACCGCCTGTGAACACAAACCACTCTGATCCGCAAGCAACAGACTGTGATCTCTTCCCCTCACTTTTCTCCAAGCAACTTCCTGTGAAACAATCCACACAGTGTTCCCACAGCAACAGTCTGTGACACCTTACCTGCTAAGTAAACCAAGCAATGACTTGTGACTCAATTTCCACACTGTTTCGCAAGCAACAGCCTGTGTCATCGTCCCAATCAGTTCTCCTCGCAATGCCTCAGGACCCCTCTCCACTGTGTTCCAGCATCTGCCTTTTACCCTATCCCTGCTGTTTTCAAATAGCAACGACCGGTGATCCCATCTCCACTCTGCTTTCCTAGCAACAGCTTGTGTCTCCATCCCCAGTCTTTTCGCCTATCAACAGCCTCTGCCTCCCTCCCAACTGTGTTCCCTGAGCACTAACCTCTGTCTCCATTCCCGTTCTCTTCCTCTAGCAACAGCCTGTGAACACATCCCACACTTATCCCCTAGCAACAGCGACCATACCCCACTCTGATGCAGTAGCAACATCCTGTGAACATTATCCACTCTGATCCACTAGCATCATCCTGTGAACATATCCCACTCTGATCCTCTAACAACGGCCTGTGAACACATCACATCCTGATCCACTAGCATCGGCCCGTGAACATATCGCAATCTGATCCCCTGGCATTAACCTGTGAACCCATCCCAATCTTTTCTCCGAGCATCAGCCTGTGAAAATATCCCATTCTGAACCACTAACAACGACCTGTGAACACATCCCACTCTGCACCCCTCGCATCAGCCTGTGGACACGTTCTGCTCTAGTCCGCTAGCAACAGCCTGTGAACACATCCTACTGTTATGCCTTGGCAATATCTGTAAACACACCCCCTCTCTGATCCACTAGCCACGGTCTGTGAACACATCCCATCTGACCCACTATCAACAGGTATGAACACATCCCATTAAGATGCACAAGCAATGAATGTGAACACATCGCACACTGATCCACGAGCAACGGCCTGTGAACAAATCCCACTCAGATACCATAGCAACAGCCAATTAACACACCCCAATCTGTTCCCCTACCAGCAGCCTGTGAACACATCCCACCCTGATACCACTAGCTACGGCCTGTGAACACATCCCACTCTGATCCACCAGGAAAAGCCTGTGACCACATCCCACTCTGATCCACCAGGAAAAGCCTGGGAACACATCCCACTCTGCTCCCCTAGCAACAGACTGTGAACACATCCACTCTGATCCACTAGCAACGGCCTGTAAACACATCATATTCTGATCTCCTAGCATCAACCTGCGAACACATCCCACTCTGATTACCGAGCAACAACCTTTGATCAAATCGCACTCTGCTCCCCAAGCAACAGTCTGTGAACACATTCCACTCTGATCCTCTAGAAACAACCTGTGAATCCATCCCAAAAAGATCCCCTAGCAACAGCCTGTGAACCCATTCCACTCAGATCACCGAGCAACAGCTGTGAACACATTCCACTCTGAACCATTAGCAAAAGCCCATGAATACATCCCACTCTGATCCCCTCGCAACAGCCTGTGAACACATCTCTTTCTTATCCCCGAGCAACAGCTGTGAACACATCCCATTCTTAACCCATAGAAAGAGCTGTGAACACAACCCACTCCGATCCGCGAGCAACAGCCTGTGACCTCATCCCCTCTTTTTCCCCTAGCGAGTTCCTGTGAACCCCTTGACACAGTGTTCCCACAGCAGGAGCCTGCAACCCCTTCCTTGCTCTGTGCACCAAGCAATGGAGGTGAACTCATCGCACTCTGAGCCACTAGCAACGGCCAGTGAACACATCCCACTCTGACACACCAGCAACGGCCTGTGAAACCATCCCGCTCTGATCCACGAGCAACAGCCTGAATACACATCCTACTCTAATCCACTAGCAACAGTCCGTGAACACATCCCAATCTGTTCCCCTACCAGCAGCCTGTATAAACATCCCACCCTGATACCAAAAGCAGCAGTCTATGATCACATCCCACTCTGATCCACCAGCAAAAGCCTGGGAACACATCCCACTCTGAACCTCTAGCAAAAGCTGTGAACACATTCCACTCTGATCCACTAGCAACGGCCTGTGAATACAACCCAATCTGTTCCCCTAGCAACAGCCTCAGAACACATCAACACTGAACCAAGAGCAACAGGCTGTGAACACATCCCACTATGATCTACTAGCCACATTCTGTGAACACATCCCACTCTGATCCACTCGCAACAGGTGTGAACACATCCCATTCTGATGTACATGGAACGAATGTGAACACATAGCCCACTGATTCACTAGCTACGGCCTGTGAACACATCCCACTCTGATCCACCAGCAAAAGCCTGGGAACACATCCAACACTGAACCCGGAGCAACAGCTGTGAACACGTTCCACTCTGACCCACGAGCATCCGCCTGTGAACACATCCCACTCTGATTACCGAGCAACAACCTTTGATCACATCGCACTCTGCTCCCCGAGCAACAGCCTGTGTACACATCCCACTGTGATCCCCGAGCAACAGTCTGTGAACACATCCCACTCTGATCCTCTAAAAACAGCCTGTGAATCAAGGCCAAAAAGAACGCCTAGCAACAGCCTGTGAACCCATCCCACTCAGATCCCCGAACAACAGCCAATGAGCACATCCCACTCAGATCACCGAGCAACAGTCTGTGAATCTATCCCACTCAACTACCATAGTTAGAGCCTGTGAACACATCCAACTCTTTTCCCCGAGCAACAGCCTGTAAACACATTCCTCTCTGATCCCCTCGCAACAGCCTATGAACACATCTCTTTCTTGTCCCCGAGCAACAGCTGTGAACACGTCCCATTCAGATCCACTAGCAACAGCCTGTAAACACATCTCACTCTAAACCCATAGAAAGAGCTGTGGACACAACCCACTCTGATCCGTGAGCAACAGCCTGTGACCTCATCCCCTCTCTTTTCCCCTAGCGAGTTTCTGTGAACCCCTTGACACAGTGTTCCCACAGCCACAGCCACAGCCTGCAACCCCTTCCTTGCTCTGTGCCCCAAGCAACGGATGTGAACTAATCGCACTCTGAGCCACTAGCAACGGCCAGTGAACACATCACACTCTGATCCACTAGCAACAGCCTGAATACACATCCCACTCTGATCCACTAGCAAAAGAACGTGAACACATCCCAATCTGTTCCCCTACCAGCAGCCTGTGAACACACCCCGCCCTGATACCACAAGCAGCAGCCTATGATCACATCCCACTCTGATTCAACAGCAAAAGCCTGTGAACACATCCCACTCGGAACTTCGAGCAAAAGCTGTGAATGCATTCTATTCCGACCCACTAGCAACGGCCTGTGAACACAACCCAACCTGTTCCCCAAGCAACAGCCTCAGAACACATCAACACTGAAACAAGGGCAACAGCCTGTGAACACATGCCACTCTAATTCCCGAGCAACAGCTGTGAACAAGTTCCACTCTGATCCACGAGCAACAGCCAATGAACACATCCCATACTGATCCCCTAGCAACAGCCTGTGAACACATCCCACTCAGATCACCGAGGAACACCCTTTAAACTCATCCCACTCTGATCCACAAGAGACAGCTGTGAACACATCCCACTCTGATCAACTAGCAACCGCCTGTGAACACATCCCACTCTGATCCACGAGCAACCGCCTGTGAACACGTCCCACTCTTATTCCCTAACAACAGCTGTGATCACATCCCTCTCTTATCCACGAGCCACAGCATGTGACCTCATGCCCTCACTTTTCCCTGAGCGACTTCCTGTGAACTCTTCCACAGTATTCCCACAGCAACAGCCTGCAACCCCTTCCCTGCTCTGTGCCCCAAGCAACGTTTTGTGACTCAATTTCAACTGTTTCCCAAGCAACAGCCTGTGACATCATCCCATTCAGTTCTCCTCGCAATGCGTCAAGACCCCTCCCCACTGTTCGAGCAGCTGCTTGTTACCCAAACCTTGCTGTTTTCAAATCGCAACGACCGGTGTTCCCAGCTGCGCTCTATTTCCCTAGCAACAGCTTGTGTCTCCATCCCCAGTCTTTTCACCTATCAACAGCATCTGCCTCCCTCCCCACTATGTTCCTTGAGAGCTAATCTCTGCCTCCATCTTCTTTGTGCTCCCCAAGCAACTGCCTATATCTCCACCCCGTTGTGTTCCCCTGTCAACAGCCTCTGTCTCAATCCCAACTGTGTTGCCTGAGCACTAGCCTCTGACTCCATCCCCGTTGTCTTTCTCTCGCAACAGGCTGTGAACACATCCCACTCTGATCCTCGAGCAACAGCCTGTGAACACATCACACACAGACCCACGAGCAAAGGCCAGTGACCTCATCCCATTCAGTTCCCCTCGCAATGCCTCGTGACCGCTTCCCTCTGTGTTCTCGCAGCTGCCTGTTACCCCACTCTTGCTGTTTTAAAATAGCAACGACCGATGATCCCATCTCCGCTCTGTTTCACTAGCAACAGCTTGCGTCTCCATCCCCTATCATTTCCCCTATCAACACCCTCTGCTTCCCTCTTCACTGTGTTCCCTGAGTTCCAGTAGCTGCCTCCATCGCCGTTGTGCTCGCGAAGCAACTGCTTCTATCACCGTCCCTGTTGTGTTCCCCTGTCAACAGCGCCTGTTTCCATACCCACTATGTTCCCTGAGCACTAGACTCTGTCTCCATCCCTATTGTGTTCCACCATCAACAGCCTCTGCCTCAATCCCCACTGTGTTCTCTGAGCACTAGCCTCTGTCTCCATCCACGTTGTGCTCCGCTAGCATTAGCCGGTGAACACCTCCCACTCTGATCCACTAGCAAAAGCCTGTGAACACATCGCAATGTGATCCACGAGCATCAGCTCATGAACACGTTCCACTCTGAACCCCTAGCAACAGCCTGTGAACACATCCCACACTGCTCCCGAGCAACAGCCTGTGAACACATCCCACTCTAACCCACTAGCAACGACCTGTGAACACATGCCACTCTGCACCCCTTGCATCAGCCTGTGAACATATCCAACTCTGATTCACTAGCAACAGTGTGTTCACACATCCCACTCTTAGCCCATGGCAACAGCTGTGAACACCACACACGCCCCCCCCCTTCTCTGATCCACTAGCCACGGTCTGTGAACACATTCCACTCTGATCCACGAGCAGAAGTCTGTGAACACGTCCCATTATGGTGCATTGGCAATGGATGTGAACACATCGCACTCTGATCCACTAGCAACGGCCTGTGAACCCAACCCACTCATATAACATAGCAACAGTCTATAAACTCATACCACTCTGATCAACTAGCAACAGCATGCGAACACGTAACAATCTGTTCCCCGAGCAACAGCCTGTGAACACATCCACTCCGATTCACCAGCAACAGCCTGTGAACACAAACAACTCTATTCCCCTAGCAACAGCCTGTGAACACATTCCAATCTTATCCCCGAGCAACAGCTGTGAACACATCACACGCTGATCCCCGAGCAACAGCCTGTGAAAACATCCCACTCTGATCCACTTGCAACAGCCTGTGAACACAACCAACTCTGTTCCCCGAGCAACGGCCTGTGAACACATCCCATTCTGATCTACTAGCATCATCATGTGAATCCATCCCACTCTGATCCCTGAGCAACAACCTTTGAAAACATCCCACTCTGATCCCCAAGCAACAGCCTGTGAACACATCCCACTCTGATCTGCGAGCAACAGCCTATGACCTCTTCTCCCCTCTTTTCCCCTAGCGACTCCCTGTGAGCCCCTCAACACAGTATTCCAACAGGAAAAGCCTGTAACAACGTATATGCTCTGTGCACAAAGCAACGACTTGTGACTCACTCTCCATTCTGTTTCCCAAGCAACAGCCTGTGATGTCATCCCATTCACTTCTCCTATCAATGCGTCAAGACCCCTCCCCACTGTGGTCTAGGAACTGCCTGTTACCCTATCCCTGCCGTTTTCCAATAGCAACGCCGATGATCCCATCCCTGCACTGTTTCCCTGGCAACAGCTTGTGTCTCCATTCCCGGTCTTTACCGCTATAAACAGCTTCTGCCTCCCTCCTCACTGTGTTCCGTGAGCCCTAGTCGCTACCTCCATCCCCATTGTGCTCCCCAAGCAACTGCCTCTGTCCCCATCCCGTTGAGTTCCCTTGTCAACAGCCTCTGCCTCCAGCCCCACCATGTTTCCTGAGCACGAGACACCGTCTCCATCCTCGTTGTGTTCTCCAATCAACAGCCTCTTCCTCCATCCCCACTGTGTTCCCTGAGCACTTGCCTCTGACTTCATCCCTGCTCGTTTCCTCTCGCAACAGCCTGTGAACACATCCCACTCTGATCCACTAGCAACAGCCCGTGAACACATCCCACTCAGACCCACTAGCATCAGCCTGAGAACTCATCCCACTCTGATCCCCAAGCAACTGCCTGTGAACACATCCCAATCTGATCCATTCGCAACAGTCTGTGAACATATCCCTCTATGATCCTCGAGAAACCGCCTGTGGATCCATGCCGAAAAGATCCACTAGCAACAGCCCTTGAACTCATCCCACTCTGATCCACTAGCAACAGCCTGTGAACACATCCCACTCTGATCCACTAGCAACAGCCTGTGAACACATCCCACTCTGATCTGCGAGCTACAGCCTGTGACCTCTTCCCCTCATTTTTACCCAAGCGACTTCCTGTGAACCCTTCGACACAGTGTTCCGACAGGAGCACCCTGTAACACCTTCCCTGCTCTGTGCACCAAGCAACAACTTGTGACATCATCCCATTCATTCTCCTCACAATGCCTCGGGCCCCCTCCCCACTGTGTTCTATCAGGTGCCTGTTACCCAATCCTTGCTGTTTTCAAATAACAATGACCGATGATCCCATCTCCACTCTATTTCCCGAGCAACAGCTTGTGTCTCCTTCCCCAGTCTTTTCACCTATCAACAGCCTCTGCCTCCATCCCCATTGTGTTCCTTGAAAACTTGCCTCTGTCTCCATCCCAGTTGTGTTCTGCTAGCAACAGACTGTGAACAGAGCCCACTCTTCACCCCTGGCCTCAGCCTGTGAACACATCCCACTCTGATCCATTAGCAACAGCCTTTGAACATATCCCACTCTTATCCCCAAGAGACGGCTGTGGACACATCCCATTCTGATCCACCAGCAACGTCTTGGGAACACATCCCACTCAGACCCACCAGCAAAAGCCTGTGAACAAATCCGACTCTGATCCACTAGCAACAGCCCGTGAACACGTCTCGCTCAGACCCACTAGCAACAACCTGTGAACCCATTCCACTGATCCAACAGCATCAGCCTGTGAACACATCCCAATCCGATCCACTAGCAACGGCCTGTGAACACATCCCAATTTGACCCAATAGCATCGGCCTAGGAACCCATCCCACTCAGATACCCTACCACCAGCCTGTGCACACTTCCCACTCTGATCCACACGCAACAGCCTGTGAACACATTCCACTATGATCTCCTAGCAACAGCCTGTCAACGCATCCCACCTTGATCCACTAGCAATGGTCTGTGAACCCATCCCACTCTGATCCGCTAGCAACCGCCTGTGACCTCATCCCTACTCTGTACCCCTGGTGACTGCTTGTGAACCCATCCACACAGAATTCTAACAACAACAGCCTTTAGAACATAGAACATAGAAAAATAGAAAAATACAGCGCAGTACAGGCCCTTTGGCCCTCGATGTTGTGCCGATCCAAGCCCAACTAACCTACACTAGCCCACTATCCTCCATACGCATATCCAATGCCCGTTTAAATGCCCATAAAGAGGGAGAGTCCACCACTGCTACTGGAAGGGTATTCCATGAACTCACGACTCGCTGAGTAAAGAATCTACCCCTAACATCTGTCCTATACCTACCACCCCTTAATTTAAAGCTATGTCCCCTCGTAATAGCTGACTCCATACGTGGAAAAAGGCTCTCATGGTCAACCCTCTCTAAACCCCTAATCATCTTGTACACTTCTATCAAGTCACCCTTAAACCTTTTTTCTCCAATGATAACAGCCCCAAGTGCCTCAGCCTTTCCTCATACGATCTTCCTACCATACCAGGTAACATCCTGGTAAACCACCTCTGCACCTGTTCCAGTGCCTCCACATCCTTCCTATAGTATGGCCACCATACTCTGAGCTGCTCTGTGTCCATTTCCCTGCTCTGTGCCCAAAGCAACAACTTGTGACTCACTTTCCACCTCTGTTTCCCAAGCGACAGCCTGTGATATCGTCCAATTCAGTTCTCCTAGCATGCGTCAAGACCCCTCCCCATTGTGTTCTAGAAACTGCCTGTTACCCTATCCCTGCTGTTTTCCAACAGCAACGGACGATGATCCCATCTCCACACTGTTTCCCTTGGAACAGCTTGTGTCTCCATCCCCAGTCTTTACCCCTATTAACAGCCTCTGCCAGCCTCCTCACTGTGTTCTCTGAGCACGAGACGCTCTCTTCATCCCCGTTCTGTTCCGCTGTCAACAGCCTCTGCCTCCATCCCCACTGTGTTCCCTGAGCACTAACCTCTGACTCCATCTCCGTTGTCTTCCTCTTGCAACAGCCTGTGAACACATCCCACTCAGATCCACAGGCAACGGACTGTGAACACACTCCACTCTGACCTACTAGCAAAAGCCTGTAAACACATCGCACTTACCACCTAGTAACAGCCTGTGAACACATCCCTCTCTGAGCCGCTAGCAACAGCCCATAAACACATCCCACACAGACCCACAAGCAACCTCCTGTGAACATGTCCCACTCAGACCCACTCGCAACGGCCTCTGAACACATCCCACTCTGATCCACTAGCAACAGCCTATGAAGACATCCAACTCTGATCCCCTAGCAACAGCCTGTGAACACATCCCACTTTGATACACTAGCAACAGCCTGATAACACATTCCACCCTAATCCACTCGCAATGGCCAGTGTACACATCCCACTCTGATCCACTATCAACGTCGTGTGAACGCAACCCACTCTGATCCGCTAGCAACTGCCTGTGACCTCATCCTATTCAGTTCTCCTCGCAATGCCACTGGCTCCATCCCCACAGTGTTCTAGCAGCTGCTTGTGACCCCATCGCTGCTGTTTTCAAATAGCAGTGGCTGGTGTTCCCATCCCCGATCTGTTTCCCTAGCAACAGTCTGTGCCTCAATCCCCAGCCTTTTCCCCGATCTATAGCCTCTGCATCCCTCCTCACTGGGTTCCCTGAGCACTAGTCTCTGCCTCCATCCCCGTTGTGCTCTACAAACAACTGCCTCTATCACCATTCCCATGTGTTCCGCTGTTAACAACCTCTGTCTCTTTCCCCACTATTTTCTCTGAGCACCAGATTCTGTCTCCATCCACATTGTGCTCCCTGAGCACTAGCCTCTGTCACCATACCCGTTGTGTTGCTCTACCCACAGCCTATGAACACATCCCACTCTGACCCACGAGCAACAGCCTGTGAACACATCCCAAACTGATATCCGAGGAACAGCCTGTGAACACATCCCACTCAGATCCGCTAGTAACTGCCTGTGACCTCATCCCTACTCTTTACACCTGGAGACTGCTTGTGAACCCATCCACACAGTGTTCCAACAGCAACAACCTGCAAACCTTTACCTGCTCTGTGCCAAAAGCAACGACTTGTGGCTCACTTTCCACTCTCTTCCCCAAGCGACAGCCTGTGATATCATCCCATTCAGTTCTCCTAGCAAAGTGCCAAGACCTCTCCCCACTTTGTTCTAGGAACTGCTTTTTACACATCCCTGCTGTTTTCCAATAGCAATGGCCGGTGATCCCATCCCTGCACAGTTTCCCTAGCAACAGCTTGTGTCTCCATCCCCAGTCTTTACCCTTATCAACAGCCTCTTCTTCCCTCCCCACTGTTTTCCCTGAACAGTAATCGCTGCCTCCATCCCCATTGTGCTCCCCAAGCAACTGCCTCTATCTCCATCCCCATTGTGTTCCCCTGTCAACAGCCTCTGTCGCAATCCCCACTGTGTTCCCTCAGCACTAAATGCTGTCTCCATCCCAGTTTCTTCCTCTTGCAACAGCCTATGAACACATCCCACTCAGACCCACAGGCAACGGTCTGCAAACACGCCCCACTCTGATCCACGAACAAAAGCCTGTGAAAACATCACACTAATCACCTAGCAACAGCCTGTGAACACATCCACTGTGATCCACGAGCAATTGCCTGTGAACAGATACATCTCTGATCCCCTAACAACAGCCTGTGAACACATCCCACTCTGATCCCCTAGCAACTGTCTGTGAACATATCCCACTCTGAACCACTATTAACTGCTGTGAACACATCCCTCTCTGATCCACTAGAAACGGCCTGTGAACGCAACCCACTCTGATCCGCTAGCATCAGCCTGTGAGCTCATCCCATTCAATTCTCCTCACAATGCCTCTGGCCCCATCCCCACTGTGTTCTCGCAGCTGCTTGTGACCCCATCCCTGCTGTTTTCAAATAGCATCCTCTGGTGTTCCCATCCCCGATCTGTATCCCTAGCAACATCTTGTGTCTCTATCCCCAGTCTTTTCCTTGAACTACATCCCCACTGTGTTCCCTGAGCACCAGTCTCTGCCTCGATCTCGGTTGTGTATCCCTATCAACTGTCTCTGCCTCCATCCCCACTGTGTGCACTGAGCACTAGCCTCTGTCACCATTCCCGTTGTGTTCCTCAAGCAACAGTCTGTGAACACATCCCAATCTGATCCCCTGGCAGCAGCCTGTGAACACATCCCACTCTGATCCCCTATTAAACGCCAGACAACACATCCCACTTAGACCCACTAGCAATGGCCTGTGAACACATCCCACTCTGAACCCCTAGCAAACGCCAGAGAACACATCTCACTCTGATTCACGAGCAACAACCTGTGAGCACATTCCACTCTGCACCCCTTGCATCAGCCTGTGAACACACCACCTCTCTGATCCACTGGCAACGGCCTGTGAACACATCACATTCTGATCCACTGGCAACGGCCTGTGAACACATTCCCTCTCTTTTCCCCCAATGACTGCTTGTTAACCCATCCACACAGTTTTCTAACAGCAACAGCCTGTAAACCTTTCCCTGCTCTGTGCCCCAAGCAACGACTTGTGACTCACTTTCCGCACTGTTTCCCAAGCGACAGCCTGGGACATCATCCCATTCAGTTATCCTCGTAAAGCCTCAACCCCATCCCCACTATGTTCTCGCAGCTGCCTGTTACCTCTTGCCTGCTCTTTTCCAATAGCAACGGTCAGTGATACCATTCCCGGGCTGTTTCCCTAGCTACAGCTTGTGTCTCCAACACCGGTCTTTCCCCCATCTGTCGCCTCTGCCTCCCTCCCCACTGTTCCATGAACATTAGTCTCTGCCTCCATCCCTGTTTTGCTCCCCAAACAACTGCCTCTTGTCTCGTTCCCTGTTGTTTTCCCCTATCAGCAGCCTCTGTTTCCATGCCCACTGTGTTCCCTGAGCACTAGCCTCTGTCTCCATCCCTGCTGTGTTGCCCCATCAACAACCTGTGTCTCCATCCACGTTGTGTTGCCCTCGCAATAGCCATGTCTCCATCCCCGTTGCTTTACTTGAACAGCAGCCTCTGTCTCCATCCCAGCTGTGTTCCCATAGCAACAGTCTGTCTCTATCCTCGCTGTGTTCCACTAGCAACAGCCTTTGTCTCCATCCCTGCTGTCTTCCCCTAGAAGCATCCTCTGCCTCCATCCCTGTTGTGTTCCCCCTCGCAACAGCCTCTGTCTCCATCCCCGCTGTGTTCCCCGAACAACAGGCTCTGGGTCCATTCACGCTGTTATCCCTTAGCAATTGCCTTTGAACCCAACATAATGGTAGGAAACACAAGTGTGAGGTAACTCGGAGATTGGGAGTTAGACGGAGTACAAAACAGGGACTGAGTGAAGGAGAAAGTGGGAGGGTGTGTAACACAGGAGAGGAAAGAAAGGACAGAGTGAGTTAAATGCAACTGCTGAGCTCAGGGCTCGGTCCCATCCCCTTTCCATGAGGACTCGGACTTGGGGCTGAGACTGTCTCTCTCCAGCTCAGCTTCTTCAGCACAGACACACAACAACAGCATTCACTCTGCTGCTCAGTACTTTTTAATGAACATTTCTATTGGTTGCAAATTTAAGTGATGGATACAGTCAGTGGGATGGTGCCTTTTTCTGACTGGCCCCTGACTTGTGAGAAACTTTGCAATGTGTACCTGAAACTACCCCCCGTTTCCCCCTCACCCCCGTGGGATAAGTTTGGACAAACCAGCGCTGCCCTCAGTCTGTTACCGTAGCGACAGACTGCTCCATCGCTGAAACACTGAACTGAAATGAGAAAATCCCGGATGGATTGATTAATGAGTGAATTTGAATGATTGATGGATTTCGATAAATGGGTATTTCAGCACATTCTTCAGCTGCTGCCTGAACTTAGACTGGGTCACGGCATAAATCGCAGTGTTTGTGCAGCAACTGAGGAGCTGCAGCATGAAGCCCAATTCCTGCACAAACCAATCGAGATACACAGGGGTATCCACAATATAATACATCCGGTAACATATAGAAAACACCATTAACGTTGACCATAACAGGATGAAATTGGCCGAGATCACAAACAGTAATGTGATGGATTTTTTCCGGTTTCTCATTTCAGTGTCAGACTGAGCGTCCCCATTGGTGTGAGCGCGGAGTCTCCTGCGGGCTCTGCTCGTCACTAAAATGTGTCTGACGGTGAGAACATTGAGCAGCAGTATCAGGAGAAATGGGACACCCGGGGTTAGAATGTTGTGGAGGAACTCGATTGTGATCCAGACACTGGAGAACCGAACACCGAATGATACATCACAAAACCAGGGGTAGTTCATCATCCAATACCGAGGTGTGAGCATAAAATACCAGAAAATGTTCTTTAAACAGCTCAGCACAGTCACTGCTCCCAGAACCACAGCCGCCGTTTTCTCACTGCAATATTTATTTTTCAGCTTCTGGCAACAAATGGCCACAAACCGATCAAAGGTGAAAGTGACGGTGAACCAGACAGAGCAGTCAGTGGCTGCATAAACCAGCACCGCGTGGATATTACACACGGGGAGGGAGTACAGGAAATCAAAATGCCCCCGATAAACAATGGGAATATGTCTCATGATCAGGTCGAGGATAATGACCAGGAGATCTGCCGCTGCCATGATCCCCAGGTAACGTCTAATACATGGAGACAATCCACAATCTTTATAAAGCAGGACGTAGATGGTCACTATGTTAACTGTGAGGAAGGAAAACAAACACATTATCCATCAGCCTGGAGGCAAAGGGAACAGTTTGACTGGTGACCCAGTGAGATTTTCAAATGTGTCCCTGTATTCAGGGATTTATTAAAATAATTGGAGCTGGAATAACAAATAGGAAGTTCTGAATTACTGACAAAAGTGTGATATAAATCACAAGAAACCATCCCTCCCCAAATACATAGAGACACAACCAGAAGGACAGATGGTTTCTAGCACATTCTCGCACACTCAATTACTCGAGAGCAGACACAGGTCACTTCTTTCCAGCTCCTAATACGGTGGGTGAAAACATTACTGTCCTGAAGGATTCTCTCCTAAATTCCAGGAGACGAACGGAGTTTGGAAATTTCTGTCTTTTATTCTAAGTTGTGGGTCGATCCTTTGTGGTGAAAAATGTAAACGCAGTGAAATCGTATTCACCACTTTAACTGCCGGAGGGGCTGTCAGAACAGCGTCTCTTTCTCCCTGGAATGGGACCTCTTCCCTTGGGATCTTGTCATTTGTTCAATTCACTGACGTCTGGCCGTTCACAAACAATGTCAGAGATAGAATGTTCTGGGGAATGTCAGTTATAGATTGTTGGGGACAGAATGTTCTGTAGAATGTCAGTTATAGAACGCTGGGCTGAAAATGTGTTGCTGGACAAGCGCAGCAGGTCAGGCAGCAGCCAAAGAACAGGAGAATCGACATTTTGGGCATCAGCCCTTCTTCAGGAATCAAGAGGTAGAAACGGGCAGTGCGGGGTTGTGCGACTATGAGGTTGGAGGTGGTGGATGGGAGATCCCCTGAGGTGATGAGGTTCTGGATGGTCTGGGAGATGATGGTTTGGTGGTGGGAGGTGGGGTCATGGTCAAGGGGGCAGTAGGAGGAGGTGTCTGCGAGTTGGCGTTTAGCCCCAGTGGTGTAAAGGTCAGTGCGCCAAACTACGACCGTGCCTCCCTTGTCTGCTAGTTTGATGGTGAGGTTGGGGTTGGAACGGAGGGAGTGGAGGGCTGCACGTTTCGAGGGTGAGTGGTTGGAGTGGGTGAGAGCGGTGGAGAAGTTGAGGTGGTTAATGTCGTGGCAGCAGTTGGCTATGAAGAGATCGAGGGCGGGTAAGAGGCCAGCACGGGGTGTCCAGGTGGATGGGGTGTGTTGGAGGCAGGAGAAAGGATCGTCAGAGGGTGGGCGAGAATCTTGGTTGGAGAAGTAGGCATGGAGGCGCCGGCGGCGGAAGAATTGTTCGATGTCACGCCGCATGTTGAACTCGTTAATCTGAGACCGTAAGGGAATGAAGGTGAGGCCTCTGCTGAGGACTGATCTTTCATCCTCACAGAGGGGTAGATCTGGAGGGATGGTGAAAACACGGCAGGGCTGGGAGCGAGGACCGAGGACCTGGTGTGGGGCTGGAGCTCGGTGTGGGGTTGGAGTTGGGCGTGCGGTCGGGGACGGAGATCGGCGTGGGGGCGGGGTTAGACGTGACGGAGATCGAAGTGGGGGCGGGGTTAGGCATGGTGAGAGAGATCGGCGTGGGGGTGGAGACACATGCGGCGCTGTGGACGTGCAGGTTAGTGATGTCACTGGGGGCGGAAGTGGCTGCGGCGGCGGCAACCCAGGGGGCGGAAGTGGCTGTGGCCGACAGAGACAGTGTTATTCTCGATAGCCGCGGAAGCCGCGAATCTGTCGGCGATGGTCTTAATGACGATCGTGGAGGCGGTTGTCTGGGCGGCGTTCGTGGAGGCTGCGAGATCGGTGGCTGCGGAAGTGGCGTCAATGTCCGCGGCGGCGGTTGCTGCCGCGGGCGCTGTCGCGGCCGCATCGTTAATGGCGCCCGATGGATTCGGAGGCAGATGGAAGATTCTGGAACAGTTGAGGAACCCAGAGTGTGCGAGTAAGTACATGAAAGTTTTTGGTACTTACTGTCTTTAATTTCCGATATGGCTACGAAGAACTATTTGTTTAATGTATGGATCCTGAATAAGGGCTGATGCCCGAAACGTCGATTCTCCTGTTCCTTGGATGCTGCCTGACCTGTTGCGCTTTTCCAGCAATACATTTTCAGCTCTGATTTCCATCATCTGCAGTCCTCACTTTCTCCGATAGAATGTTGGGTTCAGAATATTCCTGGGAAAGTCAGTCATATAATGTAGGGGACAAAATGTTCCGGGGTTGTCAGTTATAGAATGTCGAGTACAGAATTACCGGGGAACTCCTTGACCTGTCCATCACGTTTCCCACCAATGCTCCCCACCCTCCTCTCAGACCTATCACCTCTACCCCATCACCGATCACAATTCTAGTTGCATTCTCCCAGCCCCAGCCCCCTTCCATTTATCTCTCATCCCCGGCCAACAACCCTCATTCCTGATGAAGGGATTATGCCAGAAACATCGACTCCACTGCTTCTCAGTTGGTGCTTGACCTGCTGTGTTTTTCCAGCACCACACTCCCAGTCAGCAAAACGTCAGAGACCGTGAAACTCACAGAATCAGGCCTGTTAGGTCATGCTTCGTGAAGCCCCATTACCATCCCTGGGTATATCTTGTCCCACCGCAGGACAGACCATCGTGATGGGGGCACCGTGGGATACAGTCAGGGAAGGTGTAACCCTGCAATTCCACAACATTGATCCCAGAACCTGGGAAATCTTATGTTAACAGGCCACCGATGGTCAAGGAAATCACCTGATGATGGATATAACCAGCCCTCAAAACACCCCTCGGTGATAACTCAGTTCCCCTCGGTATTGAAAACAAATCAGAGGAAGAACTGAAGGTGACAAGGACACAGAACGTCCTATTGTATGGGACTTCAACGTCCACAACCTAGAATCTCTCCACAGGCACACCCCTGACTGAGCAGGGAGAGACCTCACATCCGCAGCAGCCAGACTGGGGGAAGTGATGGGGGAACCAACAAGAGGGAAACGTTTTCACCAAACTCCTTGTCCCACATTTATCTGTCCCTAACAGTATCTGTAGGAACAGCCAGCACACAGTCCTGGCGGAGGTAAAGTCTCGGCGTCATATTTGACATACTCAAGATTCGTGTGGTGCTAGAAAAGCACAGCAGGTCAGGCAGCATCCGAGCAGCAGAAAATCGACGTTTCTGGCAGGAGACCTTCATCAGGAATGAGGTTGGGAGCCTCTGGGGTGGAGTGATAAATTATATTATATTATATATTATACTGCCTACTGTGTTATGTGACACTCCCTCCTGTGAAGTAGGACATACGTCTAAAGGAGCGAGCACATGGAAACTGGCCATCCATGAAGCACTGTAGGCTAGTAGCAGCTGCAGCATCAGTGGCTTTCATCCATCGTAAAGTCAGAAGTGGGCTGTCACTGATGGTTTCAAAATATTCAGCACCATTCCCAACTGCACCTATACTGAAGCAGGCTATTCAGCCCATCAACAGTTTTAAACAGGAACAGTATGAGGTCAATCAGCCATTGGAGGCTGTTACTCCCCAATTGGAGCAGATCTTTTAATCTTTCACACCTGTTACACAGGAAATGGAAGGGAACGTTCAGCTTTTCGATGCTGCTACACAGGAATATGGGGAGGACTAGTTACTGAGCTAGTAGCAGGGATAAAGTAGGGAGTAATCAGTCTCTATCAGTTTAATATAAATTAACAACTGCAGTGGCACAGTGACCAGTGTTCGGGCCTCAACTATTTGGAAACTATATCAACGGTTTCCAGAAATGGAACATATGTATTCTAACTAAATTTAAACTGACACTCAGATAGGTAGGAACTGAAGTTACCAAGGGGAGATAGAGAATCTGCAAATGTATAAGCAATGGACAACAACTAGGTAGATCGAATATAACATGACTTTTTTCATGATGAATAACAGACTGTATATTACAAATATGGAGAGGACTTAGTGATACCATGTGTACTGGAGGGATCACTCTGACCCATTCAGACATGGAAGGGTTGTTGCCCCATCTCTCTGATGGTCTGCTGCCTGATGTTCCCAGTGGCCCCATTACTCTCAGTACACACGGGATGTTTTGATGTGGTTGCTTGGCGGTGGGACTTGGCAAGGGTGAGGATGTTTTGAGCCGTACACCAACGGGACAGCCTTTATCTGAAAGGCCATGATTCATTTCTCCGTGGAGACCTGAGAACGAAGGAAATATCCGACTGTTTCTGAATGAAGAGGCTATGGCTGCTGCCAGGATAGTGTGTATTCACCAACATGATGTACTGTGTATGGGCACACTGTAACATTAATGGAGTGAGAGACAGAGGGTCCAGTCACAAGAATAGGAACTAAAGGCATTGCCAGATCAGCTTAAATGGTTAGTTATAACACATTCTCAATCCACCTCACAGAATCAGCCCAGACACCATCAACCCAGAGGAGATATCTGTTCACCGTGGAACACTGTGCAGACCAGGCCAGTGTACTGCTCAGTACAACCCAGCAATCTGTCCAGCGTGGAACACTGCACAGATCATGTTAGAGCATTTGTCATTAAACCCAGACAAGACATCTGTACAGTATTGGAAGCTGGGATAGAGCCAAAAAAAGCTGCAGATGCTTTAATTCAAAGCAGACAAGCAGGAAACTGGAAGAACACAGCAAGTCAGGCAGCATCAGGATGTGGAGAAGTCAACGTTTCGGGTGTAACCCTTCTGCAGGAGTCTTGAAGAAGGGTTACACGCAAAACGTCCAATTCTACACCCCCTGACGTTGCCTGACTTGCTGTGTTCTTCCAGCCTCCTGCCTGTTCAGTGTGGTAAACAGTGTAGACCACACCCGTGCATTGAAATAAAAATCTGGACTAGATATCTGTCCAGCACCGAGATCAGTGCAGTGATCACCGATTTGTAACCTGGATAAATTGCCCTTCCAGCATGTACAGCTGTATACACCACCCAATGCATTGCTCAGTAACACTGTGTTAGATCACTGCCCAGCGTGGGGAAACTTGCAGTCCATAATGGAAGTTACAGAATGTGCAGCTCCCAACCATTTACGGCTCCATATCTCCATCGTGCCATGACAAGGTGTGCAGTGGGTGTGAACATCACTCCCAGAGAGAGGGATGGTGGGGGAATCAGTTTAAACAATGAAAAATGGGAGGTGTATGGGAAATAGACAGAGAGGAGTAAACTGAGAGATAGTGTCATGGAAGGATGTTTCCAGGTTTCAGAAAGCTGAAATGAAGACATTTTGACAGCATCCTGTAACATGAGCCAGTGTTTCTAGGAATGATGGGTGAATGGGATATTGGTGTGAGGTCAGATGATGGAACGTTTTGAATGAGCATTTGTTCTGCAGATTTGTAACTGGGAGTGAGGACCCAAAGTCTTCGACTCATTGAGCTGAAGCTAACAATAATTTGCCTTAGTGACATTTTCATTGAGTGAGACAAAGGGATTTTCAGCACGAGACCGAGCTAGTTTCCTATTGTTATCTTATCGAACTCACCTCGTTAACTACACACCCCACCCCATGGTGTCCCTCTCATTCACTTCCAGCCCGATTCTCCCACCCACCAAGCTGGAGGTACTCACCGTGATCCCTGGCACTGGTGCCATGTTTAGAAGGCCAATGGGTACACGGTTGAGTTTTCTCAGTACAGAGCTACCCTGCACAGTTTACCCCGATCGTGGCAGCTAAGGGGCAATTACACCACGGAGGTCTTGGTGGATGGGCTGGTACAGAGGGGGATCATTCTCTTCCCAGAGGGGTCATGCCACCAGACTCACTGAGCATGGTCTGAGCTCATCACCCAGCTCAGTTCAGTATCTGTGGTCTTAAGAAACGTCCAACAATATAGGACAAGCATCAATAACCTTCATGTACTGATATAAATGTCTATTAAAGGTGGTAACTGTCTCAGCTTTCACCACTTTCTCTGGACGTTCATTCCACACTCGAGCCAGCTTCTGTCTAAAATAATTACCTCTCATTGCTTTTTGTCCTTATCTTTCTCCTTGCACCTTAAAATGTCACTCCGTTTTGAATCCCCAACTCTAGGGAAAAGCCATCAGCCCTTCAGCTTATCTGTACCCATGATTTTTTTTAAAAAAAACCTCTGTAAAGTTCCCCTTAATCTCATACTCTCCAGTGAAAAAAGTCCCTGCCTATCCAGCCTTCCGTTATAGCTCAATCCTTCCATTCCCAGCAATATCCAGGTTAATATCTTCTGAAATCTCTCCAGCTTAATAATATCAAGGTCAATAGTACCAAAGTGAATCGTCAAGGTATTTTCTAAGGGTAGAGGAGTCCAAAGCTGGAGGACATAGGTTTAAGATGAGAGCGGAAAAATTTAAAAGTGACCCAAGGGGCAGCTTTTTCACCCAGAGGGTGTTGTGCCTATGGAATGAGCGGGCAGGGTGACGAGCCTGGACACAGTATTTCAGAAGAGGTCTCACCAATGTACTGTACAACCACAACATGACGTCCCAATTCCGATACTCAAAGGTCTGACCTATGAAGACAAGTGTGTTAAACACCTTCTTAACCACACTATCTCTATGAGATGCAAATTTTAATGAATTAAACCTGACGGCCTAGATCTCTGTTCTAAAACACTGCCAAAGGCTCTACTTTTAATTGAATAGATTCTGCTCTTGTTTGATTTCCCAAATCCAATACCTCGCACTAATCCAAACTAAACTCTATCTTCCACTCCTCAGCCCAGTAAGTGATCTTACCACCTCCTCACCTGCCCCGTTTAATTTTAAAATTCCCTCCCGCTCACCAGGAGGCCTGCACACTCCGGCCTTTAATTTCACAAAGCTTAGGTTGCCTTGTGTGTTTAGGGGAGGAGGGAGAGATTGCAGACACAGTCAGTGGGGAGGAGAGGCTGGACAGTAATCAACGGCCTGGTGTTATTTCATGATTTTAGAAAGACGGCAGTCGCACATGAGAGTTGGGTAATACTGATCGGTGTTTTGGGGCCAGAAATTATGGTCTTTCTCCGTCTCTGGTGTACAGCAATAAAGATCTATTTGAGACACTTCATTGGGCAGAGTGTGTCTGCAGGATTTCTTTCCTTAATATTGCAGACTACAAATAATAGCAATTAAAGATGGTCATAGTTAATTTCGATGGCACAGCACGTGCACTCAACATGCTACAGCTAAGACAAATATCTTGCATTTGTTTAACAATACAAAGTGTTTCATGTAGCTCAGTAATGGTAACCTGATTATAATAAATCCACAGCGAGCTGAAAGCTGGCACTTAAAATATGACCCAAAATCTGGGCATGGTCGCGTAGGGGGCAGTGTCCCTGCCTCTGAGCCAGAGCTCTAGATTTGATTCCAATTCCTGATCGTGTGTGGTAGTGTTCCTAGCTCTGGACTAGAAGGTCTGGATTCAAGTCGTGCCTGTTGCAGAGGTATGTCACAGCATGTCAGAACAGGCTGATGAGCAGACACACAGGAGAATAACGTTACAGCAGTATGGGTATTGCCGAGTGATGATAGTGCCCCTACCTACGGGCACAAAGGTCTAGGTGTAAATCCCACAGAAGTGTTACATAATATAGCTGAACAAACTTATTAAAATGGTTTTAGAATTGCAACGAAATGGAGAAAGAAGAGGTGTCAGTGTTGAATTTCATAATTTAGGCCCGGGATGACTGAAAGCACAGCGATTCATAGAGTCATGCAGTCATACAGATGTACAGCATGGAAACAGACCCTTCGGTCCAACCTATCCACGCCGACCAGATATCCCAACGCAATCTAGTCCCACCTGCCAGCACTCGGCCCATATCCCTCCAAAACCTTCCTATTCATATCCCCATCCAAATGCCTCTTAAATGTTGCAATTGTACCAACCTCCACAACATCCTCTGGCAGCTTGTTCCATTACACATATTCTACGTGAAAAAGTTGACCCTTAGGTCTCTTTTATAACTTTCCCCTCTCACCCTAAATCTATGCCCTCTATTTTGGACTCCCCGATCCCAGGGAAAAGACTTTGTCTATTTATCCTATCAATGCCACTCATAATTTTGTAAACCTCGATAAAGCCTCCGACGCTCAAGGGAAAACAGCCCCTACCTGTTCAGCCTCTCCCTATAGTTCAAAACCTCCAACCCTGGCAACATCCTTGTAAGTCTTTTCTGAACATTTTCAAGTTACACAACATCTTTCCGATAGGAAGGAGACCAGAATTGCACGCAACATTCCAACAGTAGCCTAACCAATGTCCTGTACAGCTGCAACATGACCTCCCAACGCCTGTACCCAATACTCTGACTAATAAAGGAAAGCATACCAAACGCCTTCTTCACTATCCTGTCTACGTGAAACTCCACTTTCAAGTAGGTATGAGCCTGCACTCGCAGGTCTCTTTGTTCACCAACACTCCCTAGGATCTTACCATTAAGTGTATAAGTCCTATTAAGATTTGCTTTCCCAAAATGCAGCACCTCCCATTTGTCTGGATTAAAGTCCATCTGTCACTTCTCAGACCCTTGGACCATCTGGTCTAGATCCTGCTGTAATCTTCAGTAACCCTCTTCAATGTCCACTACACCTCCAATTTTGGTGTCATCTGCAAACTTACTAACTGTACCTCCTATGCTCGCATCCAAATCATTTATTAAAATGACAAAACGTAGAGGACCCTGCATCGATCCTTGTGGTCCTCCACTGGTCACAGGCCTCCAGTATGACAGACAACCCTCTGTCTTCTACCTTTGAGTCAGTTCTGGATCCAAATGGCTAGTTCTCCCTTTATTCCATGAGATTTAACATTGCTAATTAGTCCCCCATGGGGAACCTTGTCAAACGCCTTACTGAAGTCCATATAGATCACATCTACTGCTGTGCCCTCATCAATCTTCTTTGTTACTTCTTCAAAACACACAATCAAGTTTGTGAGACATGATTTCCCACGCACAAAGCCATGTTGACTATCCCAAATCATTCCTTGCCTTTCCAAATATATGTACATCCTGTCCCTCAGGATTCCCTCCAACAACTTGCCCACCACTGAGGTCAAGCTCACCAGTCTATAATTCGCTGGCTTGTCTTTACCGCCCTTCTTAAACAGTGGCACCATGTTTGCCTACCTCCAGTCTTCCGGCACCTCACCTCACTTGGAACAGGTCCAGCTTAGACAAATGTTCCTGGAAATCCCAGGGAGGAATGTGCAGTGCCCAGCCCCACCCTGTTTACACAGAGCTTCCCTTTTCTGTTGTGTCAGCTCCATTTGTTTACCATGGATCCAGATACACTGTAAATGCAGTGTCTAGAGTGGGGTCAACAGGCCCTCAGGTCTCCCTGAATGAACGCAGCAGCTGACAATACAAACCTGAGAACACCATCCACAGAAATTCCACTGACTTTCACATGACAGCAGCAAGTCAAATTCCCACACCCCTGGTGCACCCATTCAGTGGTAAAAATGCATCTGTCTCCTCAGTTTCTCTTCTTCGCTGAGAAAGCCATTACTTCTCTGCATAATCCCACAGTGACAGTTCTCCTCTCCAAAGAAGCAGTTGACAATGTAACATTGCATTTCTCTGTATCTCAGCAACTCTCAGGGCAGCACCAGTATTGACTGATGGAGTTTATCACCACACTCAATGAAGAGAGACAAAGGGAACATAACTCACTTTAAGCAAGGACATACCTACATGCATATGGTATTCACGAAGATGGGAAAAGGGTGAATGTTAGAATAACCTCCCATTATTTTCCTTCCAGTCCATCATCAGCAATCCTTTTGCTTGCTTTTCATCTTTCTCCCTCCCTCTCTTTCTGTCTCTCTCTCTCACACACACACACACAGACACACACACACACAGACACACACACACACAGACACACACACACACCTCACCTGCATCACCACCACCACCCACCGACCCCCTGCTGGACATTTCTCCATCCATTCAATACAAACCTCCCATTCACCCTTCCAAACACCCCTGATTAAAAAAAATAATATCTGTACTAGTTGCACTGAGTTTTGATAGGGTCACTGAACTCTAACGGTAATCTGAGTTTCTCCAGACAGACTGCAATACCTGCTGAGATTCTCCAACATTCTTTCAGACGCCAGAGCATTTTATTTCAGATGTCCAGCATCCACATTTCCTTGGTTATTTCACCTTTAATGTTGTGTCCCAGAATGTCAGCATCACTGGCAAGGGCAGCATTTGTCGTCCATCTGTAATTGCTCTCGACCACGCGGCCATTTGTCAAGACAATATGGAGTCAACTACACTGTTGTGGATCTGAAGTCACACTTAGTCCAGACGGGGAAATAATGTTAAGTTTCTTTACCAAAGGTTATCAGTAAAATAAGAAATGAAATCCTGGTGGTTTATGGTTGCCATGAGTGAAATGAGGTTTCATTCCATTTTCTGTCATTTGAGTTTAAGTTTAGTCATCGGCTGTGGTAGGATTTCAAACAATGCTTTCACAGTCATAATCTATGCCTCTGAATTGCACGGTCTGTGATATTATTGCTCTGATACAATGTTGCAGTTGTCAAGTCACTGTAGAGACAAGAACAAGTTTGTGGTCAAAATATTTGTAACTGGAAGAGAGGTCAGAACAGAACTGGAACTGTAAAATATGTCAATAACAAAGGGGTAGATGATGGCTAATTCAGCAGTAGCACTGAGGCGGAGGTGGAGACTGGGGATATTATGGAGGTGGATGACAGCAGGTTTGATTACAGAGAGAATACGGAGACATAAAACAGTTCAGGGTAAAAAGGAGATTCAAGGTTCCAAACAGTCTTTTTCCTTCTTAGATGTTTATGAGTAAGGAGTTTGGAAATGCTTGAAAGAGAAGTGGAGTTTGTGCCTGAACGTTCATATATTTGTTACAAATAAGTAACTGGAATAGCAGTAACCTTCATCATCGTTGATAGAATTGATAGAAATAGGCTTACCAGGAACATGGTAAGGATGGGATAGTAACTTGCTTGAATAATCATCAGTATAGCTTATATTCACAAATCTAACCATGCCCAATCCCAAAAAAGACAGTAAAGATCCGCAGATAAACTCCTGTCCATTGTTGGAACATTCCAGTCTAATGTTCTCAGAATCTGATCCATTGTTGTAACATTACTATCTAATGTTTTCAGACTGTAATCCAACTCTTGCTCTGTAGCTGCTGATCCCCGTTAGATCCAGGAAGACTGGTATTTATCACAGTCACTGAACAAACAACTCCAGTTAATCCTTTTCACGATAACCCTGATATAACGCAATAATACTTGGTCTGGGTGGGATGTTGACATCGCTCACTATTAGGTGAATGGTACATTTCTAATTGTAAAGTTAGAGGTGAGAGAGAGAGATGATACTTTCTCTTCACAAGCTCAATGATTCTACTGTGTTTTGACTGGGTAGGAATTGCTGGCTCCTGAGGCAGTCTGTGTCTGATCACCAGGCCTGCTGCATTATTTTGTTTTATTCATTTATATTTAACGTTAACATTTATGTTACAATCATTTAACGGCTTTGATGCGTTTAGGCATTTTTGAGAGGCTCCTACAGTGGTATAGACGGTGTAGATACAGTCCATTCCTTGTGGTCATTGCAGCCGTGCCTGGTCCTGTGGCGTGATGGTCAAACTGTCACAAACCAGGACTCTTAATTTTACCTTTCACCAGTTATTGCTGGGGTCTCAGCGGGTTTGGAAGACAGTAAATCTCTCCCGGCTGCTTCACTGTCTGTCTGCAGATTTGTCTCAGAATTGTCTGTTCATGTTCTTTCCTCCTGGATTGGAGAACTGCATGTTTCCTGAATTTGTTTTTTGACACGTGTTTGTTAATAGGATGTTACCATATTTGAACAGTTACGGTATAGTAGTTAAATAATCTATTATTCTATTAAGTTTTCCAACAGATTTAAATTATTCCAAGTTCCACTTCTTTCTGTTATATTTTGTCGGCAATGTTTGAATAAATTGTGTTTTGCTTAATGTCGAATATTTTGACCAAGCGAATTGTATCTGAAACACAGCACCTCACATTTACCTTAAAATAAGAAAATGGTCGTATCGAGACTACCTTTTCCATCTATTTTGAGGGGATCTGCTCTGGTCCATAGCTAGAGCGACACATATTCACGATTTACTTGGGTAATTACTTAATGAACAACATGTTGCAGAAATATGAGTTTTGGCAGTGGAATGAGCTGCGAAATGAAAACATTTCGATAACATCTTGCAATATGGGCCAATTTTTCCAGGAATGATGGGTGGACAAGATATTGGTGTGAGCTAAGATGATGGAGAGTTTTGGATGAGCATTTGTTCCGCAGCTTTGTAACAGGGAGTGAGATCAGCAGAGTCTTCGACTCATTGGGCTCAATCTAACAATAATTTGTCTCAGTGCCATTTTCATTGAGTGTGACAGAGGGATTTTCTGTACGAAGCCGAACTAGTTTCCTGGTGCTGTCTTATCGAACTCACCTCATTAACTAGTCACCCACACCATGGTGTCCATCTCATTAAATACCAGCCCGATTCTCCCACCCATCGTGGCTGGAGGTACACACCATCGCCCGGGTGCCCCTGGATATTCCGTGATCTCGGGCACTGGTGCCATCTTCAAAGGCCAACGGCCACACGGTTGAGCTTTCTCAGTGTGGAACTGCCCTGCACAGTTTACCCCAAGCATGGCAGATAAGGTGCAATTACTCCACAGTTTGTTGACAGGGCCACGGAGGCCCTCGTGCATAGGCTAGTACAGTGGAGGACCATTCTGTTCCCAGAGGGGGCCACACCACCAGACCCACCGAGTATGTTCTGAGCTCACCACCCAGCTCAATGTAGTATCTGCATTATGAAGAAATGTCCAGCAATACAGGACAGGCATCAATAACCTTCCTCGCTCTGTCAGGATAAGGGTCACTGTATTTTTTGCAGCAGAGGGCGGCTGGAGCTGGGCGGAAATGAAGTCGGAGGGCAAAGCCAGTCGGAAAGGTTATTTGATTGTTATTTGAGTGGGTGTGTTCTAGACCCCAGGTCCTACAAACTAGGGCCTGCACTAAACTAAATTAAAAGTCCACAGACTTGCCCCAAAAAGAGGGTCCAAGGAAGTTCCTGTGGATTGAAGAGTGAGGTTCAAAGTTTGGGAGAAGATTTGTAGCTCGGGTGCTCGTTGTTGTGGTTCTGTTCGCCGAGCTGGGAATTTGTCTTGCAAACGTTTCGTCCCCTGTCTGGATGACATCCTCAGTGCTTGAAGAGTGAGGCTTTAGCTCAGGAATCTTTGATAAGGAGGTTGAGTGAAGTGACTACCCCACAGTTGAAGAGGGTGAGGACAAGACTGCCAAGCTGGTTCAGTGTGCTACGTGCTTGATGTGAGAGGCAACGACTCTGGAGTGTCTGGCTCATATAAGTGTGGAAAGTGTGTGCATGTTCATCTGCTGACAGACCATATTGCATCACTGATGAAAGAACTCGAGGACCTTAAGCTCATCCGAGAGAACGAGATCTTTCTGGACAAGACCTTCAGTGAGGTTATTACAACGACCATATCACAAAAGAGCAGAAGAGAGCAGACGATGAGGAAGGCAGAGAGGAGACAGGTGCAAGAGACCCGGGGAAATACCTGTCAGGAACAAGTTGAATCTTTTGGAAACAGTAGAGAAAGAAAACACTGCAAGTCCGCGAGGCGGCCAGGTCTGTCAGTCAAAAGTTGGAGTGGAGGCAGAGCGGAAGAGTCAGACATCGCACAGAGCCGTGGTAATAGGGGACTCCATAGTGAGAGGAACTGACCGGGGTTTTTGTGGCAACAGGCGGGACTTAAGGATGGTGTGTTGCTTTCCTGGTGCCAGTGTTAAAGATATCACAGACAGAATGCAGGAAATCCTCAAGGACGAAGGTGAAGAGCCAGAGGTGGTGGTACATGTCGGCACAAATGATGATATCGGGAAGAAGAGGAGGAACATACTACAGCGGGACATCAGAGAACTAGGAAGAAGGCTGAAAAGCAGGACGTCCAGGGTGGTTATCTCCGGTTTGCTTCCAGTTCCTCGGGCTGGTGAGGCCAGAAACAAGGAGATAATGGACTTGGACGTGTGGCTGGGGAACTGGTGCATGAAGCAAGGATTTAAATTCTTGGATCTTTTGGGTATGTTTTGTGGTAAGCATAAATTATACAAGAGAGATGGTTTGCACCTTAATAGGTTAGGGACCAGCATTCCGGCAGGCATGTTTGCTACTGCAACACAGCTACGTTTAAAACTAAGTAACGGGGCGGGGGGCGGGGGGGGGCGGTGGGGAGGGGACAAACTGAATGTTTAAGAAGGAAATTGAAGGGAAAGTTAGAACAAGGGAAGTCAAGAAAGACAACGGTATAAATGAAGCTGAAAATTCAAAAAGGGATCATGCTGTAATGTTGAGTGAAGTAGGTGTTGATGGGAAGGGTGAGGGCAGTAACAAATTAAAAATCCTACACGTGAATGCACGAAGCATAAGAAATAAGATAGATGAGCTTGAGGCTCTTTTGGAAATTGGCAGATACGATATTGTGGGGTAACTAGGACGTGGCTTCAAGTGGACAGGGCGCGGGAAATGAATATTCAAGGCCACACGTGCTATCATAAGGACAGACTGACGGGCAGAGGGGATGGGGGGCCCTGTTGGTAAGGGATGATATTCAGTCCCTTGCGCAAGGAAACCTAGAGTGAGGGGATGTAGAGTCAGTATGGATTGAGTTGAGAAATTCTAAGGGTAAAAAGACCATCTTGGGAGTTATCTACAGGCCCCCAAACAGTAATCTGGATGTCGAATGTAAGTTGAATCAGGAGCTGAAATTGGCCCGTTCGCAAAAATGTTACTACAGTTGTTATGGGGGATTTCAACATGCAGGTAGACTGGGAGAGTCAGGATGGTATTGGGCCTCAAGAAAGAGACTTTGTGGAGTGCCCACGAGATGGATTCCTAGAACAGCTGGTGCTGGAGCCTACCAGGGAGAAGGCAATTCTAGATCTGGTATTGTGCCATGAAACAAAATTGATCAGGGACCTCGAAGTGAAAGAACCATTGTAACGTAGTGACCATAACACAATAAACTACAATCTGCAATTTGAGAGGGAGAGGGTACAATCGGAAGTGACAATATGTCTGTTGAATAAAGGGAGCTATGGAGCTATGAGGGAGGAGCTGGCCAAAGTCCAGTTGTGCAATATTTTAGCAGGTATGATAGTGGAGGAACAATTGCAGATATTTCTGTGCATAGCGCAGAAGATACAGGATCAGTTCTTTCCAAAAGGAAGAAAGATCCTAGGAGGAGGCATGGGTGGCCGTGGCTGAAGAGGGAAGTTAAGAAACATATAAAGTTAAAAGAGAAAAAGTATAACATAGCAAAGATAAGTGGGAAAACGGAGGACTGGGAAGCTTTTAAAGAACAACAGGGGATTACTAAGAAGGAAATACGCAGAGAAAAAATAAGGTACGAAGGTAAACTGGCCAAAAATATAAAGGAGGATAGTAAAAGGTATGTGAAAGGCACAAAAATGGTTAAGACTAAAATTGGGCCCTTGAAGACAGAAACAGCGGAATATATTATGGGGAACAAGGAAATGGCAGAAGAATTGAATTGGTACTTCAGATCTGTGTTCAATAGGGAAGACACAAGCAATCTCCCTGCGGTAACAGTGGCTGAAGGACCTGAGCTTAAGGGAATTTATATTTGCCAGGAATTGGTGTTGGAGAGACTGTTACGTCTGAAGGTTGATAAGTCCCCGGGGCCTGATGGTCTACATCCCAGGCTACTGAAGGAGGTGGCTCGAGAAATCCTGGATGCATTGGTGATTATTTTCCAGAGTTCGATAGATTTGGGTTCCTGTGGATTGGAGGGTGGCTAATGTACTACTTTTTAAGAAAGGTGCGAGAGACAAAGCAGGAAATTATAGACCAGTTTGTCTGACCTCAGTGGTGGGAAAGATGCTGTAGTCTAATATAAAGGATGAGATTGCGACACATCTGGATAGGAGCAACAGGATAGGTCAGAGTCAACATGGATTTATGAAGGGGAAGTCATGCTTGACTAATCTTCTGGAATGTGTTGAGGATGTAACTCTAAAGATGGACGAGGGAGATCCAGTAGATGTAGTATGTACCTGGACTTCCAGAAAGCTTTTGATAAAGTCCCACATCGGAGGTTAGTAAGCATAATTAGGGCGTCTGATGTTGGGGGCAAAATACCAACTTGGATTAAAAGTTGGTTGGCTGACAGGAAACAAAGAGTAGTGATAAACAGCTCCATTTCGGAATGGCAGGCAGTGACCAGTGGGTACCACAGGGATCAGTGCTGGGACTGCAGCTTTTTACAAGATATATTAATGATATAGAAGACGGTATTAGTAATACATTAGCAAATTTGCTGATGATACTAAGCTGGGTGGCAGGGTTAAATGTGAGGAGGATGTTAGGAGACTACAGGGTAACCTAGACAGGTTAGGTGAGTGGTCAGATGCATGGCATGTGCAGTTTAATGTGGATAAATCTATGGTTATGCACTTTGATGGCAAGAACAGGAAGGCAGATTACTATCTAAATGGATTCAATTTAGGTAAAGGGGCAGTACAGAGAGATCTGGGTGTTCTTGTACACCAGTCAATGAAGGTAAGCATGCAAGTACAGCAGGTAGTGAAGAATGCTAATAGTATACTGGCCTTCGTAACAAGAGGGATTGAGTACAGAAGCAAAGAGGTTATTCTGCAGCTGGACAGGGCCCTTGTGAGACCACACCTGGAGTATTGTGTGCAGTTCTGGTCTCCAAATGTGAGGAAAGACCTTCTGGCTATTCAAGGAGTGCAGCGTAGGTTCACGAGGTCAATTCCTGGAATGGCAGGACTACCTTACTCTGACAGACTGGAGTGACTGGGCTTGTTTACCCTTGAGTTTCAAAGACTGAGAGGGGATCTGATTGAGACATATAAGATTATGAAAGGATTGGCCATTCTGGAGGCAGGAAACATGTTTCTGCTGATGGGTGAGTGCCAAACCAGAGGACACAGCTTAAAAATACGGCGTAGACCATTTAGGACAGAGATGAGGAGAAACTTCTTCACCCATAGAGTGGTGGCTGGGTGGAATACTCTGCCCCAGAGGGCAGTGGAGGCCCAGTGTCTGGATTAATTTAAGAAAGAGTTGGATGGAGCTCTCAAGGATAGTGGAATCAAGGGTTATGGAGATAAGGCAGGAACAAGATACTGATTCAGGATGATCAGCCATGATCATTTTGAATGGTGGTGCAGGCTCGAAGGGCAGAATGGCCTACTCCTGCACCTATTGTCTATTGTCTATTCTCTCTGCTCCCTCACACTCACTGTATATCTGTTATAGCACCTAGCCCCGAACAAGGCTCCATCACTCTCACTACTCTCTCTCTCGCCTGTGCAATATCCCCACATGGTTATAAAATGTTCTGGATAGTGCTGCTTCTACAATTCTCTGGGTGATGTCGTTTGTACAATGTTCCAGAAAATTTTCAAAATAATTCCCAAGTTCAGAAAAATGTTCATCCCCCAGTGTGTAACGCATCAGGAGAAGGAGCAGAGGTTGTTTTTTAAATCACTCAGGATGAAGTTGCATCATGAGCCATCAAATATGCTCCACTATTCAGATTAAGGTTGCACCTAAGCACTTGAAGACTCATTCTATTCTTGAAGACAGGCTCCAATTTGGATGGTCTCCAGTTTCGCTGGAACACTCCTGTAATCCAGACAGTTATGGAATATTTCACACAGTGCCACCAGACTTTGGTATTAAAAATACAAGCATGGACTATTTGCTAAATGAGAAGAAAATTCAGAAATCTGAAGTACAAAGGGACTTGGGTTACAAAGCCTAGGGTTCACCTTAGATAAACTTGCAGGTTGAGATAGTAGTTAAGAAGGCAGATACAATGTTGTCATTCATCTCGAGAGGAGGAGGATATAATGGTGGGGATTCTGAGGCTTTGTGAGGCGCTGGTCAGACCACATTTCTAGTATTTTGTGCCTCATACCTCAGCAATGATGTATTAGCCTTGGTGCGTGTTGAGAGGTGGTTCACCAGAAATACAAAGGTTAACACATGAGGAACGTTTGAGGACTCTGGGTTTTTCCTCGTTGGAGATTAGAAGGATGAGGGGGGAACCAACTGAAACTCACAAAATACCGAATGGCCTGGATACAGATAACATTGGGAGGACATTTGCACTGGCAGGAGGGCACAGGCTTAGAGCAAAGGGAACACCCTTTAGAACGGAGATAAGATGAAACGTCTTTAGCTAGAGAGTGGTGAAATTTGTAGAATTCCTTACCACAGAAAGCAGTGGAAACCAGATCATTTAGTATATTTAAAACAGAGACAGATAAATTCTTAATTGCCAAGGGGATCAAAGGTTACGTCGAGGAAGCAGGAAAATGGGGATGGAAATCCATCAGTTATGATCGAATGGTGGAGCAGAGTTGATGGACTGAATGGCTTCATTTCTGCTCCTATAGTCTTGTGGCCTTATAATATTTCTGTCCTGGGCGACACAGTGCCTCTGTGGTTAGCACTACTGCCTCACAGCATCGGGACCAATTGGGTTCACTTACAGCCTCAGGTGACTGCCTGCGTGGAGCTTGCACATTCTCTCCGTATCTGCGTGAATTTCCTTCGGGTGATCCAGTTTCTTCCCACAGTTCAAAGTTGTTCAGATTAGGTGAATTGGACATTCTAAGTTGCCCATGGTGTTCAAGGATGTGGAATAGTCGAGGATAAATGTATAGTAATAGGATAGAGAATGGGTTTGGTTCGCATACTTTTTTGGAGGGTCAGTATGGACCTGCTGGGCTGAAGGGCCTGTTTCCACTCTGTACCGATTCTAAGAAAATGCAGGCTGCTGCAATTTTCCAATGAAGCACAACCCAAGCTTGAATAGCACCTCACTTTACACTTTGATACATTCCAGCCGGTTGGAGTTAGTATTCAATTCCATAACTTCACAGCCTGGCCGCTTTAAGGCTGTTCTCCATTTCTCATGCACTCTCCCTCCTGGACTCCCTATGAGTGTGTCTTAACTTACACTCAACAGAGAAAATCCATTTCTAATATTTACACCCATTTTACATCTGTGTCTCTTTCACCACAATTTAAATCCCATTTGTCTTTCACACGGAGCCTTCAAACAATCTTTCCCACCTCTGGCAAGATGCTAAAACGCTCGCTTTCCAATCCTTTACACTTCTGAAGAAGATTTACACTGGACCTAAAACATTAGCATCGTTTCTCTGTCTCTGCAGATGTTGCCAGATCCACTGAGTTCCTTCAAAAACGAGAAGGCACAGAAGACATTTTCAATATAGCAAAGATCAATCGATACAGGAAATCTGAAACAAAAGCAAAAATTGTTGGAGATACCTGGTGCTTTGATGAACAGTCACAGGACCCAAAAGATTAACTCTGCTTTCACTCCACAGATGCTGCCAGACATGTTAGTGTCTTAAGCAATTTCTGTTTTTTGACAAGTTTGAAACATGAGTGTCAAAGCTGCTTAAACGCCCTGTCCAACATGGAGCGCCATACACCAGGAAGTAAACGATAACGCAAGGCATACAAATTAATTTGTTCCGAAACGACGTAAGGCTGGCATCACTGACACTACAAAGCTCTTAATCATGGTAAGGGAGAGAAACAGAGATAACCATATTCATTTTAAACAGAAGATGGCATTACTGTAAGGGAAATAATTCAGACGAAAACGTTAACTGCATTTGAGGAATGTGAAAATTGGAGGCGTGGCATCATGAAGGTACCCTAACAGGGTGAGAATTAAAAAAAAAGTTCCCACATCAGAAACCAGGGGAGGTCACTGAGTACAAGGGTTGAAGGGTGAACGGGTCTCGGTGTGAATTGAGGACAGGCAGCAGAATTGAATTGCAGATATTGCAGCTTAAACTAGGCATTCATGTGATGCTGCAAGTTATAGCAGCAGCGGCGGCAGCAGCAGAATTATATTCAACCACAATCGGCATTTTTTTTCCCCGGGATAAACTCTCAGTCTACCATTACCATGTAGCCGATCTATGGTTCAGTGATGAGTGTGGGTGAACATAACAACGGTCAGGTACCACATGTGTACCTAAACTTTATGACAACCCATTAAAGCTACCACATTCACTGCTGACATTAACAAACAGCAGAACTGATATCTGATGGAGAGGGCGCAATGATCCTAAGACTGTGACCACTTCTTTTCAAACCAACTATGAATTACTGCTGACCTGCCTACCCTTATTCTTATCTATCCGTTACAAAAAACCTTGTTCCTTTTTTAGAGATGATTCAAGCAGTTCCTTCCTATTACCATTTTGGTTATATCAATGAAATATTTACTGTGCGTTCCCCTGTGAGGAATGATTTGAAAGATGGGTATAAATTATCTGTCTGTTCCCTGTAGCCAATTCTTCAGTCACACCCTCCAGTTAACTTCAATATACTTTCCTGACTTAATTTCTACCTCAGGTCACACAAACATTTTGAACTTTTTTTATATGCTCAGAAAAGCTCATGCTGCTCGCTTTTATAATTCCTGCCAATTAGCTCCATCATATCCTTTCTTCCCTTTTCCTCATTTTCTAGACGCATACAGTCACAACGTGCACAAACAAACCCTTTCGTCCAACTTATCCATGCTGACCAGGTTTTCCAAACTAAATTAGTCCCATCTGCTTGCATTTGGCCCATATGCCTCTAAACATTTCCCATTCATATGTTTGTCCAAATGCCTTTTAAATGTTGTCGCTGTACTTGCATCTGCCACTTTTGCTCTGGCAGCTCATTCCATATACATTTCACACTCTGTGTGAAAACATTACAAATTCGACCATTTCAAATCTTCCCCCTTTCAACCTAAAACTATGTCCTCTATGTTTTAACTCTCCTATCCTGTGGAAAAGACCTTGGCTATGCACCTTAACCATGCCTCTCATGATTTTATAAACCTCTAGAATGTCACCCCTCAACCTCCTTCATCCATCTAATACTAACTTTAAGAACAAGCATTTAAAAATAAACACTGCAAATTTGAAACAATATTAAAAATTACGGTAAACAACACTCAGCCGAAACTTCATACTGTGATTTGGTTTTCTCCACGTCACAATACTAAGACAGCATGAAACTCTTACGAGGACCAAACACTTGAATCCTTTGTCTAAATGGGGTGATGATCTCTCCAGTGAAAACGCATTTCTGGCCTGAACCATATAAGAAGGGGAATTCTTGTACCACATGGTCAGCGTGCAGTTACCTTTAGCAAAGTGAGATGAAGGCTGAGTATACTTTTGGAAATTTTGATCACAGTGTGAATTCAGTACAAAGGGAGAGAAGTGTTTTCAATAAGATTTACTCCATGAAGGAAACTTTCCGGAATGAGATGTGAGTGGGAGGTATAAAACAGCATGAATGGAGAGGCCGAACCACACTGAGAGCAGAGGTAAAGTGTCAGCACAAAACTCAGCTTGATGCTAGTGCAGGGAAGGTAGACTTGATCAAAGAAGTTCCGGTGAAGTGGGTAGGGACCATAATGTGAGAGAATGTGCTCTGTAATTGGAGAAGGAGAACGTGGAATCAGGAAGGGGAGACGAGGAAAGAGGATGGAGCAGCAATGGCAGGGGTTTCTGTGGGAATTCAGGTCGCACAGCTGAAAGTCATGCTTAGCATCTGCTTATAGTTCCTGGAATAAATATTATAAATCTGGCCCTCCACGAACCCTCATCAAATTCTGATTGAATGGCATCCTTGACAGTTTTCTGTCAACCATGTGTTGCTCACCTTCTTATCCAATTCTTCTGTTTGAACAGAAACAATCATTGCTGAGCATTATGGGATATCTACTTGCATGTCCGCCCATGTATACTCACTGACCTTCCTCTGGGACTATTTCCACATCACGCTTCAGACCAGATGTGAGTCATAAATCCTCAATTTAGATATCTAGTTCGTTTCAATTATTCAGGGGGAGCTTCTCCATGTCGCTGAACACAGGATCAGCGGAGGTTGACACTATTCTCCCAGTTTCTCCGTCTCTGTTGTTTCTGTTTGGTGTTGCCACATTCCAGTGAGCAGCTTCTGACGTGACCTCCTTTTCCTTCAAAGCAGACATCTCCTAACTCTGGTGGACAGGGCCTTCAGCTGTGACTGTCCCATCTCCCGCACTTCTGCCCTCACTCTGTCCTCTCCTTCCCAGAACAATGATAGTTCTCCACTTGTCCTCACTTCCTACTGCACTAGAATCCACATTCACAGAATCATCCTCCGCCACTTCCACCACCTCCAGCAGGACAGCACCATCAAACACATCTTCCCCTCCCGGCCACTGTCAGTATCTCAAAGGATCCATTCCATCTGTGGCACTCTCCACCACCCAGAACACTTCCCCACTCCCCATGGCATCTTCCCATGCAATTGCAGAAGTTGCAACACTTGCACATTCACCTCTTCCCTCCTCACTCTCCAAGGCCCCAATCACACTCCCAGGTGAAGCAGCATTTCACTTGTCCTCTTTCAATCCAGTCTCCTGCCATTGCTGCTCACGGTGTCTTACACTGAGGAGACCAAACAGAGATTGCTTTGGGGAACACCATCACCATGTCTGTAGGAAGAACCCTGAACCTCTCATTGATTCCCATTTCAATAACTTCCCTCGCTGTCATGCTGACATTTCGGTCCTGAGCTGCTGCAATGTTCCAATGAAGCACAACCAAGCTCGAGTATCACCTCACTTTGCACTTTGATATTTTACAGACTGTAGGAGTTAATGTATAATTCTATAACTTCACAGCCGTACCCCATTATGGCAGTTCTCCATTTTTCATACATTCTCCCTCCTGGCCTCCCCATGACCTTTTGTGATTGTGTCTTCCTTATCTTGCACTCAAGAGATAGAAACACATCTTAATTTAAAGACATTTCACATCATCTTTTCGTTAACCACTGCTAAAAGCCCGTTTATATTTTGCAACACTCTCCTTTCCCCGTCGCCCACTCCCCACCTCCGTCAAAGGATTGGAAAGCCCAGTTCCAATTTCTTTCAGTTCTGAAGAAGTGTCACACTAAAGTTGAAACGCTAACTCTGTTTCTCTGTCTCTGCAGATGCTGTCAGACCAGCTGAGTTTCTCCAGAAATGAACAGGCACAGAATAAATCTTCAATTAAATGAATAACTCTGCATACAGGAAAAAGAAATATAGAAATTGCTGTAGAAACGAGAAGCATTCTGGATGGGTCGCTGCACCCGAAAAATTAACTCTGCTTTCATTCCACAAAATTCTGCCAGACCTGCTTAGTTTCGTAGGCAATTTTTGTTTTTGAACAAGTTACACAGACGTGTGTCAAAGCTGCTCAAACATCCTGTCCAACACGGAGCGCCTGACACCGGGATGTGAATGATAAAGCATAGTGCACAAATTCATTGGGTCTGAAACTACTTTAGGTTTGCCTCTCTGACACTACAAAACTCTTAATCATGGTCAGGGAGAGAAACAGAGGGAAACACATTCAATTCAAACACAGATGATGGCATTACAGGAATGGATATATTTCAGATGAATATGTTAAAATATTTGAGTAATGTAACAAATTGGAGGTATTACACCAGGGAGAGACCCTCAGCAGAATGAGAATGTGAAATTGGAGGTGTTACCACATCAGAAACCAGGTTAGGTGACTCGGTATAGGGCTGATGGGTGAATGGGTCTCTGTCTGAACTAGGTGATAGCCAGTAGAATTGAATTGTACATGTTGGAGCTCAAACTGAGTTATCATGTGATGCTGTAAATCACAGCAGCAGCAGAATTTTATTCAATCACAATCTGTTTTTTTTTCCCCCAGGATAATCCCTCAGTCTACTATCACCATAAAGTGACGAGTGTGGGTAAACATGCCAGGGTCAGAACCATATGTACCAAAACCCGATGATAACCCATTAAAGCTACCGCACTTGATTGATTACATTCCAAACAGCAGAACTAACATCTGATACAGAGGGAGAAATTATCCCAATGCTAACAGATCATCTCGAAGCTCTGCAGTCCTGCCACATCCAGATATAAATGTTAATGGACTATTAAACAGCTCACTGGAGGAGAGGATTCCACAAATATCCCCATCCGATTTAACAGAACTGCCCTGTACATCAGTGTAAAAGACCAGGATGTAGTATGTGCACCATCCTCAGCCAGAGGTGTTGAGTTGATGATCCATCTCACCCTCACCATGAAGCCCACAGAATCACAGATGCCAGTTTTGAAACAATTTGATTTGCTGCATGTGACATGAAGGAACAGCTGAACACAGTAGGTACGACAGAGGCAATGGGCCCTGACCCCATTCCTGTAATAAGACTGAAGACTTGTGCTGCACAACACGCCGTATCCCTGGGGAAGCTGTTTCATTCCAGCTCCAACTCTGACATCTCGCTGGCAATGTGGATAATTACTCAGCTATTTCCAGTCCCCTAAGAATAATTACAATCTGACCAATTATCACTCCCTCAATCCCATCATAAAAGCCAAATTAGTGGGATTTCTTTTTGACAGAGCTGTCAAAAAGCACAGAAATAACCTGCTCAGTGTGGTTTCTGATATGTTCCCATGTGGAGATGGTGCTGTTGTGGAAATGTCACTGGATTAATAATCCATACCAGGCTAATGCTCTGGCAGCTAATGGAAGCTATAATTAATCAAATATCGAGATGTGAAATCTGGTGTCAGTTATAGTGACCTTGAAGCCAAAGTCCATTGTAAAATTTCCCTCCTCACAGTACTTTCAGGAAGTGAAATTCCCGTGCTTTCCTGGTCTGGCCTAAAAGTGACTCCAGATACACAGACATGTGATAAACTCTTCAATGGGTCTGAAATGGCCAAGCAAGACACTCAATTGTATCAAACTGTTCCGAGCTCTTAAAGGATAAATAAGGACAAAACATCCAGCTCCAGCTTCGGTATCGGAAAAGGGAATGGGAAACACAGCCCTGTTGACTCTGCAGTGACCTCTTTCCAAACATCTGAGAGCTAGTGACAACATTTACAGAGCTTTCCTATAGACTGCACAGAAACATTGGGAAAGGAGGAGATCATTCAACACACTGACCTTCCTTCTTTGGGCCCCTTTCTTTATAAAGCAACTCCCGTTCCCTGTTACGGCATTCCATCTCTGGCACCAGCTGAACAGCAAATCCCAGCCTCAGGAACCTCTGTCTGCAAAATTCACCCTCACTGTGTTCAGCTATATCAGGAATGTAATCCACTCTGCAAGCCTTAAACTTGAGCATGAAACTGGGATTTGTAGTCTACATTTTGAAGGAAATTTATTTCAAACGGGTGGGGGGGGGGAGGATTATCTTGGAAACAACTGGAATTCTGCGTCGGCATCACGTGGCCAGTCAGCCTGCGCGCTTTCTGGTGAAGAGCTTGGTGAAGGGCTGTAGTAAGAGACTATTAGGTTTTTTTTTAACATTTACTGTACTAATTCATTACAATATATGTTTTAAAGATTTATGTAGACTGTACTATCGTTTGTGTTAGTCTGGCTACTACTTTTGTTTTGGTCTTTACTGATATTATTGGAGGTCCGCCGCTTAACCTCTGTTTGCAATTTGTCCCCTTATTTATATTGCACCATTTTCTATAATATGGTGTTCCACAGGAATACAGCTGCCGCATTATCGGAGAACTACCTGTAATGATCGCTGATCCTCTAGCTCTACACCATACTCCTGCTCCCTTCCCATTCCTTATTTATATTCAGTGCCTCGGCTTCCACAGCCTAATGTGGTCGAGAATTCCCCAGGTTCACTGGTCTCTTGAGTTCAGACATTTATTCTCATCTCAATGCACTTTGGCCTGTGTGTACCTAATGATGTGGGCCCTTGTTTTCGCCATCCTCGCCAGGGGAATTATCGTCCTTGCTTCCATACAGTCTCACCCTGTTGGAGATGTATATAGTTCATCCATTTTCCTGAACCCCATGGAATACAGGCCCAGTCAACTCAACTCTGCTCCAACAACAAGCCTGTCATCCTAGCGATCAGTCTGTTCATCCTTCACTGTACTCCCTCAATGTCAGGTTTGTCCTTTATGAGGTAAGGAGACCAAAACTGCACACAATACTGCACAATCTTCGAGACTGGGTCTCACCAAGGCCATGTACGGCTGAAGTAAGACACATTTACTCCTGGACTCAAATCCCCTTGAAGTGAAGGTCAACACACAATATATTTTCAACAATGCTGTGTATTCCCTCAGACAGCTGACCCTGCTCTAACCTGAGTGGGAAACTTACAGCAGGCTGGCAAAGTGTTGCTGCTGTTGTCCAAGAAGTTAGTGAGGTCTGGAGTAATGTGCTTAGATTTAATCTCCTCATTGAGGAAAGGACATTGAAATTAACTCAGAGATTATTCCTTCAAATAATTTCTGCAACGAAGGTGTTATTCCTAGAATCCCTATAGTGCAGAAGCAGGCCATTTGACCATCGACTCCACACTGATGCGTCGAAACCCATCCTATACATACCCTTTTTCCCAACCCAATCGCTGCAACCTGACATTTTCCATGACTAATCCACTTAACCTGCACATCTTGGGACTGTGGGAGGAAACTGGAGTTTCCAATAGTAACCCTTGCAGGCACACGGAGAATGTGCAAACACCACACAGACAGTGACTGAGACTGAAATGGAACCCAAATATCTGGTGCTGGGAGGCAACAGTGCAAACCACTGAGCAACTCCAGTGGGCAATACCAGTTACCTGTGCAATTCACCCCTTGAAACGTTGCACAACAGCCAGAAGATTCCATAAGTCCCTAAACCTGCCATTGAGCAAACATTGATATCTTGAGCGGTTTGGTCAGGAATAGGCGCAGGACATGCAAGCCATCGAGTTGATACTGTAGAAACACCAGGAGGACATTCAGCACAGCGAGAGTGCAAAGCAGGAACATAATGAGTCCAATCAGCCACTCATGTCTCTTACACAGCAACTGGAGCAGAAATTTTACAGACTCGTGCCTGTCACACAGTAGTTGAAAGGGATTGTCGAGGTTATATAAAGGGAATAACTTCGAATAACCAACTTCACTAGGGAATGAAAAGTTATGATTGGGACTGAAGGCAAGCTGTTCAAATCTGTTACTAAGGAATTAACAACAGGAGACTTTCAAAGTCAAAGCACAATCCATCACAGTCGACATGATTTTATTAAGGATAAAATGATTTTCCTGACGATTAAAAAAAAGCGACAAACAAGGTGAATAACGGGGATCCGAAAGATGTATTATATCTGGACTTTCAGAAAGCAATGCATAAAGTGCCTGACAAAAGATTAATTTCAAAGACAGGGGCACATGGGGTTTGGACAACTTATTTGCTTCGAGAAAAAAATTGGCTAACCAGTAAAAAACATGATATCGAGGTGCTGGCTTTGGATTGGTTTGGACAAGGTCAAACATCACATGGCACTAGGTTATAGTCCAACGGGTTTATTTAAAAACGGGTTTCCATAACGCTGCTCCTTCATCAGATGTTAGAGAGAGAAGACCTTGGAAACAGAATTTATAAGGAAAGATCAAAGGGTTGTACAACTCGTGCATGAATTGAACACATCGAAATTGGCTGCTAAATCTTTAATAGGTTAGAATGGAGATGCAGGTTTTGATTGATTAATAAACAAATTCGAGAATTTATTTTGAGTCCCTGCCTGGAGACACCTTCAGGTATTATCGATATAAAGGAGATGACCCCTCCGGTCAGGCAATGTATTCTACACATGAGGTCTTGTTTGGAGTCTCTCTGTGACAAAATATAATGTATCTGCAAATGCAAATTTGCAAATGCAAATTCACCCCAGATTTATGTGTTTGTGTGTGTGTGTTTTTGTGCACACGCAGATGTGTGTGTTTGAGAGCGAGGTGGAGTGTCTGCATGAGGGGGAGAGAGACAGGGGTGTGTGTGAGGGGTGAGTGTGTTTGTGTGCGAGGAGGAGAGGGAGAGAGTGCATGGATGTATTTAACGGGGAGAGCGAGAGGATGCATGTGTCCTTGTTAAAATACAGACAGATTTGGCAGATCCACTTTCCCACACACACTCACACCATGGTTTCAGAGCTTCCCCTCTCTGCAGCCTCTGACCCATTTGTTGTTAATGTTAATGACACAAATGCTGTTACTACAGTCCCCATGCTCCATCCAGAGTTGGGTCACCAACTCCTCAGGTCTCCCAGAATGTGTGAGGCAGCTCACAGCACAACTTCGAGCGAACCATCCCCAGCACCTCCACTAACTTTCCAATAACAGGAGTCAGTAAGAAGCCATTCAGCTACAAGTTAGAGACTTGATGTTTTAGAATAATCCTCGAGGGGCTTCCTCACGTTATGGACCACACGATCAACTGAGAGGGACAAACACAGGCTTTCAGGGGACAAGCAGACCAAGTTTCAAAGATGTGTCACAAAGCTATTGGAACTCCCTTTCCAACATGGAGCAACAATCCGCCACACACCACTTCATTGATCCTGAGCTTCACAATAGCAGCACTCGATACACTCGGGAGCCAAAAAACAACACCAGGGAAAGGTACAGAAAAACAAATCATTAATTAACTGATAACATGTTCTGAAAACACAGGTAAGGAGAAAGGGGAGTGGACTAACTGGAGAAGTGAGACAATGTTGGGTCCAAATGAGAGCATTCAATAAAATTATTGCCAGATCAGTTGAAATGGCTACTTGCATCAAGTTGTGAACCAGCCTCAAAGAACCATCCCAGACACCATAAACTGGGACAAGGTACCAGCCAGAATGGAGAGCTGTGCAGACCATGCGAATGGATTACTCCATAAACTGAACAATATGCCCAGCATGGGGACCATTGCAGATCTTTGCGAGTATACTTGCACTATACTTGTACTACAGAATTGTCTTGCATGGGAAGATTTGCAACCCATGCAGTGAGTGACAGTAAATGAGCTCCCACAAATGTACAGTTCTGGATCTCCACTGCACCAGTATAAGGCAAAGATTGTGTGTGTGTGTGTGTGTGTGTGTGTGTGTGTTTGTGTGTGTGTGTGTGTGTGTGTGTGTGTGTGTGTGCACGCGCGCACGCGCGTGTGTTTGTGTCGACTGCAGTAGATATGAAAATTGTTGTTTGAGAGAGAACACACATGGAGGAAATCAGTTTAAATGTCAACAACTGACAGTGGTTTGTGTCATTAACAGAGGGAGACTGAGGACCGTGTCATAGACAGAGATGACGACGTGCTTCTGGCTATTAAAGCAAAGGCATTGCCAAACCCCAAAACAATATAAATCAATCCGCACAGGAATGATGGGATTTTGGTCTGCATTCAGATACAAGGCATGGAATATCAAATCAAATTTGCTTCGGCAAGTTTGAAGCTGGGAGAGTCAACAGGAGATTATTGGCTTTATTGAGACTGTGTTCTATAGTTCAAGATTCAAAAAGCAGATGGGATAAACAAGTGAAGTATATTCTGCAGGTGTCAATAGTTAAAATTAGGTATGGTGTCAGTAATCAGCCCGTGGCCAAAGGGATGACCATAGTTGTGACTCGTCTGTTTCAGCCTCAGTTACTGGCCAGAGTGAGTTGGAGTCAGAGGAAGGAAATGGAGTTTGAATCCAGAACGGAAGACAGTGACCTCCAAGCTTTCAGTATTTAAATAGCAAGGGCGGTGATACAATGAATCCTGGTTCATACCTGAAACTGAGTAGGTCAACCAACAAGGCACAGTACCAGAACTGAAGAAGGAGAGAAAGAACAAACAAGTTCACGTTGATCGTAGTGGTTTGGAGAGTGAATATTTACAGAGTTGAGTATATGAAAAGAACAGTAAAACAGTCGCACTTGGTTAATGCAAATAGTAAAAAGACAGTGAAACTTACCAGGGACACCAAAAATAGCCAGTATAGGATAATAAAAGTATTGCATAATGAAAAGTGCATATTGGATCCGCAAATGTAATGACCACCAATAACATATAGAAAGAAGCCAAATATAATTGGATAAACTCCTGTCCATTGTTGGAACCTTCCAGTCTATTGTATTCAGATTCTGATCCATAGTTGGAACACTCCAGTCGAATGTTCTCAGATTCTGATCCATTGTTGTAATATTCTTGTACAGCATTCTCAGATTCTGATCCATTGTTGGATAATTGCAGTCTAATGTTCTCAGTTTCTGATCTTACCCTCTCTCTGGATCTGCCGATTACTGTTAGTGCTGTCGATGATGCTCCAATCCATACTATGGGATAACATATTGAATAGAGTCCATTTATCATTAAAAGATGGAGACCCTCCACTGGGACAATTCGAATCCACGAAGACTAACATTAGTCACAGTCACCAAACAAACAGGTTCAGTTAACCAGTTCATTACATCATTTACTCGGGAACATTTACTCGGTTCGGATGGAATGGATGAGGGTTGCTGAGGGATAGACTATAAATCTTTCAATCTTCTTAATCTGTCTTCCCTGTTTATGGGACTATTGCCGGAACACTGCACTGTTGTGTATGTTTCACCCAGCTTATAAAAGGAGACAGGAATAAAATAACAGACCAGTTGCATAAAATGTCTGGTGGGGCAAGTTTCTAGATACCTTTGTATAATGCTGCTCCCAGCTTGAAATGAGCTGTTATCAAGTACATTCATAACTTTGAGACACCATTCAGAGCATTGAAACTGCTGCTCGGGAACATGGAGAAACAGGAGGCAATCACTCAACTTCTCGAGACTGGGACACAGTGACAGGAGGCAGTAATTGAACTGCTGAAGACTGGGACATAGAGACAAGAGACAGTCACTCAACTGCTCAAGAATGGGACACAGGAATAGGAGGGAGTCATTCAACTGCTCGAGACTGGGACACAGAGATAGGAGGCAGTCATTCAACTGCTCGAGACATGGACATAGGGACAGCAGGCAGTCATTCAACTACACCAGACTGGGGCACAGGAACAGGAGGCAGTCACTTAACTGCTCGAAAGTGGGACACAGGAATAGGAGGGAGTCATTCAACTGCTCAAGAATGGGACACAGGAATAGGACGGAGTCACTCAACTGCTCGAGACATGGACATAGGGACAGCAGGCAGTCACTCAACTACTCAACTGCTCTGGACTGGGACACAGGAATAGGATGCAGTCATTCAACTGCTCGAGACTGGGACACAGGAACATGAGGGAGTCATTCAACTGCTCGAGACTGGGACAGAGGAACATGAGGGAATCATTCAATTGCTTGAGACATGGACATAGGGACAGCAGGCAGTCACTCAACTGCTTGGGACTGGGACACATGAACAGGAGGCAGTCATTCAACTGCTTGAGACTGGGACACAGGAAAATATGGAGGCAAGTGAGGCCCCAGATTTCTGTTCCCCAGGAACAGGAGCAGGTGACTCACACCCCACCAGTATGGGACACATAGAGAAAAGGGAAATTGGCTTGTTACTAACAGAAATATTAGAATATATTGCATAAGCGAGACATCCAATCCTGCTCCAACATTGTCTCAGACCATGGCTGATTTGATTGCGGTTCCCTCATTCCATTTTACAACGATCCCCCTCTCTGCAGCCCCTGCTCCATTTGTCGCTCATTCTGCAAACCCATATGCTGTCACTACAGTCACAATGACTCATCCAGAGTGGGTCACCAAAGCATCTGGTATTCCTGAATTTCCACAGCAGCTTAAAACACAGACTCCAGTAAACCAACCCCAGCCTTTCCACGAATGTAACAAAACTAGTTATAGTGAGTCCTCATGTTACTGAGCACATGATCATCAGAGAGTGACTAACACAGGCATTCAGTGGATAGGCACAGAGCAAGTTACAAAGATGTCCCTAAAAACTGCTGAAACTCCACTGTCCAACATGGAGCATGGGGCAGGACACCGAGAAGTCAAACAAAAAACAAGCTATGCCCTTTTAACATTGCTCCTAAGCTTCGTAATGCTGGACACTGACGTTCTCGGGTGAGCAACATTCAAGGCCAGGGAAAGATATAGGACAGTTATTCACATTAATACAGGACAATTAAAACTGGATGGCGGGGAATCAGTTTAAATATCAACAGTTCCAATACTAACAAATGGGAGGGATTTGGCAAATGGACGGCCAGAGACTCAGAGATAATGTTATGGAAGGATGCATTTGCAGATTTCTGAATGCTGAAATGAAGACATCGAGATCGTATCGAGCAACATAGGTTAGTATTTCCGGGAATGATGAAATAATAGGATAGTGGTGCAATGTCAGACAGAGTTTACAGTCTCGGAGATGTACAGCATGGAAACAGACCCTTCAGTCTAACTCGTCCATGCTGAATGGATATCCCTAATTAATCTAATCGCATTTGCCAGCATTTGGCCCATACCGATCCAAACCTTTCCTCTTCATGTACCCATCCAAATGCCTTTTAAATGTCATAATTGTAAAAGTCTCTCCCACCTCGTTTGGTAACTCATTCCACGCATGCATTGCCATCTATGGGGAAAACTTGCTCCTTAGATCATTTTTATATCTTTCCCCTCTCACCAGAAATCCATGAGCTCTAGTTTTGGAGAAAAGACCTTAGCTATTCACCCTATACATGCCTCTGACGCTCCAAGTAAAATCATCCCAACCTACTCAACCCCTCCCTACAGCTCAAAATGCTTGTTTAATGTCGCCTCAATGTCCTGCGGTTCTGCATATCGGCAGCCTTGCGGATCTTTAAGTGGCCCAAAACTCTCCCGAGTTACTCTTTTGTCCTTAATGTATTTGTAGAGTTCCTTTGGCTTCTCCTTCACCCTATTTGTCAGAACTATCTCATGTCACCTTTATGGCCTCCTTATTTCACTCTTATGTATACTCATATTGGCTTTAGACTCACTAGACATTGACTTTAAATATGGAATTGAGAGGCTAATGTCGATGATGAATCCACTTTCAATTTTTGGAAAAAAACATCTGGTTCATTGATGTCCTTGAAAGAAGCAAACTGCCATCCTCACCTGGCCTGAGTTTCATGTGACTCCACAGCGACAACAATGTGTTTGACTCTCAACTGCCCTCTGCTCAATTAGTGATGAGCAATAAATGCAGCCCCAACCAGTTTTACAATCATCCCGTGATGAATATTGAAACAATCCTCGGCTTCTGCTCTCTCTCTACCTGACATATGCTTCCCTCTTATCCGTGACGAGGTCCGCAATTTCTCTAGTCCTTCAGCATTCCTTACACCTACCAGCCTCATTCTAAACCCCAACAGTGATATACTGTCTCTGTGCTCTTGACATCTCATTTTTAAAGGCTTCCCTCTGCTCAGCTGGCTCCTTAACTGCTAATATCTGTTCCAATTCAGTTTGGAAGTTCTTGCTAATATCATCAAAATTGGTCTTCCTCCAATATAGAACATTATCTTTTAGACCCAGTTCATCCTTTTCCATCTCCATTTTAAAACTATCCGAATTATGATTATTTGGCTCAAAGTGCTTCCCCACTGATACCTCAGTCTCCTGTCCTGCCTTATTTCCAAAGGGAAGGTCATGCTTAGCTCCTTCTTTGTGATGGAGACTATTGGATAAGCAGCTGCAGCTTTATAACTGTGCATGGGTTCAGCAGTGTTTTCGACTCATGGGGTTGAATGTCACAATAATTTGTATCAATGCCATTTTCTTTGAGTGTGACAGATGGAGTGTCTGCACGAAGCTGAACTAGTTTCCTAGTTTCTTATCGAGCTCACCTCATTTACTACCTACCCCGCCCCATGGTGTCCCTCTCGTTCAATGCTAGCCTAATTCTCCCACCCATCATGGCTGGAGGCACTCACCATCGCCTGCATGATCCACTGAGCATGGCCTGAGCTCACCACCCAATTCAGTTCATATCTGCGGTCTGCAGAAATGTCCAACAATTCAGGATAAGCATCAATAACCTTCTCCGTGCTGTCAGGATAAGTGTCACCATATTCTCTCTGCTCCAACACACTCACTTTATATCTGTTGTAGCAACGACCCAGAACAAAGTTCATGCTCCGCCACTCTGACTGCAGCATGTAGTACCTTCCCTTTCTATCTCTCTCTCTCTCCCCACTATTCCCACCCCCCAAAACCACCCCCCACACACACTCATAAAACTGCATGGATACAACACTGTGCACTGACTCCTTCCGGACAGCTCACCATTTCCCCCCCACCACCACCTACACCAGCACTAACAGCAGGGCCACCCATTCCCACCCTCCCTCCCTCCCTTTCTCTCATTCCAGGAGAAACAGGCTGGAATAGGACAGAATTTACCAAGCCGGGTGATGGAGTGCCCGATATACTTTCCCTCACACCCCCTCCCCCTACCATGTGGGGAGGAGCTTAGTACGAGCCTGGTACGGAGAGGACCGGATGCCTCGTGTGGAGATTCCGAAACATTCAAATTCCACCAACCAAGTAAGGAGCAAGGTTCAGTGCAGGGCAATTCTCACTTTAAACCCACTGGCAGTTCCGTTTCACCCACACAGCTTAGAAGCCGTGGCCCTGATGCCATCTCACTTTGGGTCGAGCTGGTACAAATAGAATCCCCACAGTCTTGGTGGGCAGTAGGGTGGGCTCACAACACATCGTTACCACCACCTCCCAGGAAGGGAGCATAGAGGCTCCCTCATACACCTTCTCCTGTAAACAGCTCAGATACTAAAACTAATCCATGATATTTACTGCTCTCCCCACTTGTCCTGAATTTTCTATAATCTGTTCTCATATACATCCAGCACCCTCTGCTCCTTCACCTCCTTTATAACGGTACAACAAGTTTTATATTATCTTTCAATGTCCTTCCTACTAAAGAGCATCACCTCACACTGTGCTGCATTGATCCTCATCTGCCATACACCTGAACACTACACCAACATATAACTTTCCTGTTGGAGTTCCACACCGTCCTCAACAAACTTTACAATTCTTTCAGCTTTGGTATCTGAAAACATTGAAATTGTCCTGCAGTCACACTCCACCTAAAAATACTGACACACACCAGACAGGGTGAATGAAATATTGACAAGGTTACCATGGAGCAAGAGAAATACTGACACACTCTCCATGCCTGTATTACGGCCAATGTATAGTGAGTGCCTCTATGAGTCTGTATTCGTGTGTGTTTCTGTGTGGGGTGGGTCTGGCAGTCTCTATGGTGTTTAAAGTGATGTAATATCCCCCAATATGAGTTCTGAGCAGGGGTCACTCGATCCAAAACGTCAGCTTTCATTTCTATCCAAAGATGTTTTCTGAGCTGCTGAGATTTCTGTTGTTGTTTATCTCTGCTGCAACCCCACCCCCATGCCCCACCCCCCACGCCACTGTAACCGTGGTGGTAAACCATCAGGAATTCAGTCTGGGAGGGAGAGAGGGAGGACAGCGGCTCACAGCACAATCTAATCTGAATTTTGATTACTTTCACACACACACACGCACGCACGCACACACACACACACACACACACACACACACACACTCGTTTGGCGTGGAAGAGGATTGTCATTGTACTGACGCCCTCAGAGTGGAACATGTTCATGTGGAGAAATGTCTGCGCTCCTTCTGCAACGTGGAAATGGTTTGTCACTGGGTAGTATTTCCAACACACAGTGAACACGTTAAAGCATACTTGCATTGTACTTATATCCAAGCAAATCCGAATGAGCCACTTTACAAGGCACTGAGATTAATTTTAATGCACTTCCTGTTACTTGCTAATTTTAATGTCTTGCCTTTACAAGTAACCTTGCATGTGAGAAAGGATTGAAGATACCTAAACCAGACCAGCAGAGTGTGGGCTTGTATCACTTTAAAGAAAAGAGGGAAAGCGAGAAGAAGGGAGAGTGGTTTTGACCCCGTTTCAGTGATTCACACCAAAATAAGAGTTCCCATTGCACAGAGATGAAGAGACAGAGATCCACACACTAATGCAGGAACACATGTAACATGCACAGAGAGATAGACATGCACACAGTGGTTAACAGACACATATATAGACACACAGGAATAGACAAACATGAACAGAAATATGCAGATACATAATTGGACATACGAACACACATAGACTCATCTAGTTATACAGGGTATTTACAAACAGGCCTATCGACCCATACAGTCCATCCTAATCATAATCCCAAACTAAACCAGTTCCACCTGCTTGTGTTTTGCCCAGATTTGTCCAAACATTCTCTTCAGCTTGTACTTAATCAAATGCATTTCACGTGCTGTAACTTTACCCACAATCAATCACTTCCTCAGGAAGTTCATTTCCGACACGAACCACATGTTGTGTAAAAACAAAATGACTTCACAGATCTTGATCAGGTGAATGCAAGATCTCCGTAGGAAGTTAAGGAAGTGATTGATGGGCCCCTTGCAGAGATGTTTTTTATCATCAATCGCCCCAGGTGAGATGCTGGAAGTCATTAGTTTGACTACAGTTGTGCTATTAAACAAAATGGAAAGGGAAATTTAGAGAACTATAGATTGGTGAGCATGACATCAGTGGTGGGCACGTTGTTGAAGGGGATCATCAAGTAAAGGATTTACAAATATTTGGAAAGGCAAGACTGATTATGGATAGGCAAAATTAAGGACTGCAGATGCAGGAGATTCGAGTCTCGGTTAGGTTGGTACTGAAAAAGCCCAGCAGGTCAGGCAGCATCCGAGGAACAGGAAAATCGAAGTTTTGACCAAAAGCCCTTTATCAGGATAGTCAAATGTGAGATGCTGCATGTTGGAAAGGCAAACCAGGGCAGGACATTTACACGTAATGGTAAAGCTCTTGGGAGTGTTACTGAACAAAGCGACCTCAGATTAAAGGTTTGTAGTGCCTTGAAAGTGGATTTGTAGGTAGATAGGATAGTGAAGAAAGTATTTGATATGTTATTGGTCAGTGTATTTTGTATATGAGTTTGAAGACTGGATTGCATCTGTACAGGACATTGGTTAGATCATGTTTGGAATACTGTATGTAATTCTGATCTCCCTGCTGTAGGAAGAATGTTGTGAAGCATGAAAGGCTTCAGCAAGGGTTTGAAGGTTTGGAAAGGGTTGGAGGGTTTGAATTACAGGGAGACGCTGAATAGGCTGAGGCTGTTTTCCGTGGAGCATCAGAGGATGAGGATTGATATTGGAGTTTAGTAAAGTCATGGGTGCAATGGTTCGAGTGAATATCCAAGCTCTTTTCCCTCGGGTAAGGCAGTCGAAAACTAGAGAATAAAGGTTTAAGGTGAGATTGGAAAGACATAAAAGGGATCTAATGGGCAACATCTTTATGTAGAGAATGGTCCGTGTGTAATGAGCTGCCAGAGGAAGGTGTGGAGACTGGCACAATTACAATATTTAAAAGGCATCTGGATTGGCAGATGAATGGGAAGAGTTTAGATGGAAATGGGCCGAATGCCGGCAAATGGGAAGAGATTAATTTTGGCTAACTGTTCGGCATGGACGCTTTGGACCAAAGGTTCTGTTTCCATGCTTTACAGCTCTATGACACGATTTGTTTTTAGAAACTTCCTCCTCTTATATTAAAACAACCACCCACTCGAGGGAAAAGACACATACCATTCAACATTATCGATACCCCTCATATTATAAACCTCTATAAGGTTACCTCTCAACCTTCTACGCTCCAGTAGAAAATGTCCGAGTCTATCGAGCCTGTCCTTATAACTCACGAATGTCCTGTACAACCTGAACATACCGTCCCAACTCCTGTACTTGAAGGATTGTCCAGTGCTATTCGTCATTGATATAAATGATTTGGATGTGAACGTAGGCGATATTGTCAGTAAATTTGCAGCTGACACCAAAATTGGAGGCGTAATTGACAATGAAGAAGGTTACCACAGAGTCAAATGGGATTTTGATCAGATGGGCCAACTGACTGAGGGGTGGCAGATGGAGATATATTTAGATAAATGCAAGATGCTACATTTTGGAAAAGTAAATCAGAGCAGGACTTATACACTTAATGGTAAAGTCCTGGGGAGTGTTGCTGAACAAAGATACGTTGGAGTACAGGTTCATAGTTCCTTGAAAGTTGAGCCATAGGTAGATAGGATAATGAAGAAGTTGTTTGGTATGCTTTCCTTTATTGTTCAGATCACTGAGTACAAGCGGTGAGAGGTCATATTGCGGCTGTACAGGACATTTGTTAGGCCACTTTTGCAATATTGCGTGCAATTCTGATCTCATTCCTATCGGAAAGATGTTGTGAAACTTGAAAGGGTTCAGAAAAGATTTACAAAGATGTTGCCAGTGCTGGATGATTTGAGCTGTAGGGAGAGCCTGAATAGGCTAGGGATGTTTTCTCTGAACATCAGAGGCTGAGGAGTGAATTACAGACGTTTATAAAATCATGAGAGGCATGCATAGGGTAAATCGACAATGTCTTTTCCTTCGGCTGGGTGAGTCCAGAACTAGAGGGCATAGATTTAGGGTGAGCGGGGAAAGATTTAAAAGGGACATCAGGAGCAATTTCTATGCACAGAGTGTGGTGCGCATAAGGAATGAGTTGCCAGAGGAAGTCGTGGAGGCTGGTAAAATTAAACTATTTAAAAATCATCTGGATGAGTGTATGAACAGGAAAGGTTCAGAGGGATATGGGCAAAGTGTTGGCAAATTTGACAAGATTATTTTAGGATATCTGTTCGGTATGGACGTGTTGGACCAGAGGATCTGTTTCCATGAGTATACCTCTATGACTCTATGTCTCTATAATGAAGGCCCACAAGCGACACATTTTCATAACCGCCCTGTCTACACATGATACAAACTTCGAAGAAACACGCCTGAAACCCGAGGTCGCTCTGTTCTTCAACACTACCAATGATCCAACATTTAATTGCATATGTGTTTATTTTTGTTTGTTTTACAAAAGTACAATATATTGCATTTATTAACATTAAACTCCATCTGCCATTCTTTCGCCCAGAGAGTGATAGTACAGGGGAAGGAAGGCTGGAAAATAATGAGTTGGCTTGTATCATTTAATGGTTTTAGGAAGAGGGCAGTCACACGTTAGAGGTGGGAAACACTGATCGGTGTTTGAAGCCAGAAAGTATGCTCTGTTTTTGTCTCTGGTGTTCAGTGTTGATATCTATTCGAGATAGTGCACAGTGTGTCTGCAGGATTTCATTCCTTCATATTGCAGACGACAGATAATAGCCATTTAAACTGGAAATAATAGCCAAACAATTAAATATGTTCATAGTTTATCTCGGCGGCAGAACATATAAACTCGACATCCTACAGTTGAGGCAAGTACCTTGCATTTTTTAACAACGTTATTACTTTAACTGTGTAATTCAGTAGAGTGAACCAGATTCCAATGAATGAATACCGAACTGAAAGCTGGCATTTAAAATTAAAAATTTGGATATGTTTTAGGGCGTGTGTAGTCGGTTGTGCCCCTGCCTCTGAGGCAGAGCTCTGGATTCGATTCCAATTCCTGAATTTGTCTAGTCGTGTTCCTAGCTCAAGACCAGACGGTCTGGATTCAGGTGCAGATATGTGTCACAGCATGTCAGAACAGACTGATGAACAAACACACAGGAGAATAATGTTGCAACATTAGGGGCTTTTGTGGAATGGTGGTAATGTCCCTACCTCTGGCTCCAAAGCATTAGTTTCGAACCCTACTAGAGGTGTTTTATAATATGTCTGAATACGTTGATTAACATCCCTTTGGCCAAACAAGTCCACACCAACCCTCTGAAGAGTTACCCAACCATCTCCCCACACTTACCCCTGACCAATGCACCTGACATGATGTGCAATTTAGCATTGCCAATTCACCTAACCTGCACATCTTTGGAATGTGGGAGGAAACCCACGCAGACACAGGGAGAATGTGCAAACTCTACACAGTCAGTCATTTGAGCCAGGAATCAAACCCCGGTCCCAGGTACTGTGAGGCTGTAGTGCTAACCACTGAGCCACCGCACCGCCTCAAATAGGGCATGATTAATTCAGGAAATCAAGTTGGCATGGACGAGTTGGTCAAACGTGTTTGCTTCCGTGCTGTACAACTCTAAGATTCATCAAGCCATTTGATCAAGGGCCCTGCGTAATCGTCACTGTTCACTATGCAGCCAATCATGGTTTCATTCACAATCTTTCTAACCACGCCTTCTATATTTCTCAGCTGAATCATTTGTATAAATGAAAAACAAACATGGATTGAACACAAGACCCTGTGCAACACCACTGTGCGCAGTGTCACAAAGGTGGTCCTTTTTTCCCTAAAAGCTTCCTTTTCTCAAAGACACTGTGCCCTTGAATTTTTTAAGAGGGGTCATAAATAGCTCCCGGCTCCAAGGTGACTGGTTGGTACAGAGATTTAAATGGTGTTGTGTTAAACGTATAGTGAAAGGGGAGTTCTCAGCTCTCCAGGTGAGCAGTAAAGCCCAGAACCAGTTTGGAGTTCAGCAGTGTGGACAGGCTCTCTCTTTCCACTGCCGTTCGAACTTTAACCTGTAAGCATTTATTCCATTTTCACTGTTGTTAAGGGCGGTTTGCTTATTGGGATGGTTCTGTGCTTTAAGAACAGCTAATTAAGTGTACTTTCAATAGATTGAGTTCTGTAGCTGTTCTTTGTTTTGTTACTTGTGTTTTATTGCATAATTTTGTGATTGTTTCTGTATATTTTAAAACCTGTAGTCAAACTAGCTAGGTTACTCTGGGTAATGTCCACTGTGCATTTACTGAAACAAATTGCAAAGTTATGGTCTGCACGGCCTGCTTAAGAATGTCTTGAGTGGTCTGGCCTAGTACATAACAACAGGCCTTCAGTCTGAAAAACAACACTCTTGAATAATGTCTCCTGCTATTAGGCAAACGCACACACACGTACACAGACACAGACACGGACACACACACAGACACACACACACACACACACACACACACACACGCACAGAAACACACATAGAGTTACACGCACAGGCACACGCTCAGATACACACACGTGCACACACACATTCGCATCATTAGGATATAACTCAGTAAGTTATGATGAAAATGGGAAAACTGGATTGAAAAAAATGTCAGCCATAATCAATAGCTCAGTAGACTGAATGAGCCAAATGGCTTTTTTTTCTGCTCTAATCTTGTACGCTCTATGATACGTGCATTTGTCTGTGTTTGTGTGTATTTGTATGTGTATGCATATGTGTGTCCGTCTCTGTTCTTTTGTGTGTCTGTATTTTTGTGTGTTTGACTGTGTCTGTGTGTGCCTGTCTGTGTATGTACTGGATTCACCAACACATTCCACCCTGACCTTAAATTTACCTGGACCATTTCTGACAACTCCCTCTCCTTCCTGGGCCTCTCCATCTCCATTAATGATGACCGACTTGACACTGATATTCTTTACAAACCCACCGACTCCCACAGCTACCTGGATTACACCTCTTCTCACCCTACCTCTTGCAAAAATGCCACCCCGTATTTCCAATTCCTCCGCCTCCGCTGTATCTGCTCCCAGGAGGACCAGTTCCACCACAGAACACACCAGATGGCCTCCTTCTTTAGAGACCACAATTTCCCTTCCCACGTGGTTAAAGATGGCGTGCAACGCATCTCGTCCACATCCTGCACCTCCGCCATCAGACCCCACCCCTCCGACCGTAACAAGGACAGAACGCCCCTAGTGCTCACTTTCCATCCTAACAACCTTCGCATAAACCAAATCATCCGCCGACATTTCTGCCACCTCCAAAAAGACCCCACCACCAGGGATATATTTCCCTCCCCACCCCTTTCCGCCTTCCGCAAAGACCGTTCCCTCCGTGACTACCTGGTCAGGACCACGCCCCCCACCAACCCACCGTCCTGTCCTGGCACCTTTTCTGCCACCGCAGGAATTGCAAAACCTGCGCCCACACCTCCTCCCTCACCTCCATCCAAGGCCCTAAAGGAGTTTTCCACATCCATCAAAGTTTTACCTGCACATCCACCAATATCATTTATTGTATCCATTGCTCTCGATGCAGTCTCCTCTACATTGGGGAGACTGGACGCTTCCTAGTAGAGCGCTTTAGGGAACATCTCCGGGACACCCACACCAATCAATCACACCACCCTGCGGCTCAACATTTCAACTCCCCCTCCCACTCTGCCGAAGACGTGGAGGTCCTGGGCCTCCTTCACCGCCGGTCCCTCACCACCAGACGCCTGGAGGAAGAATGCCTCATCTTCCGCCTTGGAACACTTCAACCCCAGGGCATCAATGTAGACTTCAACAGTTTCCTCATTTCCCCTTCCCCCACCTCACCCTAGCTCCAAACTTCCAACTCAGCACTGTCCCCATGACTTGTCCTACCTGCCTATCTTCTTTTCCACCTATCCACTCCACCCTCCTCCCTGACCTATCATCTTCATCCCCTCCCCCACTCACGTATTGCACTCTATGCTATTTCCTCCCCACCCCAACCCTCCTCTAGCTTATCTCTCCACCCTTCAAGCTCTCTGCCTTTATTCCTGATGAAGGGCTTTTGCCCGAATCGTCGACTTTACTGCTCCTTGGATGCTGCCTGAACTGCTGTGCTCTTCCAGCACCACTAATCCAGTGTCTGTGTAAGTACCTATGTGTATGTCTGTGTGTGCTTGCGCTCCTCAGTATTTTTAGAAATGGAAATATCAATGTACATTTTTGTAACTTCAATACGGTTTGTCATTCATCTTTCCATCATAGTTTGAGGATCTTTGTTTTCGTCATTAATTTGTTATTTTAACAGATGAGGGAAATCTACCTGACTGCTTCCTAGTATGACCCTGACCCAATGTGAGATTATATCATAGACCATATCATCAACCTGGTTAAACCGATAATTTGCTGCGACCAATGGAGGAGTGGCAGAAGAAAAGCAAACAGTTACCCAAACAACACTTGGACTGGTGAGCCTGAAATCAATGGTGGGTGAGTTGTTGCAGGGAATTCTGCAGGATGGACAATTGCATGCATTTTCAAAGGCAAGAATTGATTGGGGATAGTCAGCATAGCTTTTTGCATGAGAAATCGTGTTGCACTAATTTGACTGAGTCTGTTAAAGAGGTGACAAAGCAGATTGATGAAACCAGTGTTGTCGATGCTTCCCATATAGACTGGAGCAAGCTTTTGGAACAGAATCTGCATATTAGGCAAGTTAGTAAGGTTCGATCAAATAGGAACCAGTGCACCCAAGCCAATTGAATACAAAATTAGATTGAAGGGAGGAGACAGAGGTTGGTAGCGGATTGCTTTTCAGACTGGACGCCTGTGAACAGTAGTGTGCCATAAGGACCATTGCTGAGTCCACTGCTTTTCGTCGTTTATATAAACGATGTGGATGTGACAATAGGTGGTAAGGTTAGCAAGTTTACAGATAACACCAAAATCGTTGGTGTTGTAGGTAATGAATAAAATAATCTCAGAGTGTAATGAGACCTTGATTAGATGGGCCAATGGGCTGAGAAGTGGCAGATGGAGTTTAATTCGGATAAATGTGAAGTGCAGCATTTTGGAAAACAAATTGGGGTACTCAATGGTAATTTCTTGGAGGATTTTACTGAGCAATGAGAGAGAGAGAGAGAGAGATGTAGGTGCAACGCTCCTTGAAAGTGAACAAGGTGTTTGGCATGTTTGCCTTCATTGGTCAGAGCATTGAGTTTCGGAGTTGGGATGTAATATTGCGGCTGTACAAGATGTCAGTGAGGCCACATTTTGGAATGGTGTGTGCAGTTCTGGTCTCCCTGCTGTACAAAGGATGCTGTGAAACTTGAAAGGTTTCAGAAAAGATTTATAAGAATGTTGCCAGTGTTGGAGAATTTGAACTATAAGCAGAGGCTGAATAGTCTGGAACGGTTTTCCCTGTAGAATCACGGACTGATGGCCGACCTTACAGAGGTTTATAAAATCAAAAGAGGCATGGATATTGTAAGTAGATATGCTCTATTTCCCAGAATAGGGGAGACCAAAATAGAGGGTATAGGTTTAAGGTGCAAGGGAATTATTTTGAAGGGAACTTAGAGGCACTGTTTTCATATAGAGGGAGGTGTGCATATGGGATTATCTGCAAGAGGAAGTGGCGGAGTCTGGCATCTTGGTGGGTATCTGAATAAGGAGGTTTAGAGGAATATGAGTCAAATGCTGGCAAATCAGACTCGATCAGATTGGGATGTCTGATCAGCACGGACAAATTTGCATGCTATATGAGTCTATAAGAGGGATGAGGAGAAATTCTAAACAAGCATTTCAAATAGGAATTCTCTTCCCCACAGGTTTGAGATGCCTCTTTGTTTACATTTATTCAAAGTGAGTTACTTAAGTATTTGACAGAGAAGTGATTCATGGCTAATGGGACACTGACAGGAAAGTAGGGCTGAGACAACAACCTGATCAGCCACAATCTTAGTCCCTGGTAGAGAAGGCTCAAAGTGTCTAATGACCCACTCCTGCTCCTCAATCCTATGGTTCTGTTCCATTCAGCCCATTAAACCTGCTAGACAGGTGCAGTTAGAGGCTACTTACTCGTATCACCTGGTACACAGAAACAGAGGAGACCATTCAGACCCTCAAAATTGTTACAGACAATTTGGGCTGGTTTGGAAAATGTAATTGGAAAACTCATGCTGGGTATGAAAGAGGCCTCTCATCTCTCTTTACAGAGCTTCCCCTATCTGCAACTTGTGCTTCACATGTTGCTCATGTTATAGACCCAGTTTCACTTTGAATACAGAGCCCATATCTTACCCAGAGATGGTTCGGAAAATCTGGCGACATTCAATAACTGAGCTTCCAGGAATATAACGCCCTCTACTTTCCAATGACAGAATGTGAGAACATCACAAACAGGAGTATGTCATTCATCCACAACATCCGCGCCCCCGATCTCGCAAGCATGCCTTGCCCCACAATAAGGTCATAAGGTATAATATGCTGTTTCATGTCCAATTCTTCACATCCCTCAACTCTCTGACTGGCCAGAAAGCACTCCCTACTCCCCCCCCCCCCCCCCCCACCCTACATCGTGACCTGTTGATATGAGCAAAATACGTGAACACAAGGGCTCAGGGAAGAGTGACAGCCCCTTATATGAAAGCAGAATTTAACTGAAGACGATCTCAAGGAGCCTGAGCAAGATTGCACTTAATGGGAATGAGTTGTAAACTTCCCTGGCTAGAGTGATTTAAAGCATAAAGCATAATGATTGTGGTTTGTGTACAAAAATCCATGCAGTCCTGGACATGTCTGCAAAAGATCCTCAAGGTAGCTTCCTCAGCACAACCACCTTCAGCTTATTTATAAATGTCTTGCCCCCACCATAAGATTAGAAGTGGGGGTGTTCACTGAAGATCACACCATATTCAGGGAATATGTCCCCCTTCAGCTCCTGAACCAGTCTGGGTCCATGCGCAGCAAGACCTGTACGACATTCAGGCTTGTGCTGTTGATGTGTTAGTAACATTTATGTAACAGTACTGCTGGATACTGGACATTTCCACAATTAAAAGGAGGAGCTCATTCAGCGCCTCACGCTAACTTCACAGGAATATGAGGAAGTCATTCTGCTCAATGTAATTATTGGAGAAGAGTAGAGATAGCCCATTTAGTGCCTACAACCAATTACACAGGAAGAGAAGGCGTCATGTGTTTTGGACAACACCAGAACCCCTCAAAAATGTTTGAAGGCGGTGGTCTGGACTCTAATGTTTTTTCACTTTAAAGGAAATGTAAAGAGTCTGATCCAGATGCAACGTGACTTATCAAACTGCAAGACATTAAGAAAAACACAATTTATTTAAACACTACAGATAAAATACAGGCAAATAAACATGAATTCAGAAAAAGCAAGTCTAATCGATGTCTTATCGCAATGATAGATACAGTAGCTATTACTAATTAAGTGTTCTCATACAGTAATTCCCCATAAACACGTACTTGTCAAAAAGGAAAGTTCAGACATAGATTCTCAGATGCTGTTCTCCAAATAGAGGAGGGGAAAAAGAAATCAAGTGAAAATTCAGAGAGAGTTGCAGCCAGGAGACTTCCACTGAAGCTTCCAACTCTGTTGAGACCACAATTGCTTCTGATGTTACTGAGAAACCAAAACTCTTCCTTTAATGTGGCTCCCAGAATTGCACACAGTATTCTATCTATGGCCTTACCATTGACATGTTTAGCTCATATTATGTCGCCTCGATGAATAAACACTATGCCTACAGTCCTGTGTGCTTTCTTAACTAGCTATTGCACTGTCCAGTCACATTCAGGGAGTGTGGATAAACACTCCCCTGAGCTTCCTAGTGTGTTGCCATGCAATGAATTCTCCCCTGTCTGGTTCCTTTTTCCACGCTGCACCACCTCATATTAATCAGGGTTACATTCCATCTACTATTGATCCACCCATCTGTCCATTCCACGTACATCTTCCTGGAACATAAGGCCTTCCTCCTCACTGCCAACCACCCGGCCAATCTTTGTGACAAACACAAACTTACTGATTACATACGCCCCCCACGCCCACCACCCCCTCCACATGCACTTCGAATTATTTATGAATACCACAAATAATAAGATACACTGCACTGCTCGCTGTGGTACACCAACACATCCTGGTCTATCTCCACCACCTTTCCAGTAACTTGGGACCACATAGCTGTTCTCCAGTCCTCTGGCACTTCCCTTGTGGTCACATTCGATTGAAACATTTAGGTCAGGTCATTTCCTCTCTTGTCTCCAACAGCGCCCTGAGATACAACTCATCTGGACTTCACATTATCCAAAACCATCAATCCCAATTTGCATCTGATATAAATCTGTTTGAGAGCTTTCCCGTCCATTTTCTTGAATTCTGTACCTGCCTCCTCCTTCTCCCAAATAAAACAGATGTGAAGCTCTCATGTCACAATCCACTAATTTTCTCCAGCGTCACATACACATTGCCCCTTGATTTTGAAATGAGTCCTAATTGTTCCCTGGTTATTCTGTTGTACTTGATGATTTTGTAGAATACTGTGGGATTCCACAACCTTGCCTGCTGCACTTCTCCATGCCCCTGTCTTAGTCAGTCTGCTGTGCGTGAATATTCTACGTTTCCCTGAGATCACATCTCATTCTTTGAAACAGTACAGAACACAGTTATAATCTCATCCGCACTCCATGCAACCTGTGCAAAACGTCTTTACTTTGATATTCCAATTTCCTTTAAATGAAGGTCAACTTCACTGTGACATTTCCATTTCCAAATGTCCCTCCTGAACTGCGTTGGTTTAATTTTATTTACTATTCACTTTTTGAACTCTGAATCATCCACCTGAATATCTAACTATATCAAATCCAATGGTTTTCCATTGCTTCCGTCCACAAGAAACATCTTCAAACCATTTCAAAAAAAGGTTTGTTAACAGTGATTATTCGGGTGAGATCCAAGATGTTGGCGACACAGTAGGATTGCCCTGCTGAGCTCTATACCAGAACACAGACAAAGTGATGCATTCACCCTCTCTTTATTCCCTATTGCAGTATAAATTGGACTTTTTGATCCCCAGTATTGCTCTATGCCATTTTGCGCGAGTAAGGAAAATGACTAAGGGGAAATTATCACGAGGATCACAACCAGTAGGTCACTGTAGGAATGGATACGCCCGTGGCTGTGATGTCGGCCTCTGCGAACGCGCCAGGGCACTTCTCTTTGGAGCAGAGCCTGGTCTCGGAGTTCAGGAGCCCGCGAGGGAAATATCATTCAGCGATGGAGGAGTCCCAAACCAGGCTGGAACTGATCTCGTTCATGCTGCAGAAGCATGCCCAGGAGATCCGGTGTCTCGGGCCAAGCGTCATGAATGTGGTATAGTAGACCTCGGCTTTGGAAATCACGGTTGAATCCTCAGCGGGCCATGTCCAGGCCCTGGAATGGTTGCTACGGGACGTAGTAGAGTAGGTCGATGACCTCTAAAATCAGGGCCATCAGAAGAACATCAGCCTGGTCAGACTGCCGGAAAGAGTAGAAGAAGGGCAGGTCGTCAGCTTCTTGGAGCAATTGCTCACTCGATTTTTGAAGCTGGAAGTCAGGGCAGACTGGGTACGGGTCGAGTGGGCCCACCGGGTCGCAGTGTGCAGGCCCGGATCAAACCAGCGCCCCCGCCCAGTCCTAGTGCAACTCCAGCACAATAGAGAAAACAAGGTGCTGGAAGCTTCTTGAGCTCTGTGGAAGGATCGACAAAGGATCATGAATTGTGATTTACCAAGACATTTCTACGGCTGTAATCCACAAGAGGCAGACATTTAATAAGGTAAAAGGGAGGCTGAGGGACTTGAATATTCTGTACTTGATAAGATATCTGGCAGTATTACGCTTCAGTCATGGAGGGTCTGTGTTTAATTTTGATTCACTGGAAAACGCAAAGGGCGTCCTGGAAATATTAACATAGACTGACTGGTTCAAATAATATGAACAAATATGTTCCCTTTGTTTTCTCTGGGGTTTGCCTGGTTTACCTCATTTTGTGTTTTTTTTTACTATGTGGAGGTCCCAATTTTTTCTTTTTCTCCCTCTTCTCTTTTCTTCCTCCCCACCCATTATCCTTTGTTTTTCTATTAATCGCTTTTCATTTCACTCTCTTAGCACAGAATATGGAAGGTGGGGTGTTGGGGGATTTGGGGGTAGTTTCATTTCATTTTGCCGGGATTGCCGTGGGTCAAAGCATGGATGGGACGGGTTGAATGCCCATTTTTAATTTTCTTGTTGTAAGGCTTGTGTTAGTTTTTTAACTTTTTTTTGCCTGCGTTAGGGGAGGAGCTTCAGCTAGGAGGAGCCATGGGGGAATCAGTGGTAGTACGAGCACCTTCTCCAGGCAAGGGGGAATGCCTCTGCTTATCTGTGTTACATGTTGGTTCATTGTACAAGTAGTTGTGAGAAGTTTTTATTTTGGTTGTTTTTGTTGTTGTATTGTCAAGTTTATACGAACTGTTTAATGATTTCTCCCTCTGAGTCATGGGCTACTTTGGATGGCTATGGCTAACCACTCATTTAAATGGTGTACATGGAATGTTAAGGGGAGTCATTCACAGATTAAGAGAAAAAAAGATGCTATCAAGCCATAGAAAGGAAAGGGTCAATGTAGCCTTACTGCAAGAAACACTTCTAACTGATAAGGAGTACTTAAAGTTACAGCAGGGAAGTTTCGGCCCAGTGTTTTCTTCATCCTTTAATTCGAAAAGTAGAGGAGTAGCTTCACTCATTCAAGCAAACCTTCCATTTTAGTTGTTTGACCAAATTAATGATGAAGTCAGTGGTTTCTGATCCTTAAAGCTTTAATACATGGAGAGGAATATGGGATCGTGAATAATATTGCCCCCTCAAATTTCTAATGGATGCACTCTCCAGGTCGATGACCCTGGAGACTTTAACACGTATGGACCCTGAGTTGGATAGGAAGCCGAGGGGTTTCGCGGGTATTTCCCCACCATCCAGGCAGTGGGTGGACCTGAACAGGGAGCTGGGGTTGGTAGATGTGTGAAGATGTCTTCATCCTGAAGGTAGGGACTTCACCTTTTTTTCTAACCACATAAGTGCTATACTAGGATTGAAGTGCCTTTTGCTCCGTTGGCCTTTTTAAATTCGGTGCTGTCCTGCAGAATTGGGAGCATAGCCATTTCCGATCATGCGGCAGTGTATATGGAGGTTAAGGATGGTGGCAATGGGACAGGCTTATGGCACTGGCACGCGGATCCTTTCCTCCTGAAGGATATAGCAAATTTATTGTGTACATTTTGCAGGAATATAATTTTTTGGGGGGCATTAACTTGTGTACGGCCACTAATCCGCCGGTGATCTGGGAGACTGCCAAGGCCTATGTAAAGGGCTTGATTATTTCTTACCTGGCGATTCGGAAGGGCAGAAAGAAGAGCAGCAGTGTATGCATGAGGCTCAGCTGAAGAGAGCTGAGACACCATTATTTAACAGACCGTCTGTAACTAAATTGCAGCAGAGTACAACCCTCTGGACTGTTCTTCATGCTGCGCTCGCCCAGATGGCAAAGAGAGAGATTTCCTTTGCGAACCAGAGGTTGTTTGAGTATGGTGATAAACTGGGCCGTTATTTGCCATACTTGGCCAAAAAGAAGTCTGCTGGTATTATAACCTGCGATCCCAAAAAGATTAATCCAGGAAGTTCTACTCTAGGATGTTCCAGTCAGATGGTGGGAGGACAGATTGATGAATATGGAGTCTTTTTTAAGACCTTGGACCTCCTAGGTGTAACTTCAAAGTACACGTCTCTTTAGAATGCCCCTCAGACAAACCGAGAGATGCAGGAAGCAGTTAGGCAGCTCCAGAGGGGTAAACACTGGGCCCAGATAGATTGCGGATTGAGATTTATAACGACTTCACAGACATGCTGGCCAGGCCAATGTTGGATATGTCCAATTATTCGTACAGGAGAAAGTGAGGACTGCAGATGCTGGAGATCAGAGCTGAAAATGTGTTGCTGGAAAAGCGCAAAAGGTCAGGCAGCTTCTAAGGAGCAGGAGAATCGACGTTTCCGGCATGAGCCTTCCTGAAGAAGGGCTCATGCCCGAAACGTCGATTCTGCTGCTCCTTGGATGCCTCCTGACCTGCTGCGCTCTTCCAGCAACACATTTTCAGCTCAACAATTAATCCTACAGTCAGGACTGCCTCCCATCCTCTCTGAGAGAAGTAATTATTTCTCTTATTCTCAAGAGAGGGAAAACCCCAGAGGAATGCACTTTGTATAGGCCTATATCATTATTAAATGTGGACTTCAAAATTATGTCGGAAGTGTTGGCGTTGAAGCTGGAGAAGTTCTTGCCCTTCATTGTGAAAGAGGATCAGACAGGTTTTATTCGGGGCCGCAGGTCCTCTGATAATATTAGGAGAGTGCTAAATATGGTTCAGGTATGTAAGTAAGGTTTGATTCCAGGCTCAGTAGTCTCACTGTATGCAGAGAAAGCATTTGACTGGGTAGAGTAGATATGCACCTTTTATGTCCTGGAATGGTTTGGCCTTCGAATGGACTTTGCCAGGTGGATGGCAGTATTATATAGGGACCCGAAAGCAGCGGATCTCACTAATGATATAAGGTCAGACAACTTTAGTATTGGCAGAGGCAGCCAACAACGGTGCCCTCTTTCACCGTTACTAGTTACATCAATAATTGAGCCGTTGGCAGAAGCCATCTGGAGGGACCCCAATATAACTGCCCTGGCGGTAGGATCAGGAAGGCATAAGTTCACCCTTTATGCAGGTGGCGTTCCTCTCTTTCTAACTAACATAAGGAAATCTGTGCCCAATTTAATACGAGTAGATTAATTTATTTGGATTTCCCAGGTTATAAAATCAATTTTATGAAATCGGAGTCCATCCTGTTGGGGGTGTTATTAGAGTATCCGATCTTGGGGATGGAATCCAATTCCCGCTCACAAGGAGGTTTCTTGTATTTAGGCATTTTTATCACCCAAGCCTTCGATCAATTACATAAAGCTAACTTCGTGCAGTTGCTAGAGAAGCTAAGACAAGATCTTCCAATATCCTGGTTGGGTAGAATAGCTCTGGTTAAAATGAATATTCTTCATCGTTTACGATATCCCATGGCCATCCTCCCTTTAACGCCGCTCAGGTAGGCATATGGAGGCTTTACAGTTGGCTTGGATCTTTCATCTGGCGTCACAGATGGCCTCTTATTACGTTGGACAAATTGCAGCTTCCACAGGGAATGGGGGCATTTCGATTTTTGCAGACTTTAAGGAATACCAACCAAGTTCCTTGCTATCTGATGTAGTTGATTGGGCTTGGAAGGACCCATGTTCAATTTGGCTGGACGTCGACGCCTCCAGACAAAATGTCCCCTCATTAATCTGTTGTTCATGGACAAGATGAGGACTGTTATGGCGAATTGCAGAAACCTATTGTCCTTAACACAGTGAAAGCATGGAGAATGATGTGATAAGTTGAGGGCAATTTACAAAACAAAAGCTTCCCCTTTTACTCCCATTGTAGGATTGGTCGGATTCCAGCCAGGATTGATGGATTCTGGCTTTAGGCTCTGGGAGTCCAGAGGAGTTTCCTGTTTGGGAGAATGTTTTGACAGGGAGCTCATGATGAATTTCGAGAAGCTCAGCCAGGAATATGAGGTATCTGGGAGGGACCTCTTTTGTTACTTTCGGCTTCAGGACGTTATACAGAAAAAGACTACATTAATGGTTAGTCCTTGTAAGTTAGATATGGATACGATAGTGCTTCAGTCCACGGGCACTCTCTTGGTCATCGCCTTCTGGCATTTATTAGGATGTAGTGTCTCAATGGACATTGACCCTGTTATACCAGAATAGGACTAGACTATTCAGCCCCTGGAGTCTGATATACAGTTACATGAGGAGGCCAGTCCGCTCCTCGAGTCAATAACACTGAGCCCAGAGTAGGACATGCAGCACCAGTACCCTGTTATGCAGCAATAGGATCAGACTATTCAGCCTCCTCAAGTCTGTAAAATAGAAACTGGAAGAGGTCACACAGGGACTGGAGATTGGTACACTGGGATACCAAGAGGACATTCAGTCCCATCGAGCCTGTTGCAGGGGAATTGCAGAAGGATGCAAACTGTATGAGACTTTTTATGGGGGAGGTGGAAGAAGTTTACCTCACGTGTCTGGTGTATGGGAACAGAAGAAGGCCAATCATTCCGATATTAGGGATGCAGGAGGAGAAGGATCAGTATCTCCAGCCTGTGGTGGAGGAATATGAAAAGGCTTTTGCAGCCCCTCAAACTGCTCCACAGCAACAGGAAGATTGCATAAGCCCTCACGACTCTTACGCATCAACAGGAGGAGGACAGGCAGACCATCGAGATGATGATGTGGAACACCAGAAAGACATCAGCCCATCGATTTTGTGCACTAGAAAGAGAATGAGTCCATTCAGCGAATCAGACCTCTTACAGAGCAATCAAAGCAGGTCATCTGCCAATTATACAGGATTGGAGTGAACAAAGAGATTATAGAGAGGTAAGAATTTAGAATTATCATTTTCACGATGGAATATATAGTAGTGAGAAAACTGCTGAAATTTAAGAAATATTGTTAAAATCGATTATTCAGGAATTAATGACAAGAAATTTGAAAAGTCAAACCACAATCCATCAGAATCAACATGATTTTACAGAGATGAATTGTGTTTCAATTATTTGCTTGAGCTTTTTCAAGTTGTGATAAGCAATCTGGATAATGTTGATCCGACAGATGAAATATTTGGACTTCTGGAAGGCATTGAATAGCTGTGCACAAATGATTAATCAGCAGAATAAGATCGCTTACGATTAAAAATTATTTATCGGCGTGGATACAGGCTTAGTGAAGCAACAAAATGCAGTGAGATGGAAAAAAAATGGGTCATTTTCTGTTTGGTAAAATTCAACTCTTAGGAAACTATATGTCTTGGTCCCCAGGCCCCGACTATTTACAATATATAATCTTACGTAGTTGAGGGGACAGAACATGTTACAACCAAATTAACAGATGACACTAACTCAGGTGAGAATTTGCAATGAAGATGCAAGAAATGCGAAAATGTAAATGGATAGGTTGGGAAAACATTTGACAGAAGAAACTGGACAGCGAAAAGTATGAGTGTATCCGTTTGGATCAGTGTAACAGAAAGGCAAATTATTATCCAAATGGAGAGAGACTTCAGAATGATTAGATGCAGAGGGATCTGGCTGTCCGTGGCCATTCGACAGAATACTCCGATGTAGGTACAGCAGATAATGAGAAAGGCAAGTGCAATTTTGGCATTTATTTCTAAATCAATGGATTATAAAAGGAGGGAGGTGTGAGATCACAGGTGAGTAATGTGTGCAGTCCTGGTGTCCTGACTGCAGGAGGGATGCCATGGAGGCGGTTTAGAAGTGGTTTATTAGATTGATTCCAGAGATGAGGAGTTTCTCCTCTGAAGAGACATTGAGCAGTTCAGGCCAACACTGTCTGGAGTTTAGAAAAATGAGAGAAGATGTCAGAGGTCTGGACGATGTTAAAGGTGATTGACAATGTAGATGTGAAGTGTATATTCCTTATGTGGGACAATCTCGAACGATCCTAAAACCATAGTTTTAGGATGAGGTGGGGGAGAATTTAAACAAGGGTAAGGAGAACCTACTTCTCTCACAGGGTTGGGAATCTGTGTAATTCGCTGCCCCAGATTGCAGTAGGTGCTGGGATATTGAGTAACTGAAGGACTATGGAGAGCCGACAGGAACGTGTAACTGAGGCCGCAATGACATCAGCTATGATTGTATTCAAAGGCGGAACAAGCATGAGGGGCTGGATTGCGGACTGATGCTCCTCGTTCTTATTATTAGCCCTTCGAATGTGTTACACATAAATGGGGGAGGACTGGTTATCAAACAGGAAGCAAACACTCCGGATAAATCAGCCTTAGTCAGTTTGACAGAACGTCCCCAGTGGAGTCACACAGTGACCAGTGCAGGGGCCACAGCTCTTTACAATCTGTATCAATGATCAGGAGGAGGGGAAAAATGTACTGTAACTAAATTTGCCGATTAAATTAAGGTAAACAGGAAACTAAATTATCAAGGGAAAGTTGAGAGCCTGTAATTGGATATGGACAGTTGAAGTCAATGGATAAAAGTTTAGCAAATGGGATTTAAGGTAATATGTAGTCTGTCATTTCTTTTAGGAAGAAAGGCAGCCAGTATGTTACTGAGACAGAGAAAAACTACAAGACTTAGTGATGCAGTGTGTACTGGAGGATTCATTCTGACCCGATCAGACACGGGAAGTGTTGTTCCATCTCGCTGATATTCCCAATGACCCCATTGCTCTCAACTACCATATATATCCTCCGACTCCAAATGGTGATGTTGACGTCGACATACTGGGAGATGTTGGAGATGTCACCCACTCCTGACTGGAAAGTTCCGGATCATAGAAGCTGAATGAAACAGTGACCCTAACAACCACTGGCAACACCGTCCTCCCCCTGGTGTAAAGCTGCAGGTCGTGTTGAAGGAGGTGACACCGCTCTGTGACCAGCTCCTTATTCAGTCAGGGTCCCCTCACACTCTGCTCCTGAGTTAAATGTAACTTGGGAAGCTGTTCCTGGAAAACCCTATGTAGATACAGCAGATCCCTTTCCCCACTCACACTCACTCCGTTGTTTCAGATCTTCCTCTCTCTGCACCCTTTGCTCCACTTGTTGTTCAACTTGCAGACACAGATGTTATATCCACAGTCCCTATTCTCCATCCAGAGTTGGATCACCAAATCCACAGCATTCCCTGAATGTCTGAGGCAGGTCACAGCACAACCTCCAGCAAACCATCCTCAGCACCTCCACTAACTTTTCAATAACAGCAGAGAGTCAGAAGACCCTCAGTTACAGGTTAGATGTCTGCTCCATCACAATAATACTCGAGAGGTTTCCTCATGTTACTGACCACGCAATCATCTGAGAGGGACAAGCACAGGTGTTCAGTGGACATACACATTCCAACGTTCAAATACGTGTCTAAAGCTGCTGGAGCCCCTGTCCAACATGGAGCACCACATCGGGCACACCGGGAAGTGAACAACAGCCCAGCACACACACACACACCCCTATCCATGGAGCACCACATGGGGCACACCAGTAAGTGAACAGCAGCCAAACACATGCCATTCCCCATGAGGCACCATATGGGACACACCAGGAGGTGAACAGCAGACAAGCACAAACCCCCCCCCCCGTCCATGGAGCAGCACATGGGACATACTGAGAAGTGAACAACAGTCAAACACATACACCCCTGTCCATGGAGTACAACATAGGACACACCGGGAAGTGAATAACAGTCAAACACATATACCCCTGTCCATGGAGCCCCACATGGTGCACACCATGAAGTGAACAACACCCCAACACACGTACACACCCCTGTCCATGGTATACAACATGGGACACACCGGGAAGTGAACAACAGTCAAACGCATACACCCCTGTCCATGGTATACAACATGGTATACACAGGGAAGTGACCATCAGTCAAATGCATACACCCCTGTCCATGGAGCAACACATGGGGCAGGTCGGGAAGTGAACAACAGCCCGACACACACACCCAGGTCCATGGATTACCACATGGGACACACCGGGAAGTGAACAACAGTCAAACACATACACCCCTGTCCAAGGGGCACCACATGGGGCACACCAGGAAGTGATCAACAGCCCGACACACAGACTCCTGTCCATGGAGCACCACATGGGACATACCAGGAAGTGAACAACAGTCAAACCACATACACCATGTCCAAGGAGCACCACATGGGACACACCGGGAAGTGATCAAGTGTCAAACACATGCAACTCTGTCCATGAAGCACCACATGGACACACAGGGAAGTGAACAACAGCCCAGCACTCACACACCCCTGTCCATGGATAACCACATGGGACACACCGGGAAGTCAACAATAGTCAAACACATGCACCCATGTCCATGGACGACCACATGGGTCACACCGGGAAGTCAAAAACAGGCCGACACACACTCCCCTGTCCATGGGACTCACCGGGAAGTGAACACCAATGCAACGCACACTCCTGCCCATGGATTCCAACATGGGATAAACTGGGAAGTGAATAACAGTCAAACAAATACACCCCTGTCCATTGAGCACCACATGGGGCACACCGGGAAGTGTACAAGAGCCCGACACACACAAACCCTGTCCATTGAGAACCAAATCGGGCACACCGGGAAGTAAACAACAGCACAGCACTCACACACTCCTGTCCATGGAGAACCACATGGGACACACCAGGAAGTGAACATCAGTCAAACACATTCACGTTTGTCCATGGAGTACCACATGGGACCACCAGGGAAGTGAACCACAGTAAAACACATACATCCCTGTCCATGGAGAACCACATGGGACACACTGGCAAGTGAACAACAATCAAACACATACACCCCGGTCCATAGAGCACCACATGGGATACAACGGGAAGTGAACAAAGGTCAACACACACATCCCTTTCCATGGAGTACCAAATGGGACCTACCGAGAAGAGAACAACAGACCAGCACTCACACATCCCTGTCCATGGATAACCACATGGGACAGACCGGGAAGTGAACAACAGTCAAACGCATACATACATGCCCATAGAGCACCACATGGGACACACTGGGAAGTGAACAACGGTCAAACACATACATCCCTGTCCATAGATCACCACATGGGGCACACCAGGAAGTGATCAACAGCCTGGCACATCAAGCACCACATGGGGAACACCGGGAAGTGAGCAACAGTCAAACACGTACACCCCTGTCCATGGAGTACCACAAGGGACACACCGGGATGTGAACAACAGCCCGACCCACACACCCCTGTCCATGGAGTACCACATGGAACACACCGGGAAGTGAACAACGGACAACACATACACCCCTATCCATGGAGTACAACATGGGACACACCGTGAAGAGAACAACAGCCCAACACTCACACACCCCAGTCCGTGGATAACCACATGGGAATTGAACAACACTCAAACACATACATACATGTCCGTAGAGCACCACATGGAACACACAGGGAAGTGAACAACAGCCAAACACATACACCCCTGTCCATGGAGTACTACATGGGACACACTGGGAAGTGAACAACAGCCCAACACACACACCCCTGTCCATGGATAACCGCATGGGACACACAGGGAAGTGTACAACAGTCAAACACATACAGCCCTGTCCATGGAGCTCCACATGGGTCATACTGGGAAGTGAACGACTGCCCGACACACACTCCCCTGTCCATGGGGCACCACATGGGGTACACCAGGAATTGAACAACAGTCCAGCACTCACACCCATGTCCATGGAGAACCACATGGGACACACCAGGAAGTGATCAAGAGTGTAACACATACATCCCTGTCCATGGAGCACCACATGGGACACACCAGGAAGTGATCAAGAGTGTAACACATACATCCCTGTCCATGGAGCACCATATGGGGCACACTGGGAAGTGACCAACAGCCCGACACACACGCCCCTGTCCATGGAGTACCACATGGGACACACTGGGAAGTGAACAAGAGACAAACACATACACCCCGTCCATGGAGCACCACATGGGGAACACCGGGAAGTGAACAACAGTCAAACACATACAACCCTATCCATAGAGCACCACATGGTACACACCGAGAAGTGAATAACTATCAAACACAAACATCCCTGTCCATAGAGCACCACATAAGTTACACCGAGAAGTGAACAACGGTCAAACACATGCACCTCTGTCCATGGAGTACGACATGGGACACACCGGGAAGTGAACAACAGCTCAGCACTCACACACCTCAGTTCATGGATAACTACATGGGACAGACCGGAAAGTTAACAACAGTCAAACGCATACACCCCTGTCCATGGAGCACCACATGGGCCACACCATGAAGTGAACAACACCCCAACACACACACACCCCTGTCCATGGTATACAACATGGGACACACAGGGAAGTGAACAACAGTCAAACACATACACCGCTGTCCATGGGACACCACATGGGGCACAACAGGATGTGATCAACAGCCCAACACACACACACACACACACACACGTCCATGGAGTGCCACATGGGACATTCTGGAAGTGAACAACAGTCAAACACATGCACCCCTGTCCATGGAGCACCACATGGGACACACCAGGAAGTGAACAACAGCCAGACACACACACCCCTGTCCATGGAGTATCACATGATACATACCAGGAAGTGAACAACAATTAGACATATGCACCCCTGTACATGGAGCAGCACATGGGACACACAGTGTTGTGAACAAGAGTCAAACACATACATCACTGTCCATGGAGCACCACATAGGGCACACCGGGAAGTGAAAAACAGCCCAGCACTCACGCACCCCCGTCCATGGCGAACCACATGGTACACTCCGGGAAGTGGACAATGGCAAACACATATAACCCTGTCCATGACATACCACATGGGACACACCGTGAAGTGAACAACAGTAAAACACATACACCCCTGTCCATAGAGCACCACATGGGTCACACCGGGAAATGAAGATCAGACCGACACGCACTCCCCTGACCATGGATAACCACATGGGACATGCCAGGAAGTGAAGAACAATGCAACACAGACACCTGCCCATGGTGTACAACATGGGATGCATCAGGAAGTGAACAACAGTCAAACACATACACCCCTGTCCATGGCATACCACATGGGACACACCAGGAAGTGAACAACAGTAAAACACATACACCCCTGCCCCTGGAGCGGCATATGCTTCCTGTAGTATCCTCGGTTACATCCAATCTAGCCAAGAAGATTTATCTTTCCTTGTGTTTCTCAAAATTTTCAGCACATCCTCCTGTTCTAGCATATTAGCCTGTTTCACGCTGTACCCAATAACGTGAAAGTCCCTCTCAATACTGAATACACGGAATTCATTACGACCGCCTCTAAATCCTCTGACTCATAGCACAATTTCCCTCTCCTATCCTGATGAGCCCTACCCTCACTCAGGCCATCACCTTGTTCCTCACAAAAGTATAGAACGTCTTAAGTTTTACCTTGATTCTACTCACCAAATTTTTTCATGCCCACTTCTTGCTCTCCTGAAACTATTCTTCACTTCCTTCCTGACTACCTTGTAACACTCTCGAGCCCTGTCTGATCCTTGCCTACTTAACCTTAAGTAATCTTCCTCCTTCCTCTTGAGATATTCTACATCCATTGACACAATGGAGATATGGAGCTGTAAATGGATGGGAGCTGCACATTCTGTCACTTCCAGCATGGGCTGCAAGTTTCCCCACAATGAGCAGTGATCTAACACAGTGTTAAGGAACAATGCACTGGGGCAGTGTACACAACTCTACATGCTGGGAGGGGAACGGCTCCTGGTTTACCGATCAATGCACTGGGGTGGCGTACACTACTCTACATGCTGGGAGGGTAACTGATCCTGGTTTACAGATCAATGCCCTGGGGTGGCATACACTGCTCTACATGCTGGTAGGGTAGATGCTCCTGGTTTATAGATCAATGCATTGGGGTGGTCTACATGCTGGAAGGGTAACTGCTCTTGGTTTATATAGGAATTCACTGCTGTTCACTGCATAGCTCCCAGTGCTGGAAAGGTAGTTCATGGTTTGGTGTGGCCTGCACAGATTGCGGGCTTGTATTGAGAAGTACACTAGCCTGGTCTGAACACTGCTACAAGCTGCACAGATATACCATCTGGTTTATGGTGTCTAATTCTGGGAGATGGTTTGGGAATCTGATATTACTGACCGTTTCAGCTGATTTGTCAGCACATTTACATTATGATCTTATTTATATTATTGAACCTACGAAAGTCCTACTCATTCAGTTAATTCCATTTCTCTGAGAAGAGCCACGTTTAGTGAACATGTCGATCAAGTAAATATCCACTTATAATATGAATATCCGTCCTTCTGTACCTTAACCTGGCCGTTGGTGCTCATATCCCTGGATGTTGAGGGGATAAAGAGGCAGGCATTATGAAAGTTAGACAGAGAGTAAACTGCCATTGACAGAGACTGCCATGCAAAACACTCTCTATTAAAGTTATTTTTTTTGCATAAAACATCCTTGCAGTAAAAGACAGAAGACGACCCAGAGAGATCTTCAGCTGAAAGGATGACATCCGCTGATTGGTTTTGAAATTAAATTGATGCAATTTTAATTTAGTTATTTTTTAAACAGGAACAGTATATTGTTATAAAGGTGGAGGGAGAAAATAAACAGTTCAGAGAAAGGGAGTTTAGAGCTGTGAATATTTGTTGTTTAATGCTTACTTTTAGAGTTAAGGAATAAATTGATATTATTTTTCTTTAAATAGTGGAATTTTCGAGTTTTCTGTCACTCGTGCTTTAACAGATTATAAGGCAAGGTGAGCTTTCCCGGGTGTTTGGTTTAATTAACAAACGGGTTCATTGCTGTGTCGTACCACCACACTTGGAACATTGTGTTCAGTTCTGGCCGACTTTTCATATGAAAGATGTGGAAACTACAGAGAAGTACAGAGGAGTCCCTACGAATCACCATCAATATCGGCAGACACCAGACGAACGAGTGAAATATTGAGAAAATTACCACTCAAAAAATAAATACTGGCAGATTCTCCATGTCTGTATAAACGTCAGTATGTCAGAGTTTGTGGTGTGTCTGTCCTGACGCCTGTGTATCTGTGTGTGCATGTGCATCAGTGTATCGGCATTTGTCTCTGTGTGTCTGCTTTAGTATCTGTGTGACTGCACCAGTCTCTATGTGTGCCTGTGTATGTTCATATCTGTGTGTATCTGCGTGTCATTGTGCGTATCCGTGTGCACAGCGATCTGCCAGCCTCTGTGGTGTTTAAAGTGATGCAGTGTCCGCCTCTGGGGCCTTCACACTCTACTGCATTGATGGCAGTGCAGGGAGAAAACCAGAAGGGATTTAGTCTTAGAGGAGGGGAGATGGAGTTAGATCATAGCACCATCTAAACTGACAGCACATCTGCACATGCACACACACACACACACACACACACACACACAGACGCACACACACAGACACACACACACACAGTTGGATATAGGAAGAATTATAATTGTTCTGAGGTCACTCAGAGTGTCGAATGCTCCTGCGGAGTAGGATCTGTGCTCGCTCTGCAATGTGCAAGTGATTTGTCTTTGAAGATTATTCATTACACAGAGTGTACACCTGAAAGAGTATTTCCACTGCAACAGCATCCAAGCAACTCTGACCAAACCATTTGTAAGGTGATACGATCAATTTATTACACATTCTTTAAATTGAAATATTTTATAATTCACCCTGACAAAGTGTAAGTGAGAAAGGATTTAAAAGTGCTGCAACTGAACCAGTAGTGGTGGTAACATCTCAGGAACAATATCTCTAGGTATCAGACAAAAGTGTTCTGTGCCTCCACAGATATTTGCAAAACCAACAGCCATGCAATGTGAGAGATTCACAGTATTTGATGTCCTCTGATAGAGAAAAAAAACTAACACTTGTGCAGTGGCATGGGGAGGCCAGCAGAGGGCGGCATTGTATGACTATAAACTTAACAGGGCCAGACACAGAGGTGAAGGAGGGGAGGAGGGGTTTATCTCAATTTCAATGGATTTACCCCCAAAATCACAGAGATGCACACAAACATACATAGACACATTAAACACACAACACATATACATGCAGATATGGACACTTACACACAAACACATACACGCTCCCGCACACAGACACCGTGTTTTCTTTAAGATAGAGATGAGTACGTTTTTCATCAATAAGGGAATCAATGGTCAGTTGGTGAAGGCAGGAGAATGCCAGTGAGAAACATTTTAGCCGTGATCAAATAGCACAGCAGATCTAAGGGGCTGAACGGCCCAAATCTGCTCCAATTTCTTATTTTGTGAAGGGATTCATTTTGGAAAGTCGAATTTGAAAGCAGATTACTAGGTCAAAGGTAGGATTCGTAGCAATGTGGAGGAAAAAACGGATCTTAGGGTCCACGTCTGTATATCTCGCAGTTGCCACCTAAGTTGATAGGGTTGTTAATAAGGTGTATGGTGTGTTGGCTTTCATTAGCAGGAGGATTGAGCTTAAGAGCCGCGACATTATGCTGCAGGTCGATAAAGCCCTGGTGAGACCACGTTTGAAATATTCTCGTCGCCTCATTGTAGGAAGGATGTGGAAGCTTTAGAGAGGGTGCGGAGGAGATTTACCAGGATGCTGCCTAGACTAGAGGAATTGCAGAGCAGGCTCAAAGGGCTGAATGGCCTCTTCCTGCTCCTATCTTCAATATTTAAGAGGGTATTGCCTTGAGAAAACCATGGACATTATTAATGCTTCGCCATTTACCTCAAAATATCACTCATCACCCCACCTGAAAAATAATGTGGAGACGTATCCTCTCAAATTTCAATAACACAGCTCCTCCCAAGAGTCAAGACTGGATGGTTGAAGTGCAGCTTTTTTCATTCTTAACAATTTATTCTGTGATTGCTTGTGTGCGTGTGTGTATTTCTGTGTGTATGTGTGTGTGTGTGTGTACGCGCATGTGTATTTGTGCGTGCATGTGTGTGTCTGTGCGTGCGTGTGTCTGTGTATAACCATGGCTATGTGACTGTCTCTGTGTAGGTGCAAGTGTGTGTGAGTGCCTGTGTGTGTTTGTGTCTCTTTGTGGGTGTGCGTGCGGTGTACATTTCTGTGTCTGTGACCATGTGAAGCACATCATATTTCCTTGAAACTACTTTCTTTGTCAGAGGCCACCAGCATGCTCCAGTTGCTGGAAGGTGCCCCAATGCATTTCAGATTGTTTGCCTCCATGCAATGTAACTTTCCTGCTTGACAAAGAGACTAATTCATAACATTCAGCTTTTACCACCAATTTCTCACTAACACTTACAGTGTCATCATGAGTTATTGCCTTTAGTTTTAGCGTCTAAGGTGATGTCTGGTCACCCTGACACCTCATGTCAAACCAATGGAAATCTTCCCATTCATTTCTCTCAGCAAATGGGGACTCTCTCCATGTATAGTCGATGTTCAGGGCTGTCATACCAATCTTAAGCACACCAGAAGAGGACCCTTTGGTCCATTACTAGCTGCCTGGCTGTAAGAATCACACTATGCAGAAAGTGAATTCACAAATCACATGCTTCCATTCTGTCAACATGCCAAAGACACACTTGTTGGATGATTTAGCGACTCTCCATTTGAGAGAATACAGACTTCAAGAAGTTGTCATGCCACCTCCAAATCTCAGCATTCCAACTGGGATACCCTTGCCTACATCTCAATTAAACCCCAAAACCCCTGCATGTCTCCATACAACAGCCTTTTCACTCCTCCCTCTGCATGTTCCAGGACCACAAAACTCCTTGCAAGTGCACCTGCACCTCTCAGATTATTCCAGACAAGACAACCAAGGGAAAAGGAGAAAGTGAGGACTGCAGGTCAGAGTCAAAAGGTTTGACGCTGGAAAAGCACATCAGGTCAGGCAGTAGGAGAGTCAACGTTTTGGGCATAAGCCTTTCATGGAGTGTCCTAATCGAAACGCCGACTTTTAGGTCAGAAGTGAAGACTATTGTTGTGACAAGTTCTGCTGTTGGAATTGGGCAGTAAAAATCAATAACTTAGTCATTATTCTAATAGAGCGCAATAATTCCACATACTTGTGGATGAATTATCTCATGTTCTAAATAAAATACAATGAACATCATTGTTATGTGAATCATGAAAAAATTGGAGAACATTAGTGGATTGATAAAAAGGTCACTAAACCACCAGTTGAAACAGGAGAAGAAGTCAAAGAGTACACAAAAGCAAGTTGAAGCAGAATTATTCAGAGACCATATTTGATTGAACGGCTCAGACAAAACAAGAACAGATGGAGAACTAATGATATTTTTAGTTCAGAGAAATTAACTCAGCTAAAACAGAAAGTTGAAAAACTGAAACAATTGCATTGAAAAGCATACGCTGAAGAAAAATCTGAGTGCATTCCCAAATGTTACTAACTTAAAAATGATGTCTTGATGAGACATTCAGGCAGATGGGAAAGTGGGAGAAATTCATTACCAGGGGCTTATAGAAAGGAGGTGTGGCAGGTAGCACATGAGCCACTTGTGGGTCATTGTGGGAGTGAGAAGAACTCACGCCAAAATACAAAAACATTTTTACAGCCCTGGACTGCATAAAGATGAAGTTAAAAATTGCGAGAAATGTCATACATGTCATATAATCAGAAAACCTCAGGCAATAATAAACCCAGCACCTTTAATACCCATCCCTGCATTTGAGGAACCTTTTACAAGGGTCTTACTTGATTGGGTAGGACCCCTACACAAAACAAAAAGTGGGAATCAGTGTTTGTTAACAATAATAGATGAGTCCATTCGATATCCAGAGGCCATTCTACTTGTGCAATACCACTGCTAGAAGGATTGTAGAAGCGTTCCACCAATGTTTAACTCGATAAAGATCACCCACAGAGATACGATACAAGGGTCAAATTTTACATCAGATCGATGCATGGAAGTAATGGGTAGCTTATCCATTGCTTACCAACAAGGGCGGCAAGGGAGTGTTAGAAAGGTGGTGTCAAACTTTAAAGACCACCAGTGAGCTTAGAGAAGACCATGTTGACGGCTTATCGTCAAGGCAATCCAGACGACTGGATAAAGGAATTCCATTTGTACATCTTGCCAGCCGAGATGCACTAAATGAACCTGCCACATTCAGGCCATTTGAATGAGTGTTGGGGTATGAGCTGAGAGGACTACTGAAGATAAATAAGGGGAAATTACTGAGTCAGAGTTCAGCTGCAACATATTTGAACTGTGTGTCAAATTTTAGGGAATGATTAAATTGAGCAGGGGAGTTGGCTTACAGACTTACGCCAACGAAAGTTGGCGTATGTTCAAAGACAGACACAATGCATATTCCAAAAACAACAGCATCAAAATGAGTTGCAGCAACTGGAGCTCAGCCAGAGTAATGCTGCTAAAGCCAGATAATACACTTGTTTGTGTGCAAGCTATCGCAAAGTTACTACCATTGCAGTGTCGGATTCATCTCTGATTCCACATTGGGAATACTGTATTGAAAAGGTAGGACAAGCATCTTAGATTTGTAATTTGGACTTGCTCAGAGGATACTGGCAGGTACCTTTATCCAAAGGAGCGAAGATTATTTCGGCTCTTGTAACACTGAACGGACATTAGCAATTTAAAGTCATGCCAGTTGGTATGGAAAATGTAACTGCCACATTTCAAAGACTCACCAATAAAGTCATTTCTGGGTTATCCAATTGTATGGTATACATCAACAACCTTGTGATCTTTTAGTCACACACGAAAGGAACATTTGTAGCCTTTATTGGAACTATTCAATTGACTTCGGGAGGCAGACTGGTGACAAACCTGGCTAAGTGTGAATTCGCCAAAGTCTGAGTCATGTCCCTGGGCCAAGTTGTCAGTCATGGACAGATGGATCTGACCATAATATTGACAAAGACAGCAGGACTATGACTCCTGGCAATGAACAGGTTTACCAGAAGTCTGTAACAAATTACAGTAGTGTGGTTGCTCTACTGACTGACTAATTGAATAAGTGCTAGATATTTTCGTGGACAGTAGAATGTCAGAAGACATTTGCCAGCCTGAAAGCTGTGTTAACCACTGCCCCAGTGTTAGATACGCCTAATTACACAAAGTTATTCGAGATAGCTATTGATGTGAGTGTTGGTGCTGTATTCTTACAAGGCGACGATGAGAAGATAGGAAGCCCCATTAGGTATTTCTTCAGGAAGTTGAATATTCATCAGAAATACTCCAGGATTGAGAAGGAGACCTTGAGCTTTGTGTTCCAACGTTTCAACATTTATACTGTCATTAATGGGTCTTGGACAATCGTATGTCCTGATCATACCTCATTAAAAGTTTTGGAGGAATGTAAGGGCTGTACTTCCAGTTGGTTCACATGGAGCTTATTACTACAGCCATTTAATTTGAAGATTATACAAGTGGCAGAATAAGAAAATGTAATTGCTCATGTGTTGTCACAACTTGGATAATGTAAGATGGAGGGATTTGGTTGCAGGAGTAAATAGACAGAAACAGAATGCAGTAATGCATGGTTACAGTTGATGCAATGTGCGTGCATTGTCGCGTAATAATAGATTAAGACTAAGGATTTAAAATGAAATTATCTTGGTCTCTTATTAATGATGCAGTACAATTACAACACTGGTACCTAACAATGCGGAAAGCTGTCCAGGGATGTCCTGTACATAAAAAAGAGGACAAATTCCACCCAGCCAATTAACGCCCCATCAGTCTATTCTCGATCATCAGTAAAGTGATGGCAAGTGTCATGAACAGTGCTATAAAGCGGCACTTGCTCAGCAATAAGCTGTTCAGTGATGCCCAGTTTGGGTTCTGCCAAGGCCAGTCAGCTCCTGACCTCATTACAGTCTTGATCCGAATATGGACAACACAGCTGAACGCTTGAGGTAAGGTTAGAGTGACAGTACTTGACATCAAGGCTGCACTCGATTGAATGTGGCTTCCAAGAACCATAAGAAAACTGGAATCAATGCATATTGGGTGCAAACTCTGATGGTTGGAGTCAGACCTGACACATAGGAAGATGGTCCTGGTTGTTGGAGGTCAGTCACCTCAGGTCCATGACGTCTCGGCCAGACCATCTTCAGCTGCATCATCAATGACCTTCCCCTCCATCATAAATTCAAAAGTGCGGCTATTCGCTGATGATTGCACTATATGCAGCACCATTCACGACTCCTCAGATTCTGATGTTCATTTTCAAATGCTTGCAAGATCTGGACAATATCAAGGTGTGGGCTGACAAGTGACAAGTAACATTGCCATCAAAAATAAAAGACAATCCAACCATTGCTCCTTGGAATTCAACGGTATTACCATCACTGAATCCCATAATATCAAAGTCGTGCGGGTTATCATTGACCAGAAACTCATCTGCACTTACCACAAACACTGTAGCTACAACAGCAGGTCGGAAGCTAGGAATACTGCAGCCTGTCCACCATCTACAATACACAAGTTGGAAGTGTGATGGAATACTGCCAACTTGCCTGGATGGGTGCAGCCCCATCAACAATCAAGAAGTTTGACACCATCCAGGAAAAGCAGCCCACTTGATTGGCACCACATCCACGAGTATCCACTCCCTCCACCAAACATGCTCAGTACACACTGCTGCTGCTAGATACATGATGAACTGCAGAAATTCACCGAAGATCCTTAGACAGCACCTTCCAAACCCACAACCACTTCCAGATAGAAGAACAAGGGCAGCAGATGTGTGGGTACACCACTACCTTCAAGTTCCCCTCCAAGTCATGCACCATCCTGACTTGAAAATATAACGTTGTTCCATCACTGTCACTGGGTCAAAGTCTTGGAATTCCTACCTAATGTCATTGGGGGATAACCCACAGCAGGTGAACCACAGTAGTTCAAGAAGGCAGCTCACCCCCACCTTCTCAATAGCCACTAGGGACAGGCATAAAATGCTGGCCAGCCAGTGACATCCACAACCCATAAAGTGAATAAAAGCTAATAGTTCAGTGTGCGCGTGTGTGTACGAGAGAGAGAGAAACACTATGCCTGAGAGTGTGTGTGTGTGTGTGTGTGTGTGTGAGAGAGAGAGAGAGAGAGAGAGAGAGAGAGAGAGAGAGAGAGAGAGAGAGAGAGAAAGAAAGAGAAAGAAAGAGAGAGAGAGAGAGAGAGAGGCAGAGAGAAAGTCTGTGCATGCGTGTGCGTGTCTGTGTGTGTGTGCGCGCACGCGTTTGTATGTGTGTAAGGGGGCGGGGGAGTGGCGGGTGTGGTGATGTGAGGATGCTGTCACTTTAAAAAGGTTATTTTGTCCTGTGTTTTTTTGAAGAGAGATTGGAAGGGCCTAGAGTCTATAGCGCCTTTAGGTTTTTCTTAAAAATATTTCAACAATGGAAAAGGAGTGGCCAGTTCAGAATCTTTTAGTTTTGGTCTAGCTGCAGAATTCCCAAGATGTCTTGAGTATCAGAAGATTGTAAGCTTGAGTAAACGATTCTTAACTGACCACTTCGAAATTTCTCTGGATATTGGTCCCTCCACCTGTAAGAATACGAGTTTGAATTTACCTTTTTGCCAAGGGGTGTATTTTTGAGAGGTTACAACATTGGAATGGGAAATTAGTAAGTTACTGTATCAAGTAGTTAGTTTCGTTTTCCAATCGTTTAGTTATTCTAAATGCTATTTTCTTTTGTTTGTGTTTCAACTGTAGTGTTTAAGTAAATTCTGTTTGGCTTAATGCCGAGTGGTTTAACCAATTGCATCATACCTGGAACATCAATGTCACATTTGCCTTGAAACAATGAAAACCTTTTATACCCTATCTATGCCCTTCATGATTTTACAAACCTCTATAAGGTCACTCCTCAGCCACCGACACTCCAGAGAAAACAGCTGCAGCTTCTTCAGCCTCTCCTTGTCGCTCAAAAAATCCAAATCTGACAACGTCCTTGTAAGTCTTTTCTGAACACTTTCAATTTTCACAGCATCCTTCCTTTGGGAGGAAAACCAGAATTGCACGCAATATTCCAACAATGGCCTAACCATTGCCCTGTATAGTCGCAACATGACCTCCCATCTCCTATACTCAATGCTCTGACCAACAAATGGAAGCATACTCAATGCCTTCTTCACTATGCTGTCTTCCTCAGACTCCACTTCCACGGAACTAGGAACTCCAAGGTTTCTTTGATCAACAACACTCCCCAGGACATTACCATGAAGTGTGTAAGCCCAGCCCTGATTTGCCTTTCCAAAATACAGCACCTTGCATTTACCACAATTAAACTCCATCTACCAACCTTTGGCCCATTGGCCCATCTGATCAAGATCCCGTTATATTCTGAGGTAACCTTCTTCGCTGTCCATTACACCTACAATTTTGGTGTCATCTGCAAACGTACTACATATATCTTCTATGTTCACATCCAAATCTTACATATAAACGATGAAAAGCAGTAGACCCAGCACCGATTCTCGTGGCACATCACTTGTCACAGGTCTCCAGTCTGAAAATCAAACATCCACCACCACTCTTGGTCTTCTACCTTCAAGCCAGTTCTGTATCCAAGTGGCTAGTTCTCCCTGTATTCTATGAGATCTAACTTTGCTAACCAGTCTCCCATGAGGAACTTTGTCGAATTCCTGAGGTTCATATAAATCACGTCCACTGCTCTGCCCTCATCAATTCTCTTTGTTACTTATTCAAGAAACTCAATCAAATTTTGAGGGGCATGATTTCCCATGCACAAAGCCATGCTGACTATCTTTAATCAGTTCTTGCCTTTCCAAATATATGTAAATCCTATCCCTCCAACTGCAATGTGCCCACCAAAGATGTCAGGCTCACTGGGCTATAGTTCCCTGGCTTTCTATACCACCTTTCTTATGTAGTGGCAACACGTTAGCCAACCTGCTGCCTTCTGGCATCTCACTATGACTATCAATGATACAAATCTCTCAGCAATGGGCCCAGCAATCACTTCCCTAGATTCCCACAGAGTTCAAGCGTACACCTGATCAGGTCATGGGGATTTACCCACCTTTATGTGTTTTAAGACATCCAGCACCTCCTCCTCTGTAATCTGGACATTTTTCAAAATGTCACTATATATTTCCCCACATTCTGTATCTTCCATGTCCTTCTCCACAGTAAACACTGATGCAAATGCTCGTTTAATATCCCGCAGCCCCCATCTCTTGCGGTTTGACACATAGGCTGCCTTGCTGATCTTTGAAGGGCCCTATTCTCTCCCTAATTACGCTTTTGTCCTCAATGTTTTTGTAGAATCATTTTGGATTCTTCTTAACCCAATTTGCTAAAGCTATCTCATTCCCCTTTTTGCCCTCCTGATTTCCCTCTTAAGTATACTCCTACTGCCTTTAAACTCTAAGAATTCACCCAATATCTACTGCCTAAACCTGACATATGCTTCCTTCTTTTTCTTGAGCAAACATTCTATTTCTCTTGCCATCCAGCATTCCCCACACCTACCAGCCTTGCATTTCACCCCAACAGGAACATACTGTCTCATTATCTCATCTTTGAAGGCTTCTCATTTTTCAGCCATCCATTTACTGCAAACATCCGTGCAAACATCACACCAATCACCTTTTCAAAGTTCTTGCCTAATACTGCCAAAATTGTCCTTAATCCAATTTAGAACTTTAACAGTTAGATCCTGTCTATCCTTTTCCATTACTATTTTAAAACTAATAGAATTATGGTTGCTGGCCCCAAAGTGACACGTCAGTCACATGCCCTGCCTTATTTTCCAAGTGTAGATCAAGTTTTGCACCTACTCTTGTAGGTACTTCCACATACTGAATCAGAAAATCTTCTTGGACACACTTAACAAATTCCTCTCCATCTAAACCTTTAACACTATGCCATTCCCAGTCTACTTTAGAAAGTTAAAATCCCCTACCATAACACCCTATTAATCTTACAGATAACTGAGATCTCCTTACAAATTTGTTTCTCAATTTCGCGCTGACTATATGGAGCTCTATAGTACAATCCCAAAAAGGTAATCGTCCCTTTCTTATTTCTCACTTCCACCCAAATGACTTCCCAGATGTGTTCCCAGGAATATCCTCGGTAATTACAGTCATAATTTTATCTCTTATCAAAAATGCCACTCACCCTCCTCTCTTTTCCCCTTTCTGTCCTTCCTTTAGCATTTCTATCCTGGAACATTAAGCTGCCACTCCTGTCCATCCCTGAGCGATGTTTCTGTATATTGCTCTGATATCCCAGTCCCATGTTTCCAACCATGCCCTGAGTTCATCTGCCTTCCCTGTTAGGTCTCTTGCATTGATGTAAATGCAGTTTGATTTATCAGTCCTACGTTGTTCTTTGCTTTGTCCCTGCCTGCCCTGACTGTTTGACTTGCTCCTTTTCCCAACTGTACCAGTCTCAGATTGATCTCTTTCCTCACTATCTCTCTGGGTCCCATTCCCTTCTCCACCTTATTAATTTAACTCCTCCCAAGCAGCTGTAGCAATCTCCCTGCCAGTATGTTAGTCTCTTTCCAATTCATGTGCAATCCATCCCTCTTATATGGGTCACTTCAACCACGGAAGAGCTTCCAATGATCTAAAATGTGAATCCTTCTCCAATACACCAGCTCCTCAGCTACACATTCAACTTGGACACCGCGTTCCCTCTCCTTCCTGAACCTCTCCATCACCATCAACAGTGACTGACTCAACACAGACATCTTCTAGAAACCATCGCCTCCCACAGCTAAACAAGGACAGAATCCCCCTGATCTTCACGTTCCACCCCGCCAACCTCCAGATACATTACATCATCCTCTGCCATTTCTGCCACCTATAAACGAACTGCACCACCAGAGATTTTTTTTTCTCTCCACACCCTTATCCTGCTTTCTGTAAAGACCATTCCCTCTGCAACTCCCTTTTCAGGTCCACCCCACACCCCTCATCCTCCCCTCCCGGCACCTTCATCTGCCACCACAGGAATTGCAAAACCTGTGCCCACAACTCCTTCTCACTTCCGACAAATGCGCCAAAGCAGCCTTCCACATCCATCAGAGGTTTAGCAACACTTCCACGCATCATGTCATTTACTGAATCTGTTGCTCCCGATACAGTCTCCTCTACATCGGGGAGATAGGACACCTACTTTCACAACGTTTCAGAGAACATCTACGGGATTCCCGCATCAACCAACCCCACCACCCTGTGGCTGACCACCTCAATTCCCCCTCACACTCTGCCGAGGACATGTAGGCCCTGACTCGCCTCTATCGCTAAACCCTAACCACCCGACGCCTGGTGGGCGTCACCTTCAGCCTTGGGACACTGAAACCACATGCCATAAATGTGGATTTCACCAGTTTCCTCATTTCCCCTCAACCCCCTCATCCTAGTCCCAACCTTCCAAATTGCACCGCCCTCATGCCCTATCCTACCTGTCCATATTCCTTCCCACCTATCAACTGCACCCTTCCCTCCGACCGATCACCTTTACCCCCCCTCCATCCACATGATGCACTCTCAGCTACTTTACCCCCAGCCCCACTCCCCTCCCATTTATCCCTCCACCCCTTCGGCTCACAGCCTTATTCCTGATGAAGTGCTTTTTCCTAAAATGTCGATTCTTCTGCTCCTTGAATACTGCCTGACCTGTTGTGCTTTTCCAGCACCACACTCTCGATTCTAATCTCCAACGTCTCAGGTCCTCACTCTCTCCTACACGTTCATCTCCTCGATCCTCCTCTTCCTAGCCTCACTAGCTCATGGCATCGAAAGTAATTCAGGTATTACTACTCTTGAGGAGTTCCTTTTAAAATTCCTGCCTAACTTCCTATATTCCCCTTTCAGAATCTCATACTTTTTCCTTCCTGTGTCACTCTTCCAATGTGCACAGTGGCCTGCTGCTACTCCCACTGCCCGTTGAGAATATTCTGCCTGGATCCTGGAAACAGGGAGGCAACACACCATTCTGATTTCTCACTGTTGGCCACAGAAACATCTGTCTGTGCATCGGACTAGGCAGTCCCCTCTCACAATCGATCGCTTGGTACCTGACATACCCCTGTTACATCACAGCCTGTCTTGGTCCCAGAAACTTGGCTATTCATGCTGCGTTTCCCTGAAAGGCAATCACCCCCTACATTTTCCAAAACAACATACTGGTTTGAGAGGGGGTTAGCCATAGGAGACTTCTGCACTACCCGCCTCCCTCTGCTACATTTCCTGGCTGGAATCCATCCACCTCACTGTATCTGCGGTTTTTCTCCCTTCCTATAAACTACAAACGGTCTGAGCCCCTAGCTCCTGTAAATTCCTCATTGCCTCGAACTGCCGCTCCAATCGATCGATGCGATCTTACAGGATTCACAACCAAACACACTTAATGCTGACATAATCATCGGTAATAAGGAAGCTCTCCCTAATCTCCAACAGCTGACAGGAAGAGCACGTCACTCTACTCAAGGTCATCTTTACAACTTAACAATCTACAGAAAATTACACATTCATATGCTCTAAAATAGACTGCTCTAGTCTAACTTAGTGTCTATGTTTCATATTTTTAAATTTTAATCAAAAGACAGATCTCAAAAAAACCCACTCTACTCACTACTAAAAACGACACTACTAAAAACCATGCATCTATCTGCTCTTGTGCTGTGAATTCTCCTACATAGGTTCCTCCAATGTCAGCTCTGAATTTCGCTGTTTGTTAATTTTTCTTCAACGCACTCCGATGTTCAGAAATACGTGAACTCAAACAGCAAAGGCATTAACTGTGCAGATTCATGACTGTGTCAGTCAGCAGTGTAGGTTTCTTTCTTTCTGTCTCTCTCTCTCTCTCTCTGCCTCTCTCCCTGACCATGTGGTCACATGGACCAGGTGAATAGCCTCTCGCTGGTGTGAACCCACTGATGTTTGATGTCAGATGATCAAGTGAACATGCTCCTGCAGTGAGAGCACCAGAAAGGTTTCTCATCATTGTGAACATGTTGATGGGACATCAGTTCCCTGGAACTTTTAAAGCACTTCCCACAGGCTGGGCATTTAAAAGGCCTGGTCTCAGTGTATACTCACTGTCTTCCAGCAGGGCAGAAGAGTGAGCAAATCCTTCCTGAAACACAGTGCAACGAAATGGTCTCACCCCTGTGTGAGCTCACTGGCGTTTCCGCACAAAGGATAAAGCACAGAATGCCTTCTCACTCGACTCAGGGGAACAGTCTGACGTTGCTGATATATCTGCAGCTGGCTGACTGAATGATGGCCTTCCCACGGTTAGAGCAGGTTCTCAACCTCTACCCAGTGTGATCTCGCTTGTATGTAGTGTGTTAGGACAGGGACAGGATTCTGGGGTCACAGGAATGTGCTGGCAGACAGCAAACCGGTTTGCAGTGTGTCTACGTCGATGCCAAAAGTATCTGAAATAATGTAGGTGAGCTTGCAGCATACATCGGTGCCTGGGACTTCAATATGGTGGTCAATTCGGAGACATAGATAGAGCAGGGTGAGGAATGGATGTTGCAGGTTCCAGGGTTTAGATCTTTCTTTAAAAACAGGCGAGACAGAAAAAGAGGGGGAGGCGTGGCCTTGTTAGTCAAAGATAGTACAACGGTGGCTGAGAGAATTTTTGATGAGGTCTGAGGTAGTGTGGGCTGAGGTTAGAAACAGGAGAGGAAAGGTCACACTACTTGGAGTTTTTAGTAGGCCTCCGCAGAGTTCCAGGGAAGTGGAAGAGAGGATTAGCAACATTATTCTGGGTAAGAGTGAAAGGAACAGGGTGATCATTATGGGTGACTTTAACCTCCCTAACATTGATTGGAAATGTTATAGCTCGAGTACAACGGATGGATCAGTTTTTGTCCAATGTGTACAGGAGGGTTTCCTAACACAGTATGTCAAAGGGCTGACAAGAGGGGAGACCACACTGGATCTGCTGCCTGGTAATGAACCAGACCAGGTGTATGATTTAGTTGTAGGTGAGCACTTTAGAGACAGTGATCATAATTCAGTTATGTTTAATTTAGCGATGGAAAGGAATCGGTACATGCCATAGGTCAAGAGTTATCGATGGGGCAAGGGCAGTTATAACGTGATTAGGCAAGATTAAGGTTGCATAGAATGGGGTAGCAAAATGCAGGGGATGTAGACAATCGAAATGTGGAGCTGTTTTAAGGAACAGATATTGCATGTCCTTGAATGGTATGTCCCTGTCAGGCAGGGAGGAAGTGATAAGGTAAGGTTTACTACAGAAATTGCATCTCTTGTTAAGAAAAAGAAAGAGGCTTATGTGCTGATGAGGCAAGGTGGTAGAGATGATCTGATGGAGATTTACAGATCAGCTAGGAAGGACCTAAAGAGAGAGTTAAGAAGAGCAAAGAGAGGACGTGAGCAGTCTTTAGCAAATCGAATAAAGGAGAACCCTAAAGTGTTCTATAGATATGGGGGGAATAAAAGGATGAATAGGGTAGGAATAGGGCCAGTCAAAGACAGAAGTGGGAGTTTGAGTGTGGACCCTGTAGAGATCGGAGAGGTGCTAAATGAACAGTTTATCATCAGTGTTCACTCAGGAAAATAAGTATATTGTAGAGAAGAATGAGGTACGAGATATTAGACTAGAAAGGATCGAGGTTAGTTAGAAACAGATGTTATCAATTCTAGAAGGAGTGAATGTAGACAAGTCCCCAGGGCTGGATGGGATTTATCCGAGGATTCTCTGGGAAGCTACAGAGGAGATAGAGAGCCTTTGGCATTGATGCCTGAGTCGTCATTGTCTACATGTTTAGTACCTGAGGACTGGAGGATTGCAAATGTTGTGCCCTTGTTCAAGAAGGGAAGTAGAGATGACCCAGGTAATTATAGACCAGTGAGCATTACTTCTGCTGTAGCAAAGGTTTTGGAAAGGATTATGAGAGATAAGATTTTTATTCATCTAGTAAGCAACATTTTGAATTCAGATACTCAATATGGTTTCTTCAAGGGCAGATCGTGTCTCACAAACCTCATTGAGTTTTTTGAGAAGTGACCAAGCATGTAGATGAGAGTACGGCAGTTGATGTGGTATACTTGGACTTCAGTAAAGCCTTTGATAAGGTTCCACATGGCAGGCTCATGGAGAAATGTAGAGGTATGGAATTGGGGGTGATTTAGCAATTTGGATTAGAAACTGGCTTTCTGAAAGAAGGCAGCGATTGGTGGTTGATGGAAAATTTTCAGTCTGGAGTCCAGTTACTAGTGGTGTGCCATAAGGATCTGTTTTGGGACCACTGCTGTTTATCATTTTTATAAATGAATTAGACACAGGCTTAGGTGGATGGATGAGTAAATTTGCAGACGACACTAAAGTCGGTGGAGTAGTGGACAATTTGGAAGAATGTTACAGGTTGCAGGGAGTCTTGGATAAACTGCAGAATGGGGCTGAGAGGTGGCAAATGGGGTTCAATGTTGCTAAATGTGAGGTGATGCACTTTGGGAAGAATAACAGGAAGGCAGAGGACTGTGTCAATGGAAAGATTCTTTGTAGTGTGGATGTGCAGAGGGATCTTGGAGTCCATGTGCATAGATCTCTGAAAGCTGCCACCCAGGTGGATAGTGGTGTTAAGGAGGCATACGGTGTGTTAGGTTTCATTGGTAGAGGGATTGAGTTCCGGAGCCGCAATATCATCCTGCAACTATACAAAACGCTGGTGTGGCCACACTTGGAATGTTGTGTACAGTTCTGTTTGCCCCAAAACAGAAAGAATGTGGAAACATTGGAAAAGGTGCAGAGGAGATTTACCAGGATGTTGCCTGGTCTGGAGTGAAGGTCTTATGAGGAAAGGCTGAGAGACTTGGGTCTGTTCGCATTGGAAAGAAGAAGGCTAAGGGGGGATTTGATAGAGATATAGAAGACGATCAGAGGATTAGATAGGGTAGACAGAGAAAGAATTTTTCCTAGAATGATGACGTCAGTTTGTACGAGAGGGCTTAACTACTAATTGCGGGGTTACAGATTTAAGACAGATGTCAGATGCAAGTTCTTTACGCAGAGTGATAAGGGCGTGGAATGCTCTATCTGCTAAGGTAGTCAACTCAGCCGCATTAGAGAGATTTAAACAATAGATATAAACATGGATGATTTTGGATAGTGTAGGGGGACGAGCTGAGAATAGTTCACAGGTCGGCGCAACATCGAGGGCCCAAGGTCCTGTTCTGTGCCTCATTGTTGTATTGTTCTGTGTTCTATGTGTTGAAATGATTGTCTGAACTTAATGCCGCACTGACAGCATCTGAATGGTGTCTCCTCCGTGTGAACACGTCAATGGTGCATCAGTTGCCCAGAATATCTATCACACTTTCCACAGTCTGGACGTTTAAAACGTTCTTTTATCTGTGTGAACTCAATGGTAAGCCTGCAGGTGAGAAGACTGAGTGAACCTCTTCCCACACTTGGACAGATGAATGGCCTTTCCTCAATGTAAGTGCGTTGATGAATTCCCAGTTGAAGTGGGGATTTGAATCCCACTTCACAGTCCCCATATTTTCTTACTTTCTCCCCAGTGTGACTGCAAATATGTCTTGACAGTTCAGATGATTGCCTGAAACTTCGTCCTTACAGGAAAGGTGCACAGTTTCTCATCACTGTGATTGGTGTTTCCTCCTTCCAAGTTCAGAATCCAACAATATTTCGATCATTTAAAAAAGAATCAATCTTTCAGATTCTGTTTCCTGACCACAGACTGTCCCCTTCAGATATTCTGTGAAGCTAATTAAAGAGAAGGAAAGTGAGTGAGAGAAGACCACATTCTGACTGAATAGCCATCACTGAGACCTGGCAGCAGGATGAGTTTCTAGGACATTCCTGAAGAGGGCGCGCAGTGTCTCCACCAAAGGACACCAAGACGCAGGCGCTGGGCTGAACACTGTGGAGCATGCACAGGTGGACTGAAGGCCCTTTTGCTGCCGCCGGGGAATAGCGGGCAAAGGGTAGTCTCAGAGGAATAATGGAGTCAACGGTAGGGAAGGTGGTGCGATTCCAGTAAAGGCCCCACGCACCGAATAAAAATAAGCGGCTCCCGTGATTTCAGCCCTGAGTCGAATTCACGGGATCAGGGACTGGGTCGTGGCGGCCATCTTGTTTGGGACGAGGCACACGCGCAGTTAATCAGAGACGCACGGCAAGTGGGCGGGGCCTCCGCTCCCAGTGACGGAGACAGTGGAGATTGAGAGGATGGAGACCCTTGGGGACGAGCTCAGGGGGAAACAGGACAGGGGCAAATAAATCACCGATTCTGGAATGGTCTGAACTTCTCTCCTGGACTGACAGTGACCACTTTTATAAACTTCTTTTGCAGGGGATCAGAAAGGAAACTCAACCCGAACCAAACACAGTCAAAATCTGATACAACACAATTAATCCGGAACCGAACGCTATCCGTCTTTGAATGTGGAAGGAGAAATGTTACAACCCGATGCACAGCCTAGTAAAAGCTTTGCACCATTCGCAGCAAACAGGACCTAGATGTCATAGAGTTACTGAGATGTACAGCACAGAAAATGGTCCTTCAGCCCACTGGGTATGTGCCAGTCAAAAACAACCACCTAACTGTTCTAATCCCATTTTCCGGCACTTGGTGCATAGCCTAGTATGTGTCGGTACTGCAAGGATACATCTAAACACATTGTTATGACACAACAGAGGGCCCTTCTGCAATTTAAACCAAACACGGAAAACTCATCTTGCCTTATAATCTGTTAAATTAGGAGTGACAGAGTACTCCGAAATTCCACTATTTAAAGAAAAATATCAATTTTATTCTTTAACTCTTAAAAGTGAACATTAAACACAACTACTGTATTTACAACTCTAAACCTCCTCTCTCTGTAAGGTCTGTTTTCTATACCCTACTCAATAACAATATATTCATCCAATAAACCCCTATTAAAATTTGCAGCATCTTAATTTTCAAAACCAGACAGTGGCTGTAGTCTCTGGTGTCGATCATCCTCTGTTTGTAGACTTACCTGGGTCATATTCGGACTAGAGCGGCAAAGATGAAATAGGTACCTTTGATTGAGAGAGTTTTGGATGGCAGTCTCTCTCTCTCTCTAGCTAACTCTGAAAATGCTGGCTTTTTATTCCCCAAATGTCGGATCATCTCACAGGTTCTAAGTTATCAAAATAGTAGAATTCAGCTTTGACAAAGTGTCAGTTAGACTCGAAACATCAGCTCTTTTCTCTCCTTACAGATGCTGCCTGACCTGCTGAGATTTTCCAGCATTTTCTCTTTTGGTAGCAGTAGATTTCAAATTCGATTCATTTAGTACACTGGGGCATAATTTAAACTGATTGATTAAATTCAAATAGTGCTCAAACTGAGATATCTAGTTTACAGCCAAATGTTACATATTTTCAATTTTTCAGTACACTCTGAGACACGACAGTTGTTCTCACTGCCAAAACCGCTTTCACTCTCCCTTAAAGGTACAGTATATGCCTTCAACTTCTTAATAACATCGTAAATATTTCCAGGATTTCTCCTTCTGTCACACTTTCAGACAGTGAGTCACCGTTTCCCAACACCTTGTGGCTGTGTTTGTATGTGGGCAAGGCTTGAACTGATCACTCAACGTGGAGACAAGCAACAACACGAGTACCACAGAGAAACCATGTAAACATGGGGATTGTGGAAAAGCAGTCAAATACACATTCCTGCTGGAAATTCATCCACAGAATCACATTGGAGAGAAGCCATTCTCCTGTACTCAGTGTGGGAAAGGATTCACTCAGTCAACAATTCTGCTGACGCACCAGCTAAACTGTCACAGCTACTGATCCATTACCATGTTCAAACTGGGGAAAGAACATTCGTCTGCCATGTGTGTGAGAAAGGATTCACTAATACCTTCTGACCCATCAGTGAGTTCACATTGTGTCGTGGACATTCGCCTGCCCTGTGTCAGAGAAAGGATTCACAACTTCATCCAACCTCCTGACACATCAGCAGATTCACATCTAAGAGTGACCTCTTCAACCTGTGCAAGTGGATTTCGTCAGCTCGCACACCAGCAAATCTACATGTGACTGCAAAGGTTGGAATATTCCATTATTCCTGTTGCTTGTGACATCCAGCACTGAATCAGGTATGTTCTGACATTTAGGGTTTGTTTCTGCTGATGTTATTACTAGAGTAGTGTTGAAGATTCTTGTCATTGCAGCTGACTGTGTTCTTCGGGGTATAGTGTCCCTTTAAAAACAGCTATCTGAGATTATTCTGCCAATTTTTAAAAAATCTCGCAGAAAATTATTTGACAACTAATATTGAATTTCTGCTTCAAATGGAACTTGCTCCCTGGGAAAAGAACTGAAATTTGATATCTGAAAAGATCACTTGGGATTAAAATTTCCAGTAAGAAAATGTTGATGAATCCTTGCTGACAATACTGACTGTCTTGTACATTCCATACAGTGGGTCCTTCTTTCCAACCAGGAAGAATGTGAATAGAAATCAAAGTTTATATCACACCCGAGGACATTGGTGGCGCTGATTGGGAGGCTGGTACAAATCAGACAAGATGAGATTGGTGTCAGTGATTGTGGGGCTGGTTTATATCAGACAGGGGGAGATTGGTGTCAGTGATTGTGGAGAAAGTGAGGGCTGCAGGTGCTGGAGACCAGAGTTGAAAATGTGTTGCTGGAAAAGCGTAGCAGGTCAGGCAGCAGCCAAGGAACAAGAGAATCGACGTTTCGGGCATAAGCCCATCTTCAGGTATGAGGAAAGTATGTCCAACAGGCTAACATAAAAGATAGGGAGGAGGGACTTGGGGGAGGTGCATTGGGGGAAATTGCGGTCTTTGAAGAAGGAGGCCATCTGAGTTGTACGGTATTGGAACTGGTCCTTCTGGGAGCAGATGCGGCGGAGGTGAAGGAATTGGGAATATGGGTTGGCGTTTTTCCAGGGTGCAGGGTGGGAGGAGGTGTAGTCTTGGTAGCTGTGGGAGTTTGTCGGTTTATAGTAAATATCCGTGTTTTCCTCAGCAGAGGCCTCACCTTCATTCCCCTACGCTCTCGGATTAACCAGTTCAACATGCGGCGTGACATCGAAAAATTCTTCCGCCGCCTTCGCCTCTGCGCCTACTTCTTCAACCAGGATTCTCGCCCAACCTCTGTCGACCCCTTCTCCTGCCTCCAATGCACCCCATCCACCTGGACACCCCGTGTCGGCCTCTTACTTGCTCTCGATCTCTTCATAACCAAATGCTGCCGTGACATTAACCGCCTCAACTTCTCCACCCCTTTCACCCACTCTAACCTCTCACCCTCGGAACGTGCAGCCCTCCACTCCCTCAGTTCCAAGCCCAACCTCACTATCAAACCAGCAGACAAGGGAGGCGCGGTAGTAGTTTGGCGCACCGACCTTTACATCGCTGAGGCTAAACGCCAGCTCGTGGATACCTCCTCCTACTGCCCCCTTGACCATGACCCCACCTCCCACCACCAAACCATCATCTCCCAGACCATCCATAATCTCATCACCTCAGGGGATCTCCCATTCACCGCCTCCAACCTCATAGTCCCACCACCCCGCACCACCCTTTCTACCTTCTGCCCAAAATCCACCAACCTGACTGCCCCGGCCGACCCATTGCCTCAGCCTGCTCCTGCCCCTTCGAACACATCTCTGCATACGTCGACACGGTCCTGTCCCACTTAGTCCAAGAACTCCCCACTTACGTTCGGGTCACCACCCACGCCCTCCAACTCCTCCATGATTTTCGCTTCCCTGATCCCCAATGCCTTATCTTCACCATGGACATACAGCCCCTGTACACCTCCATCCCCATCACAAAGGACTCAAAGCCCTCCGCATCTTCCTTTCCCGCCGAACCAACCAGTACCCTTCCACTGACACCCTCCTTCGACTGACTGAACTGGTCCTCACCCTGAACAACTTCTCTTTCCAATCCTCCCACTTCCTCCAAACCAAAGGAATAGCCATGGGCACCCGCATGGGCCCCAGCTCTGCCTGCCTCTTTGTGGGATATGTGGAACAGTCCATCTTCCGCAGCTACACGGGCACCACCCCCCACCTTTTCCTCCGCTACATCAATGACTGTATCGGCGCTGCCTCGAGCTCCCACGAGGAGGTTGAACAGTTCATCCACTGAACCAACACCTTCCACCCCGACCTCAAATTCATCTGGACCGTCTCAGACTATTCCCTCCCCTTCCTACAGTCTTTCCATTTCTATCTCGGGCGACCGAATCAACATAGGCATTTACTATAAACCAACCGACTCCCATAGCTACCTAGACTACACCTCCTCCCACCCTGCACCCTGGAAAAACGCCATCCCATATTCCCAATTCCTTCCTCTCTGCCGCGTCTGCTCCCAGGAGGACCAGTTCCAATACCGTACAACCCAGATGGCCTCCTTCTTCAAAGACCGCAATTTCCCCCCAGACGTGATCGACGATGCCCTCCACTGCATCTCCTCTACTTCCCGCTCCTCCGCCCTTGAGCCCCACCCCTCCAATTGCCACCAGGACAGAACCCCACTCGTCCTCACCTACCACCCCACCAAAATCCATATACTGCACATCATCCATCGTCATTTCCGCCACCTCCAAACGGACCCCACCACCAAGGATATATTTCCGTCCCCTCCCCTGTCAGTGTTCGGAAAAGAACACTCCCTCCGTGACTCTCTCGCCAGGTCCACAGCTCCCACCAACCCAACCTCCACTCCCAGCACCTTCCCCTGCAACAGCAAGAAATGCAAAACTTGCGCCCACACCTCCCCCCTTACTTCCCTCCAAGACCCCAAGGGATACTTCCATATCCGCCACAAATTCACCTGCACCTCCACACACATCATTTATTGCATCCACTGCACCCGGTGTGGCCTCCTCTGTATTGGGGAGACAGGCTGCCTACTTGCAGAACGTTTCAGACAACACCTCTGGGACACCCGCACCAACCAACCCAACCACCCCGTAGCTCAACACTTCAACTCCCCCTGCCACTCCACCAAGGACATGCAGGTCCTTGGACTCCTCCATCGCCAGACCATAGCAACACGTCGGTTGGAGTTAGAGCGCCTCATCTTCCGCCTAGGAACCCTCCAACCACATGGGATGAACTCAGATTTCTCCAGTTTCCTCATTTCTCCGCCCCCCACCTTGTCTCAGTCAAAACCCTCGAACTCAGCGCCGCCTTCCTAACCTTCAATCTTCTTCCTGACCTCTCCGCCCCCATCCCAACTCCGGCCTATCACCCTCACCTTGACCTCCTTCCACCTATCGCATTTCCAACGCCCCTCCCCCCTACCTTTATCTTAGTCTGCTGCACACGCTTTCCACATTAGTGAAGAAGGGCTCATGCCCGAAACGTCGAATCTCCTGTTCCTTGGATTCTGCCTGACCTGCTGTGCTTTTCCAGTAACACATTTTCAGTTCTGATCTCCAGCATCTGCAGTCCTCACTTTCTCCTCAGTCAGGGAGGGGGTGTTTGCAGTGTTGTGTCGGGATCAGTCAGGGAGGGGGTGATTGCAGTGTTGGATAGGGATCAGTAAGGGAGGGGGTTTTTGCAGTGTTGTGTAGGGATCAGTCAGGGAGTGGGTGTTTGCAGTGCTGTGTAGGGATCAGTCAGGGAAGGGGTGATTGCTTTGTTGGACAGGGATCATTCAGGGAGGGGGTGTTTACAGTGTTGGACAGAGTCAGTCAGGGAGGGGGTGATTGCAGTGGTGGGTAGGGATCAGTCAGGGAGGGTTTTATTGCAGTGTTGGACAGAGTCAGTCAGGGAGGGGTGATTGCAGTGTTGGGTAGGGATCACTCAGGTAGGGATGTTTGCAGTGTTGGGTAGGGATCAGTCCGAGAAGGCGTGTTTAAAGTTTTGCTCGGAAACAGTCAGGGCGGGGGTTAGTACAGTGTTGGGTAAGAATCACTCAGGGAGGGTGAGATTGCAGTATCGGGTAGGAATATGTCAGGGAGGGTGTTATTGTAGCGTTGGACAGTCAGTCAGGGAGGGTGTGATTGCAGCTTTGGGTAGAGATCAGTCAGGGAGTGGATGATTGCAGTGTGGTATAGGTATCAGTCAGGGAGTGGCTGATTTCAGTGTTCGGTAGGGATCAGTCAGGGCGAGGGTGATTGCAGTGTTGTGAAGGGGTCAGGCAGGGAGGCGGTGATTGCAGTGTTGGGTAGGGATCGGTCAGGGAGCGTGAGATTGCAGTGCTATGTAGGGATCAGTCAGGGAGTGGGTGTTAACATTGTTAGGTAGTGATCACTCAGGGAGCGTGAGATTGCAGTGTTAGGTCGGGATCAGTCAGATAGGGGGAGATTGCAGTCTTGTGTAGGGATCAGTCAAGGAGTGGGTGATTACACTGTTGTGTAGGGATCAATCAGGGAGGGGCTGTCAACATTGTTAGGTAGTGATCAGTCAGGGAGGGGGAGATTGCAGTTTTGGGTGGGGATCACTCTGTGAGCGTGAGATTGCAGTGTTGGGTCAGAATCAGTCAGGGAGGGAGAGATTGCAGTGTTGGATAGGTGTCAGTCAGGGACGGGGTCATTGCAGTATTGTGTAGGGATCAGTCAGGGAAGGGGCTATTGCAGTGTCAGTTAGGGATTAATTAGGGAGGGGGTCATTTCAGTGTCTGGTAGGGATCAATCTGGGAGGGTGAGATTGCAGTGTTGGGGAGGAATTAGCAAGGGAGGGTTTTATTGCAGTGTTGGGCAGGTGTCAGTCAGGGAGCGGTTTGCAGTGTTGTGTCGAAATCAGTCAGTGAAGGGTTTATTGCAGAGTCATTTAGGGATCAGTCAGGGAGGGGGTTATTGCAGTGTCTGGAAGGGATCAATCAGGGAGGGTGAGATTGCAGTGTCGGGGAGGAATTAGTCAGCGAGGGGAGATTGCAGTGTCGGGGAGGAATCAGTCAGGGAGGGGAAGATTGCTGTGTTGGTTAGGGATCAGTCAGGGAGGGTTGTAATGCTTTGTTGGACAGGGTCAGTCAGGGAGGGGGTGATTGCAGTTTTGGGTAGAGATCAGTGAGGGAGGGGGTGATTGCAGTGTTGCGTAGGGATCCGTCAGGGCGGGAGTGATTGCAGTGTTGGGTAGGGATCAGTCAGAGAGGGGTGATTGCAGTGTTGTGTAGGTATTAGTCCGGGAGGTGTGATTGCAATGTTGGGTAGGGATCAGTCAGGGGGATTGATTGCAGTGTTGTGCAGCGATCAGTCAGGGAGGGGGAGATTGCAGTTTTGTAGAGGGATCAGTCAGGGAGGTGATGATTGGTGAGTTGGACAGGGGTTATTCAGGGAGGGTGTGTTTACAGTGTTGAGTAGAGATCAGCCGGGGAGGGGGTAATTGCAGTGTTGGACAGGGGTCAATCAGGGAGTGTGTGTTTACAGTGTGAGGTACGGATCAGTCAGGGAGGAGGAGATTGAAGTGTCAGGTAGGGATCAGTCAGGGAGGGGGTGATTGCAGTCTTGTGAAGAGTTCATTCAGGGCGGGGATAATTGCAGTCTTTTCTGGGGATCAGTCAGGGAGGGGGTGATTACTGAATTGGGTGTGGATTAGTCAGGAAAGGGGTGATTGCAGTCTTGTGTAGGGATCTGCCAGGGAGGGGTAATTTCAGTGTTGTGAAGGGATCAGTCAGGGAGGGGGCGATTGCACTGTTGGGTAGGGATCTGTCAGGAAAGGGGTGATTGCAGTGTTGGGTAGGGATCAGTCAGGGAGTGGTAGATTGCAGTGTGGGACAGGGATCAGTCAGGGAGGGGGAGATTGCAATGCTGTGTAGAGAACATTAAGGGAAGGTGATTGCAGTGTTAGGTAGGGATTAGTCAGGGACGCGAAGATTGCAGTGTTGTGTAAGGATCAGTCAGGGAGTGGGAGATTGCAGTGTTGTGCAGGGATCCGTCAGGGAAGGGGGGATTACAAGGTTAGATTAGATTCCCTGCAGTATGGAAACAGCCCCTTGACGAACACGCCCAACACTGGGCAATTTAGCACAGCCAATTCACCTGACCTGCACATCTTTGGATTATGGGAGGAAACCGGATCACCTGGAGAAAACCTACACTGACACAAGGAGATTGATCAACTCCTCACAGATAGTCACCCGAGGTGGGAAATGAAATATAGGGATGAATCAGGGAGAAGGTGATTGCAGTGATGCGTAGGGATCAGTCAGGGAGGGGTTGATTGCAGTCTTGTGCAGGAATCAATCAGGGAGTGAGTGTTTGCAGTGTTAGGTACAGATCAGTCAGGGAGGGGAGATTGCAGTGTTGGACAGGGATCATTCAGGGAGGGTATGTTTTCAGTGTTGATTAGAGATCAGTCAGGGAAGGGGCGATTGCAGTGTTGGACAGGTGTCAGTCAGGGAGTACGTGTTTACGGTGTTTGGTTGGGATCATTCAGGGAGGGGGAGATTGCTGTGCTGGCTAGGGATCAGTCAGGGAAAGGGTGATTGCAGACTTGCGCAGGGATCGGTCAGGGAGGGTGTGATTGCAGTCTTGTGTAGAGATCGGTCAGGGAGGGGGTGATTGCTGAGTTGGACATGGTTCAGTTAGGGAGGGTGTGATTGCACTGTTGGGTAGGGATCAGTTAGGAAAGCGGTGATTGCAGTCTTGCGTAGGGATCAGTCAGGGAGGGGGTGATTGCAGTGTTTTGGGATCAGTCAGGAATGGGGTGATTGCAGTGTCGGGTAGGAAACAGTCAGGGAGTGGATTATTGCATTGTTGGACAGGTGTCAGTCAGGGCGGTGATGTTTTCAGTGTTGGGTAGGAATCAGTTTGGGAGGGGGAGATTGCAGTGTCGGGGAGGAATGAGTCAGGGAGGGGGTGATTTCCGTGTTGTGTCGGGATCAGTCAGGGAGGGTGTGCGTGCAGTGTTAGGTACAGATCAGTCAGGGAGGGGGAGATTGCAGTGTTGGACAAGGGTCATTCAGGGAGGGAGTTATTGCAGTGTTGGACAGGTGTCAGGTAGGGAAGGGAAGTATGCAGTGTTGGGTAGGAATCAGTCTGGGAGGGGGGACCGCAGTGTCGGGTAGGAATCAGTCAGGGAGGGGGAGATTATACTGTTGGGTTGGGATCAGTCAGGAACGGGGTGATTGCAGTATTGTGTAGGGATCAGTCAGGAAGGGGGTGATAGCAGTTTTGCGTAGGGATCAGTCAGGGAGGGGGTGTTTGCAGTTTTAGGTACGGATCAGTCAGGGAGGGAGAGACTGCAGTTTTAGACGTGGGTCATTCAGGGAAGGGGGAATTGCATTCTAGATTAGTGGTGCTGGAAGAGCACAGCAGTTCAGGTAGCATCCAAGTAGCTTCGAAATCGACGTTTCAGGCAAAAGCCCTTCATCAGGAAGCCCTTTATTCCTGATGAAGGGCTTTTGCCCGAAACGTCGATTTCGAAGCTACTTGGATGCTGCCTGAACTGCTGTGGTCTTCCAGCACCACTAATCCAGAATCTGGTTTCCAGCATCTGCAGTCATTGTTTTTACCAAGGGGAAATTGCAGTCTTGTGTAGGGATCAATCAATGAGGTGATTGCAGTGTTGCAAAGGGAGCAGCCAGGTAGGTGGTGATTGCAGAGTTGGACAGGGCTTAGTCAGGGAATGGGTGATTGCAGTGTTGGGTAGAGATCAGTCAGGGAATGGGTGATTGCAGTGTTGGGTAGAGATCAGTCAGGGAGAGGGTGATTGCAGTGTTGTGTCGGTATCAGTCAGGAAGGTGGTGATTGCATTTTTGTGCAGGGATCAGTCAGGGAGGCGTGATTGCTGTTTTGGGTAGGGATTAGTCAGGGAGTGGTAGATTGCAATGCGGGACAGGGATCAGTCAGGGAGGGGGTGATGGCAGTGTCGGGTAGAGATCAGTCAGGGAGGAGCTGATTGCAGTGTTGGGTAGGGATCAGTCAGGGAGAGGGTGATTGCAGTGTTGTGTTGTAATTAATCAGGGAGGGGGTGATTGCATTGTTGGACAGGATCATTCAGGGAAGGGGAGATTGCAGTGTTGGGTAGAGATCAGTCAGGGAGGGGGAGATTGCAGTGTTGGACAGGGGTCATTCAGGGAGTGCGTGTTTACAGTGTTAGTCTGGGATTATTCAGGGAGGGGGAGATTGCAGTGTTGGGTGGGGATCAGTGAGGGATGGGATGATTGCAGTCCTGTGTCGGGATCTGTCAGGGAGGGTGTGATTGCAGTGTTGTGTAGGGAACAATCAGGGAGGGGGTTTTAACATTGTTAGGTTGGAATCACTCAGGGAGCGTGAGATTGCAGTGTTGGGTAGGGATCAGTCAGGGTGTGGTTTACTGCAATGTTGGGTAGGGATCAGTCAGGGAGTGGGAGATTGCAGTGTTGGGTAGGGTTTACACAGGGAGGGGGAGATTGCAGTGTTGGGTAGGGTTTACAGAGGGAGGGTGAGATTGCAGTGTTGGGTAGGGATCAGTCAGGGTGGGTTGATTGCAGTGTTGTGCAGCAATCAGTCAAGGAGGGGGTGTTTGCAGTGCTAGGTACAGATCAGTTAGGGATGAGGAGATTGTATGTTTTGTATTGGGATCAGTCAGGGAGATGGTGATTGCTGAGTTGGACAGGGGTAATTCAGTGAGGTTGTATTTACAGTGTGGAGTAGAGATCAGTCAGAGAAGGGGTGATTCCAGTGTTGGGTAGGGATCAGTCAGGGAGGGGGTGATTGCAGTGTTGTGGAGGGATCAGTCAGGGAGTGGTTGACTTCAGTGTTGGGTAGGGATCATTCAGGGAGTGGGAGATTGCAGTGTGTGATATGGATCAGGCAGAGAGGGGAGATTGCAGTTTTGGTTAGGGATCTGTCAGGGAGGGGGTGAGCGCAGTTTTGTGGAGGAATGATTCAGCGAGGGTGAGATTGCAGTGTCGGTTGGGATCATTCTGGGGGGAGATAGAAGTGCTTGATAGGGATGAGTCAGGGATGGGGAGGTTGCAATGCTGGGTAGGGAGCCGACAGGGTGGGGGTGATTATAGTGTTGAATAGAGATCAGTCAGGGAGGAGGAGATTGCAGTGTTGGACAGGGGTCAGTCAGTGAAGGAGTGATTGCAGTCTTGTGTAGGGATCAGTTAGGGAGGGGGTGATTGCAGTCTTGTGTAGGGATTAGTCAGGGAGTCGGTGATTGCAGTGTTGGGAAGAGATCAATCAGGGAGTGGGTGTCTACAGTGTTGGGTAGGGATTACTCAGGGAGGGTTAGATTGCAGTGTTGGGTAGGGATCAGTCAGCGAGAGGGTGAATGCAGTGTTGTGTAGTGATCACCTCAGGGGGTCTCCGATCCACTGCCTCCAATCTCATAGTCCCACAACCCCGCACCGGCCGTTTCTACCTCCTGCCCAAAATCCACAAATTGGACTGTCCCGGCCGACCCATTGTCTCAGCCTGCTCCTGCCCCACCGAACTCATCTCTGCATACCTCGACACGGTCCTGTCCCCCTTAGTCCTAGAACTCCCCACCTACGTTCGGGACACCACCCACGCCTTCCACCTCCTCCATGATTTTCCCTTCCCCAGCCCCCAACGCCTTATCTTCACCATGGACATCCAATCCTTATACACCTTCTTCCCCCATCACGACGGCTTCAAAGCCCTCCGCTTCTTCCTTTCCCGCTGACCCAACCAGTAGCCTTCCACTGACACCCTCCTTCGACTGACTGAACTGGTCCTCACTCTGAACAACTTCTCTTTACAACCCTCCCACTTCCTCCAAACCGAAGGAGTAGCCATGGGCAACCGCATGGGCCCCAGCTATGCCTGCCTCTTTGTCGGATATGTGGAACAGTCCATCTTCCGCAGCTACACGGGCACAACCCCCACCTTTTCCTCCGCTAAATCGATGACTGTATCGGCGCTACCTCGTGCTACCACGAGGATTTTGAACAGTTCATCCACTTTACTAACACCTTCCACCCCGACTTCAAATTTACTTGGAGCGTCTCAGTCTCCTCCCTCCCCTTCCTAGATCGCTCCATTTCTATCTCAGGCGACCGACTCAACACGGACATTTAATATAAACCGACCGACTCCCACAGCTACCTAGATTACAACACCTCCCACCCTGCCCCCTGTAAAAATGCTGTCCCATATTCCCAATTCCTTTGCCTCCGCCGCATCTGATCCCAGGACGACCAATTCCAATACCGAACAACCCAGATGGCCTCAAAGACCGCAATTTCCCCTCAGACGTGGTCGATGATGCTCTCCACCGCATCACCTCCACTTCCTGCCCTTGAACCCCGCCCTTCCAATCGCTACCAGGACAGAACTCCACTGGTCCTCACCTACCACCCCACCAACCTCCAGATACATCTTATCATCCTTCGTCATTTCCGCCACTTCCAAACAGACCCCACCACCAAAGATATATTTCCCTCCCCTCCACTATCAGCATTCCGGAAAGACCACTTCCTCTGCGACTCCCTCGTCAGGTCCACACCCCCCCCACCAACCCAACCTCCACTCCCAGCACCTTCCCCAACAACCGCAAGAAATGCAAAACTTGCGCCCACACCTCCCCCCTTACTTCCCTCCAAGGCCCCAAGGGATCCTTTCATATCAGCCAAAAATTCACCTGCACCTCCACACGCATCATTTATTGCATCTGCTTCACCCGATGTGGCCTCCTCTATATTGGGGAGACAGGCTGCCTACTTGCGGAACGTTTCAGACACCACCTCTGGGACACCCGCACCAACCAACCCAACCGCCCGTGGCTGAACACTTCAACTTACACTCCCACTTTGCCAAGGACATGCATGTCCTTGGCCTCCTCCATCGCTAGACCATGGCAACACGACGTCTGGAGGAAGAGAGCCTCATCTTCCGCCTCGGAACCTTCCAACCACAAGGGTTGAATGCAGATTTCTCCAGCTTCCTTATTTCCGCTCCCCCAACCTTATCTCAGTTCCAACCCTTGGACTCAGCACCGCCTTCTTGACCTGCAATCTTCTTCCCGACCTCTCAGCCCCCACCCCTTCTCCGGCCTATCACCCTCAACTTAACCTCCTACTACCCATCGCATTCCCAACGCCCCACCCCCAAATCCCTCCTCCCTACCTTTTATCTTAGCCTGCTTGGCACACGTTCCTCATCCTGAAGAAGGGCTTATGCCCGAAACGTCGATTCTCCTGGTCCTTGGATGCTGCCGGACCTGCTGCGCGTTTCCAGCAAAATATTTTACAGCTCGTGCAGGGATCAGTCAGGGAAGGGGTGATTGATGTGTTGGGTAGGGATCAGTCAGGGAGGTGGAGATTGCAGTGTTGTGTAGGGATCATTCAGGGAAGGGGTGATTGCAGTGTTGGACAGGGGTCGTTCAGTGAGGATGTGTTTACATTGATGGGTAGAAAACAGTCTGGGAGAGCGTGATTGCAGATTTGGACAGAGGTCAGTCATGGAGGGGGAGTTTGCAGTGTTGGTTAGGGATACTTCATGGAGGGGGCAATTGCGGTGTTGGGTAGGGATCAGTCAGGGAGGGGGAGATTGCAGTGTTGTGTAGGGATCTGTAAGGGAGGGGACAATTGCAGTGTTGGGTAGGGAGCAGCAGGGAGGGGGAGATTGCTGTGTTGTGCAGTGATCAGTCAGCGAGGGATGATAGGAGTGTTCGGTAGGGATCTGTCAGGGAGGTAGTGTTTGCAGTTTCGGGTTGGGATCAAAGAGCGTGGGAGTGATTGCAGTTTTGGACTGGGTCAGTCAGGGAGGGGGAGATGGCAGCGTTGTGTAGGGATAAATCAGCGAGGGTGTGTTTACACTGTTAGGTCGAGATCTTTCAGGGAGGGTGATATTGCAGTGTTCAGTAGGGATCAGTCAGGGAGGGGGAAATTGCAGTATTGGGTAGGGATCAGCCATGCAGGGGGAGATTGCAGTGTTGGGTAGGGATCTGTCAGGGAGGAAGTGATTGCAGTATTGTGTAGAGGTCATTCAGGGACGGGGAGATTGCAGTGTCGCGTTAGGTCAGTTAGTGTTGTGTAGTGATCAGTCGGAGGGGGTTACAGTGTTGTGTAGGGATCAATCAGGTAAAGGGAAATTGCAGTGTTGGGCAGGGGTCAGTCATGGAGGGGGTGTTTCCAGTGTTTTGTAGGTATCAGTCAGGAAGGGGTGATAGCAGTGTTCAGTAGAGATCAGTGAGCGAGCGGGTGATCACAGAGTTGGGTCGTGATCTGTCAGGGAGTGGGAGATTGCAGTTTGGGATATGGATTAGTCAGGGAGAGGAGATTGTAGTGTTGGGTAGGGTTGAGTCAGGGAGAGTGCAATTGCAGTAGTGGGTAGGGATCAGTCGGGGGGGCAATTGCAGTGTTGGGTGGAGATCAGTCAGTGAGGGGGTGATTGCAGTGTTGGACAGGGGAGAGTCAGGACGGGGCTGTTGACAGCGTTGGGTAGGGATCAGTCAGGGAGTGGGAGATTGCAGTGTGGGATATGGATCAGTCAGAGAGGGGAGATTGCAGTGCTGGGTAGGGATCCAGTCATGGAGGTGTGATTCCAGTGTTGTGTAGGGATCAGTCAGGAAGGGGGTGATAGCAGTATTCGGTAGGGATCAGTCAAGGAGTGGGAGATTGCTGTGTGGGATATGCATTAGTCAGAGAGAGGAGGTTGAAATGTTGGGTAGGGTTCAGTCAGGGAGGGGGAGTTTGCAATGTTGGGTAGCGATCACTCAATGAGGGGGCGATTGCAGTGTTGGGCAGGGATCAGTCAAGGAGGCGGAGATTGCATTGTTGGGGTGTGATCAGTCAGGGAGTGGTGATAGCTTTGTTTGGTAAAGATCTGTTAGGGAGGGGTGATTGCAGTGTGTTACATGGATAGTCTTGGAGGGGAGATTGCAGTGTTGGGTAGAGATCAATCATGAAGGGGTCAATGGCGTGTTGGGTAGGGATCAGTCAGGGAGGGGGGATTGCAGTGTTGGGTAGAGATCAGACAGGGAGGGGTGATTGCAGTGTTGTGCAGTGATCAGTCAGGGAGTGGGTGATTGAATTTTTGGACAGGGGTCTTTCAGTGAAGGGGTATTCACAGTGTTGGGTCGAGATCAGTCAGGGAGTGGGAGATTGCAGTGTGGGATATGGATCAGTCAGAGAGGGGAGATTGCAGTGCTGGGTAGGGATCCAGTCATGGAGGTGTGATTCCAGTGTTGTGTAGGGATCAGTCAGGAAGGGGGTGATAGCAGTGTTCGGTAGGGATCAGTCAAGGAGTGGGAGATTGCTGTGTGGGATATGCATTAGTCAGAGAAAGGAGGTTGAAGTGTTGGGTAGGGTTCAGTCAGGGAGGGGGAGTTTGCAATGTTGGGTAGCGATCACTCAGTGAGGGGGCGATTGCAGTGTTGGGCAGGGATCAGTTAAGGAGGCGGAGATTGCATTGTTGGGGTGTGATCAGTCAGGGAGTGGTGATAGCTTTGTTTGGTAAAGATCTGTTAGGGAGGGGTGATGGCAGTGTGGTACATGGATAGTCTTTGAGGGGAGATTGCAGTGTTGGGTAGAGATCAATCATGAAGGGGTCAATGGCGTGTTGGGTAGGGATCAGTCAGGGAGGGGGGATTGCAGTGTTGGGTAGAGATCAGACAGGGAGGGGTGATTGCAGTGTTGTGCAGTGATCAGTCAGGGAGTGGGTGATTGAATTTTTGGACAGGGGTCTTTCAGTGAAGGGGTATTCACAGTGTTGGGTCGAGATCAGTCAGGGAGGGGGAGCTTGTGCAACACCACACAAACAGTCACCTGAGGTGGGAAATGAAGGATAGGGTTGAGTCAGGGAGAGGGTAATTGCAGTGTTGGGGAGGGATCAGTCAGGGAGGTGGTGATTGCAGTATTGGGGAGGGATCAGTCAGGAAGGATGTGATTGAAGTGTTGCACAGGGATCAGAAAGGGAGTGGGTGATTGCACTGTTGAACAGGGTCAGTCCGGGAGGGGGAGTTTGCAGTGTTGGGTAGAGATCAGTCAGGGAGAGGTTGATTGCAGTTTTGGGTAAAGATCAGTCAGGGAGGGGGTGACTGCAGTGTGGTGTAGGGATCAGTCAGGGAGGTAGTGTTTGCAGTTTCGGGTTGGGATCAGACAGCGTGGGAGTGATTGCAGTTTTGGACCAGGTCAGTCAGGGATGGGGAGATTGCAGCATTGTGTCGGGATAAGTCAGCGAGGGTGTGTTTACAGTGTTAGGTAGAGATCTGTCAGGGAGGGTGATATTGCAGTGTTCAGTAGGGATCAGTCAGGGAGGGGGAGATTGCAGTGTTGGGTAGGGATCGGACAGGGAGGAAGTGATTGCAGTATTGTGTAGGGGTCATTCAGGGAGGGGGAGATTGCAGTGTTGGGTTGGGTCAGTTAGTGTTGTGTCGTGATCAGTCAGGGAGGGGATGTTTACAGTGTTGTTTAGGGATCAGTCAGGAAAAGGGAGATTGCAGTGTTGGACAGGGGACATTCAGGGAGGGGGAGATTGTAGAGTTGGGTAGGGATCAGTCAAGGAGGCGCTCTTTGCAGAGTTGGGTAGGGATCAGTCAGGGTGACGGTCATTGCAGTGCTGTGTAGAGATCAGTCAGGGAGGGGTGATTGCAGTGTTGTGTAGGGATCAGTCAGGGAAGGGGTGATTGCAGTATTACACAGGGTTCAGTCAGGGAGCGGGACTTGCAGTGTTCGGTAGGGATCAGTCAGGGAGGGGGTGATTGCAGTGTTTGGCAGGGGTCAGTCATGGGGGGAGTGTTTCCAGTGTTGTGTAGGGATCAGTCAGGAAGTGTTGATAGCAGTGTTGGGTCGTGATCTGTAAGGGAGTGGGAGATTGCAGTTTGGGATATGGATTAGTCAAAGAGAGGAGATTGTAGTGTTGGGTAGGGTTGAGTCAGGGAGAGTGCAATTGCAGTGTTGGGTAGGGATCAGTCGGGAGTGCAATTGCAGTGTTGGGTGGAGATCAGTCAGTGAGGGGGTGATTGCAGTGTTGGACAGGGGAGAGTCAGGACGGGGCTGTTGACAGCGTTGGGTAGGGATCAGTCAGGGAGTGGGAGATTGCAGTGTGGGATATGGATCAGTCAGAGAGGGGAGATTGCAGTGCTGGGTAGGGATCCAGTCATAGAGGTGTGATTCCAGTGTTGTGTAGGGATCAGTCAGGAAAGAGGTGATAGCAGTTTCCGGTCGGGATCAGTCAGCGAGCGGGTGATTGCTGAGTTGGGTCGGGATCAGTCAAGGAGTGGGAGATTGCTGTGTGGGATATGGATTAGTCAGAGAGAGGAGGTTGAAGTGTTGGGTAGGGTTCAGTTGGGGGGGGGAGATTGCAATGTTGGGTAGGGATCACTCAGGGAGGGAGGTGGATGCAGTGTTGAGTAGGGATCACTCAGGGAGGGAGTGATTTCAGTGTTGTGTCGTGATCAGTCAGCGAAGGGGTGATTGTATTGTTGGGAGGGGGCGTTTACAGTGTCGGGAAGAGATCAGTCAGGGAGGGGGTAATTGCAGTGTTGGGTCGGGATCAGTCAGGAACGGGTGATAGCTGTGTTTGGTAGGGGTCAGTCTGAGAGGAGTGATTGCAGTGTTGGGTAGAGATCAATCATGAAGGGGGCAATTGCCGTGTTGGGTAGGGATCAGTCAGGCAGTGGTAGTTTGCAGAGTTGGGTAGGGATCAGTCAGGGACGGCGTGATTGCAGTGTTGGACAGGGGTCATTCAGGGAGGGGGAGATTGCACTGTTGGGTGGAGATCAGTCAGGAAGGGGGTGATTGCAGTGTTGGACAGGGGTCAGACAGGGAGGGGAGATTGCAGTGTTGGTTAGGGATCAGTCAGAGAGAGGGTGATGGCATTGATGTATAGGAATAGGTTAGGAAAGGGTGATGGCAGTGTTGGGTAGGGATCAGACAGGGAGTGAAAGATTGCAGTGTCAGGTAGGGATCAATCAGGGAGGGGGAGATTGCATTGTGGGATATTGATCAGTCAGAGAGTGGTGATTGCAGTGTCGGGTAAGGATCAATCCGCGAGGGGGTAATTGCAGTGTTGGGTAGGGATCAGTCAGGGAAGGGGTGATAACCGTGTTTCATAGGGATCAATCAGGGAGGGGGTGATTGCAGAGTTGTGTAGGAGTCAGTCAGGGAGGGGGGATTGCAGTGTTGGGTAGAGATCAGACAGGGAAGGGGTGATTGCAGTGTTGTGCAGTGATCAGTCAGGGAGTGGGTGATTGCATTGTTGGACAGGGGTCTTTCAGTGAAGGGGTGTTCACAGTGTTGGGTCGAGATCAGTCAGGGAGGGGGAGCTTGTGCAACACCACACAGACAGTCACCTGAGGTGGGAAATGAAGGATAGGGTTGAGTCAGGGAGTTCTACACTATCCTTGCTTTTATTGGCGTTCCTAGTGTGGCATAAAGACATTTGGACTTGGTTTAATCTGCTGCTAATCTGCTCTCTGGTTTTACCTTTTGAACAACAACGTCACCATCTCATTGACTGGTCAGCCATATCCAGACCCCAGAACAGTGATAACAATCCAGTGAGCAGCATTCTTGGTACAATTTTCCAATGACAGAGACTCCCAAAGTCACTGCTGCTGCAGAATTTCCTGACTTTAGTATTCTGTCATCTGTTCTGGTTTCATATGTTCTGAAGTTATGAGGATAGATCATGCAAATTAGTTCTGAAGAAGGGTCTCCGGACTTGAAACATTAACTCTACTTTTTCTCCCACAGATGCTTGCCAGACCTGCTGAACAATTTCTGTTTTTTTTATACAACTGAGGCATGTGTTCACAAGAATCTTGAAGGTTAAGGGATGATCTGAGTGAAGTCCTACAAGGCATTAACAGAAAAAGATAAATGATTTACATTGGCATGCAATTCTCTAACGAGGGGCAATTCACTAATGAGAGCCAGAGCCAGGAGAAATGTTAGGAAGCACTTCAACACGCAAAGAATGAGAGAGGTTTGGAACTCACTTCCACAAACGGATACGGGAACTGTTAGTCAGTTTAAATGCGAACTTCTTTTTAAACAAAGGAACTGAAGGATACACGTGTTTTGATTTGTAAAGCTACATTCATCTACCACGCCTCCCAGAAATGTTCTCACCCTCACAGTCTCTGGTTAGAGAATTCAAGTCTTGACAGATTGCCCTCCTGGTCTCTGCACGTTGAGGAGTTTGTCATGTACAGATGTGTAGATTTATAGTACAAATATCACCGCAGTGGGAACACTCACTTGTTGTCACAAAGGGAGCCCTGCATGCTCTGTGATACTGCACTTAGTCATAGAGATGTACTGCATGGTCCAACTCATTCATACCAACCAGATATCCTTACCTAATGTAGTCCCATCTGCCAGCACTTGGCCCATATCCCTCTAAACCTTACTGTTCATATACTCAGCCAGATGCCTTTTAAATGCTGTAATTGTACAAGTTTCCACCATTCCCTCTGGTAGCTCATTCCATACACACATCATCCTCTGTGTGAAAATGTTGTCTCCTTAGGTCCATTTTATATCTTTCCCCTCTCACCTGAAGCCTATGCCCTCTAATTTGGACTCCCCCACCCCAGGGAAAAGACTTTGTCCGATCCATGCCCCTCATGATTTTATAAAACTTGAGAAGTCTCCGAAGCTCCAGGGAAAACAGCCCCAGCCTATTTCAGCCTCTCCATATAGCTCAAATCCTCCACCCTGGCAATATCTTTGTAAATCTTTTCTGAACGCTTTCAAGATTTACAAACTACTTCCGATAGGAAGGAGACCAGAATTGCACGCAATACTCCAAACGTGGCCTAACCAATGTCCTGTACAGCGACAACATGACCTCCCAATTCCGATAATCAATCCGCTGACCAATAAAGGAAAGCATACCAAATGCCTCCTTCACTATCCTATCTGCCTGCAACTCTACTGAACATGCACTCCAACGTCTCTTTGTTCAGCACCTCACATTTATCTAAATTAAACTCCAACTGCCACTCCTCAGCCCATTGGCCCATCTGATCAAGATCCCATTGTATCTGAGGTAACCTTCTTCACTGTCCACTGCACTGCCAATTTTTTGTCATCTGCAAACTTACTAACTATACCTCCTACGTTTGCATCCAAATAATTCATATAAATGATGAAAAGCAGTGGCCTCAACACTGAACCTTGTAGCACACCACTGGTCATAGGCCTCCAGTCTGAAAAGCAACCTTACACCACCACCTCTTGCCTGTGAGCCAATTCAAATAGCTAATTTTCCTTGTATTCCATATGATCTAACCTTGCTAACCAGTATCCCATGGAAACCTTGTCAAGCACCTTACTGAAGTCCATACAGATCCTGTTCACCGCTCTGCCCTCATCAATCCTCTTTGTTACTTCTTCAAAAACTTCTTCAGTCAAGTTCGTGTGACATGATTTCCCACACACAAAGCCATTGCTACTTTAAAATTAATAGAACTTTGGTCACTGGCCCCAAAAAACTCCCCACTGACACCTCAGTCACCTGTTCTCAATCTGTTATCATTGTGATAGGCTGCTTCATTGCTGTGAATTTGAATTAAAATGAGAAAATCCAGGACTGACTGTACACTGCTCCTCCATCAGGTAGCTAGTGGGGCAGGATCACAGGACACCAAATTTGTAGTAAATTATGTATTCCATGAACATGTCCAAATAGCTACCCGATGAAGCTCTCGAAAGCTAGTGCTTCCAAACAAACCGTTGGACTATAACCAGGTATTGTGTGATTTTTAAGTTTGGCCACCACAGTCCAACACTGACATATCTATGTCCTCATAGAATCCCTACAGTGTGGAAACAGGCTGTTCAGCCCAACAAGTACGCACCAAATGGATCTTATTGATTCATTCATTGATTTGGGTGAAGGGATATTTCAGCACCTTCTTCAGTTACATCCTGAACTTTGTCAGGGTCATGGCAAAAATGCCATGCAGCAACTGAGAAACTGCAGCTTGAATCCCAATTCCAACACAATTCATGTAGATACGTAGACCAATAGTCTATCTCAAACATTTGGCTCCATATCGAATACATTGTTAACACTTCGGTGTCCCTGTGAGATTCCCCATTGGTCTCCTGTGTGCTCTGCTGATCATTAAAAAGTATCTGATGATGAAAACATTGAGCAGCAGAATCATAGGAAATTGGAAAGTCGGAGTTCGAATGTAGTGGAGGAACTCAGTTATGATCCAGACTCAAGAGTACTAAATACTGATTGTTGCATCACAAAACCATGGGGCATGATCCAGCCAATACTGAGCTGGGAGCATAAAATACCAGAAGATGTTCTTTAAACAGCTCAGTACAGTAGCGGTTCCCAGAACAGTTTTCTAACTGCAATATTTAATTTTCAGCTCCTGGCTACAAGTGGCCACAAATCGATCGAAAGTGAAAGTGACAACAAACCAGACAGGAACGTCCGACCGATATAAAGCAGTACGGAATAGATACTACACATGGGGATGCCTCACAGGAAACTGTAGTGTTCTCAATAAACAATCGGAATGTGTCTCAATATCAGGTCGAGAATAACGACCATAGACCTGCCACTATCATGGCCACCAGGTAATGAATGTCACATGGAGGCAATCCACAATCTTTATCAAGCAATATGGAGATCATCACTACATTAACTGTGCGGAAGGCAAGCAAACAAATTATACATTAATTTGGAGGTACATTTACAGTACCTTAATGGTTAGCACTGCTGCCTCACAGCGCCAGGGACGTCGGCTTGATTCCAGTCTGGATCAATAGTCTGTGTGGAGTTTGCACATTCTCTCTGCATCTGCATGGGTTTTGACTCAGTACTCCAGTCCAAAAATGTGCAGGTTAAATAATTGGCCATGGTACATTTGCCCCAGAGTGACCAGGATTGGGCAGGTTCATTGGATTAGCTCTGAGAAATGCAGGGATTGGGTGGGGATACTGGGCCTGAGGTCAGTGCAGATTTGGGCAACATGGCATCTTCACACTGTAAGGATTCTATTCTGTAATTCTATGCCTCATAGTACTCTGAGAAAAGGAGAAAAATCTCTTCATCTTTGTAACCAATCGAAGATGCCTTATTTCAGATTTAAAAAGCAATGCCCTCTAGATCTAGTCTCAATTTTAGTGTTTCTTGCAAGGAGTCACCCATGAAGGAAGCGTTGCTGCAGCTGTTCCCAGTTTTACTGAGATCATAGCTGGAGGACTATATGAGACATTTTTTAACTCCTTACCTGAGAAAGAATTTAATTGCATGAAAAGGTGTATGGACACAGCTCACTCAGTTGATTCCTGGGATGACGAGTTCATCCCATGTGGAAATGTTGCGCAGTTTGGATATATAACCTTTTAAGTTCAGCAGAAATAGACATGATCATATTGAGACATAACTGACCCTGAGAGGACTTGACAGAGTGGATGATGGGAGGATGGTACCCCACGTGTGTATGTGTCGGATTAGGGGAACTGTCGAATGTTTGAAAATGTGGCCTCTTCCATTTGAAGATAAGAATGTATCTGATAATGTGTCGCCCAGAGATCAGTGAAGGCTGAATTTAATAGATATTTGATCAACTAGCGAGCCAGTGCTTATGTGGGTCAGGTTTGATGGGGTTGAATGGTCTACATCTGTTTTTATTTGTTGTGCATCATGTCAGAAGTAGGAGGTGATTTGGTGCAAGGACAATCACTTTAAATGAAATGGTGCTCCCATTTTAGATTGAGATGAGGATGCTCTTTTGCTTTGAGTGGTGTGTTAACTGTGGCATTATCATCTGCAGGGAGCAGTGAAGATATTCAAGGCTGAGCTCTGTCGCTCCTCGATGGTCAAGGAAGCCCATGTTTATTGGGAACAGCGATGGACAGGGAGTTCAGCCACCGTCAGATCAGCTCTGATCTGTCTGAATGGTGTAGGAGGGACCTAATGGCCAACTTGTGCTCCTACCGCCCGTATAATGTCACACAACATATAGATCACTGAATTCCTCAAGGCTGTTACTGAGGCACAGCCCCTCTAAAGAGATGCATCGGAACTTGCATTCAGCACTTAGAGCGTACTGTACAGTGTACCAAGGAGGTAATGCAACTCTTTTAAAGAGCTATAGAGGAAACAGAGAAGAAAGAATAAGGAACAGTACCTCACAGGAACAGGCCCTTCGGCCCACCAAGACTGTGCTCACACTTGATGCCTTTCCAAATGAAAAACCTTTTATCTTTTCCTGGTCCATATCCCTTGATTCCCTGCCTATTCAAGAAATTGCGATTGTATCCACCTCCACCATTACCTTTTGGAAACGCATTCCAGGCACTTATCACCATCTGTGTAAAAGAAAACTGTCTCACACCTCCTTTAAACTTTCACATCTTACCTTAAAACTATGTTCCCTTTTAAATGAGATTAGTATACTGGTAAAAAGGCTCTGACTGGGGCTCTGATTGCAAGTGTAGTGATATTATCACAATTCCACTGACTCTCCTGATGTCAGCACCTTTCAGGGAGAGCACTCAATATTTCTGGTCAAATTATTTGTGGCTGGAAGAGAATAGGAACAATTAAATCTGGATGTAATGAAGATGCATATGATGGTTTATTCAGCAGCTAGACTGAGACAAAAGGAGAGACTTGAGATATTGTGGTAATAAACAGGATTGGTGCTGGAGAGAATAAGGAAGTGGATATCAGCTTAGAGCAAAAGTGTTTGTTGGAGTTATGAGCAGTTTGATTCCACTTCAGATATTGGCATTAAAATTGTTTGGTCATGAATGGAGTTTGTGGACAGAGTCATGGCAACGGCTTCCTTTTTTCCTGTATTTAAATTATGAGGACAGTAAGTTAGTTCAACAATGTTTATTGAATTCATTGGCAGATAGAAAGACTTACCAGGAATAATAGTGAGGAGAGGATAGAAATCAGCTTGAATCAGCCAAAGCGCCCAATCTTGAGGAAGATTGTAAAGATCCAAATATAAACCCCTGGTCAGTAGTGGAACATTCCAGCTTATTGTCCCCATATTCTGGTCCATTGTTGGAACATTCCAATCCATTGTTCTCAGACTCTGATCTCTTCTCTCCCTCACTCTTGAGCTGTTGATCCTGGTTAGTGCTGAAGGTGAAGTTCCGATTGATACTATGTGATACAAATAAGAGCCCCTTATTAATAGAAAGTTACCTTTTAGTGAAATAATTTGATGCATGGAGACTGACATTAACTACAATCACTGAATGAGCAGGTTCACTTAATTCCATTCTTCCCAATTTGTTTTATACCATGGTAAATTAACACGTTTCCTCAGTCTGGATGGGATGTCTGAAAGTTTCTGAGGAATAGACACAGCAGCAAAGTGATTGATCTTAACTATTTAATGCTCCATAGATATGGAAGTGTGGTCAGAGAACTGAAGAGTTTTCAATTACCATCTCTTTTCATAAAAGAAGAGACAAACCCTCTAATAAAAAGCAGCCAATATATATAATTAAAATATTGAGGATACTTCCAGAGTTTACCATTTGGAGAGAATAATTCGTTCCTCAGAAACATTGGATTCACAAGAATAGAGACACAAATGGAAAACATACGTATATACAAGAAAGTTCAGTTTATTAAGCTATTATCAGAGCAGGTCATTGAAGATTTAATAGACAATTTCCAAAAGCTGAGTTGGAAGAAGAGGAGTGTAAATATCCGACAACAATGGCTGCCAAAGATAGTTCCACATGGTATCAGATGTAAAGAAAAAACATGCTCTCACTTGAGATCAGTTAAAATTATTGCCTTATTGACTGAACTTCTCCACTTTCCCAGCTGCGTATCCTCTTTAAGGTGGTCCTCAAAATCTACTTGTTTAACATTTTTAACCTGACAATTTCTTCCAAGTCTGAGTGTCAACAATGTTTCATTTACTATCATAAGATTGTTGGTATGTATCTTGCTGCCTAGAGCCTGTGGCACTGAGAGATTGCAGTATTGTGGGTGAAATCAATTATTCCAGGCAATAGTGCTGTGTCAGGATAATTTGTTGCAGCAGCATGATGTCAAATGGCCAGGGTATCTGCGACTTATTCCTAATGTTTATATTAGTGCAATAACGAGATATACCTACTGTTGTGGAAATTAAATTGACTCGAATCAACTGTTAGCAAGAGAAAAGAAAACGCTTTATTATAACCTCTACAAGGACCCAATACACTTGACAAAATGCCGTATGGAAGGGGCTGAACAACTTTCACATATTCCTTTTATACATTTCATTTATCCTTATCAAAGCTCAAGAACAAGAGTGGGAACATTCTGCTGTTGATATGAAGTTTATGTTTTCCCTGACTCTTGCTGAATTTGACTGTTTTGCAAGCCCTGCAAGGCCAAGCTGTCTGTTTGCAGAATCCAGCAAAGTCAGGTTGTCTACTTAAAATTTTAGCAGAATGTTAGATTTAGCAAAGTATTCTCTTTCAGGTTTACAGTAAATGTTAATTTTCCATTACACGTGCAGAGCTAGACAAAGTGAATTCACAGATGTAATGACATACATTTGGAGGTTATTTTAGAATACAGAGCACAGATAAGACCGATGGAAAGTCAATGAGTTATACAGCATGGAAACAGACTCTTTGGTCCAACTCGTCCATGCCAACAAGGTATCCTAAACTGATCTAGTTCCATTTGCCGGCATTAAACTTATTTCTCTGTAAACCCTTCCTATTCATGTACTGATCCAGATGCCTGTTAAATGTGATAATTGTACCAGCCTCTCCCACCTCCTCTACCAGTTCATTCCATACATGCACCACCATCTGCATGAAGAAAGTTGTCCGTTAGGTTTCTTTTACACCTTTCCTCCCTCAACTTAAACATTTGCTCTCTATTTTTTGACTTCTCTCCCCTGGATAAATGATCTTGGCTATTCGCCCTATCCATACTTCTCATGGTTTTATAAACCTCTATAAAGTCACCCCTCAGCCTCCGATGCTCCAGGGAAAAAGCCCCAGATTATTCAGCCTGTACTTATAACGCAAGCCTTTGAATCTTGGAAACATTCTTGTAAATTTATTCTGAACCTTTTCACGTTTTACAATCTTGTTCACATTGTAGGGAGACCAAAATTGAAGGCAGTATTACAACAGTGGCCGAACCAACGTCCTGTATAGCTGCAGCGTGATGTCCCAACCTCTGTACTCGATGCATTGACCAAGAAAAGGAAACATGCTAAAAGTCTTCTTCACCACCGTGTCTGCCTGCAACTCCACATACAAGGAGGTATGCACCGCATCCCTTGGACTCTTTGTTTGGCAATACTTTCCAAAGCCCTATCATTAAGTGTATAAGACCTAATCTGGTTTGCCTTACAAGTGTGTAAGAAACATTTCAAGGTTCAGACTCACCATCCAAGGGTTAATTTGAAATGTAAAGAAAAGAAAACTTAATTGTGAATAGACAGGCAGCAGGTCAAGAGTTTGAATACCATAGCAAAAAAATGAAGGAGGTACAATAAAAAGGGGAAATTAGAGTATGATAGAAAATTCCACTAAACTGTAAAAACTGTCAGTAAAGTCATAAATAAATAATGAAAAAACAAATGTTGGACTGAAGTATTAACAAAAGCTAGAAGAACAGAAGGAGGTCAGTATACCTCTTGTACCAAAAGGGTGGATTGCCATCAACCATAATCATATTCAGTGATGAAGCTGGTGGTTGAATGGCCTATTTATCATCTCCGTTTCTATGTACCTAGTATCTTACACTGGTATCTGTTGATGAGAGGTGTGTGAGGATGCCAGTGTTTGTGTGTGTGTGGGTGAGAGAGAGAGAGAGAGAGAGAGAGAGACGGAGACAGACAGAGAGAGACTGACAGGCTGTGAGTCTGTGGGTGTAAGTGTGTGTGGGGCCGCAAGTGACTGTTTCTGTGTTTCTCTGTGCAAGTGAGAGAGAGAGAGAGACCACCTGACAGTGTGCATTGAAGAGTGAGCTTGTGAGAGTGCATGAGGGTGAATGTACTTGTATAAGTAGGTGAGTGTGAGGGTTTGAAGATGTTTGACTCTGTCAACAGGGTGTGAGCATGTGTGTGTGGTCTTCGGAGAGCAGAGAGTGATTGGCAGTGAGCATGTGTATGTGAGAGTATGTTTGTCCAATGTGTGCAGGAGAGTTTCCTGACACAATATGTAGATAAGCCAACAAGAGGTGAGGCCATACTGGATTTGGTTCTGGGTAACGAACCAGGCCAGGTATTAGAACTCGAGGTAGGTGAGCACTTTGGGGACAGTGACCACAATTCGGTGATTTTTACTCTATTGATGGAGAGGGATAAGTGTGTACTACAGGGCAAGAGTTATAGCTGGGGGCAGGGAAATTATGATGCGGTGAGGCATGACTTAGGATGTGTGGATTGGAAAAGTAGATTCCAAGGCAAGAGCGTAATTGATATGTGGAACCTGTTCAAGGAGCAACTATGAGTGTCCTTGATAAGTACGTACCTATCAGGCAGGGAGGAAAGGGTCGTGTGAGGGAGCCGTGGTTTAATAAGGAATTGGAATCCCTTGTTAAATGGAAGAGGGCGGCCTTTGTAAAGATGAGGCGTGAAGGTTCAATAGGGGCGATTGAGAGTTATAAGGTAGTCCGGAAGGACCTGAAGAGAGAGCTAAGAGCAGCAAGGAGGGAACATGAAAGGTCCTTAGTTGGTAGGATTTAGGGAAAACCCTAAGTCTTTCTATAGGTATGTTAGGAATAAAAGAATGACTAGGGTAGGAATAGGTCCAATCAAGGATAGTAATGGGAAGTTGCGTGTGGAGGTTGAAGAGATTGGGGAGGCACTGAATGAATTCTTTTCGTCAGTATTCACTCAGGAACAGGACATTGTTGTCGATATGAATACTGAGGCACGAATAAGTAGAATGGATGGCTTTGAGATATGTAGAGAAGAGGTGTTGGAAATTCTGGCAAGGGTGAAAATAGATAAGTCCCCTGGGCCTGATGGCATTTATCCTAGGATTCTCTGGGAAGCAAGGGAGGAGATTGCAGAGCCATTGGCCTTCATTTTTGTGTCCTCTTTGTCTACAGGAGTAGTGCCAGAGGACTGGAGGCAATCAAATGTGGTTTCCTTGTTCAAGAAGGGCAGTAGGGATAATCCTAGTAACTATAGGCCAGTGAGTCTCACTTCTGTTGTGGGCAAAGTCTTAAAGAGAATTGTAAGGGTGCACATCTGGATAAGAATAATGCACATCGGGATGAGAATAATGTGATCAAAGATAGTCAGCATGGTTTTGTGAAGGGCAGGTCGTGCCTCACAAACCTTATTGAATTCTTTGGGAAGGTGACTAAGGAGGTAGATGAGGGTCAAGCGGTAGATGTGGTATATATGGATTTTAGTAAGGCGTTTGATAAGGTCCCCCATGGTAGGCTACTGCAGAAAATACAGAGATATGGCATTGAGGGTGTGTTGGAGGTTTGGATTAGGAATTGGCTGGCTGGAAGAAGACAGAGGGTAGTAGTTGATGGCAAAGGTTCATCTTGGAGTGCCGTCACTAGCGGTGTTCCGCAAGGATCTGTTTTGGGACCATTGCTGTTTGTCATTTTTATAAATGACCTGGAGGAAGGGTTAGAAGGTTGGGTGAGCAGGTTTGCGGATGATACGAACGTCGGAGGAGTTGTAGACAGTGAGGAAGAATGTGGCAGGTTACAGCGGGATATCGATAAGCTGCAGAGCTGGGCAGAAAGGTGGCAAATGGAGTTCAATGTAGCTAAGTGTGAGGTGATTCACTTTGGTAAGAGTAACAAAAAGATGGGGTACTGGGCTAATGGTTGGATACTTGGTACTGTGGAAGAGCAGAGGGATCTTGGTGTCCATGTACACAGATCTCTGAAAGTTACCACCCAGGTAAATAGTGCAGTGAAGAAGGCATATGGCCTACTGGCTTTTAGTGGGAGAGGAATTGAGTTCCGGAGTCCTGAGGTCATGCTGCAGTTGTATAAGACTCTGGTGCGGCCGCATCTGGAATATTTTGTGCAGTTTTGGTCGCCATACTATAGGAAGTATGTGGAGGCACTGGAACGGGTGCAGAGGAAGTTTACCAGGATGTTGCCTGGTATGGTAGGAAGATCCAATGAGGAAAGGCTGAGGCACTTGGGGTTGTTTTCATTGGAGAAAAGAAGGTTTACAGGTGACTTGATAGAGGTGTACAAGATGATTAGGGGGTTAGATAGGGTTGACAGTGAGAACCTTTTTCAACGTATGGAGTCAGCTATTACAAGGGGGCATAGCTTTAAATTAAGGGGGGGTAGATATAGGACTGATGTTCGGGGTAGGTTCTTCTCTCAGCGAGTCGTAAGTTCATGGAATGCCCTGCCAGTAGCAGTGGGGGACTCTCCCTCTTTATGGGTATTTAAACGGGCATTGGATAGGTATATGGAGGATAGTGGGTTAGTGTAGGTTAGGTGGGCTTTAATCGGCGCAACATCGAGGGCCGAAGGGCCTGTTCTGCGCTGTATTCTTCTCTGTTCTATGTTCTATGTTCTATAGTCTCACTGAGATACACACAGAATCCAAAACACAATTCTGACCAACACACACACAGAGAGTCTAGATTAGAGTGGTACTGAAAGGTCAGGCAGCATCCGAGGAGCAGGAAAATCAACATTTTGAGCAAAAGCCCTTCATCAGGAAAAGAGGTCTGAGGAGCAGGAAAATCAATGTTTCGGGCTAAAGCCATTCATCAAGAATATACCTGATGAAGGGCTTTTGCCCGAAATGTCGATTATCCTTGCTATTGAAGGAATCCAGCGAAGGTTCACCAGACTGATTATCAGAATGGCAGAATTGATATATAAAGAAAGACTGGATCGATTGGGCTTGTACTTACTCGAATGGAGAAGAATGAGGAGGGATCTCATTAAAAAAATAATAAAATCCTGATGGGACTGGGCAGGCTACGTGCAGGAAGAATGTTCCCGATGTTGCGAAGTGCAGGATCATAAGTCACAGTCTAGGATATTCACCCCTGATCAATCCACATGGCAGAGGATAATGGTCAACTGAGCAAGGTTAAAATAACCCCAGGTCTGTCACCCAAAGTCTATCTCCTCTAAATCTCAGTTGATCCAGTCAGCTCCCAGCTCTCTCTACCTGGAACACACTTCCCCCAGCTATGGAACACACCAACAATCATTTTTTATGGATTACAGGGGGGCGTTGGAGAAAGCATTAAGTCAATGCTTTAACCTCGGTCTGACACTGTCCCTCCTACAACCCCACTGGTCGCTGATGTGGAATACACACAGACACAAAGCTGCAGTTTCACATCTAGAGCAGCCAGAAGACATGGTTACAACACAAATTCACATTGGAGTGTTGCACAAGTTAGTGCAGGTTTGTTCCACGAATGAACACAAGACCAGCACACAAATGAATACAAGATGTTTGCTTTCATGAACACAAGATTCTTTCACAAATGGAATGAAACTAAGACAAACAAGGAAAGTCAGCAAGTTTATTGAGTTTGAGATTTGTACAAATGATGATAAATATATCACAGAAAATAGCACATAGAAAATACAGCGCAGTACAGGCCCTTTGGCCCTCGATGTTGCGCCGATCCAAGCCCACCTAACCTACACTAGCCCACTATCCTCCAAATGCCTATCCAATGCCCGTTTAAATGCCCATAAAGAGGGACAGTCCACCACTGCTACTGGCAGGGCATTCCATGAACTCACGACACGTTGAGTAAAGAATCTACCCCTAACATCTGTCCTACACCTACCACCCCTTAATTTAAAGCTATGCCCCCTCGTAATAGCTGACTCCATACGTTGAAAAAGGTTCTCATGGTCAAACCTATCTAAACTCCTAATCATCTTGTACAACTCTATCAAGTCACCCCCTAATCCTTCTTTTCTCCAATGAAAACAGCCCCAAGTGCATCACCCTTTCCTCATACGATCTTCCTACCGTACCAGGCAACATCCTGGTAAACCTCATCTGCACCCGTTCCAGTGCCTCCACATCCTTCCTATAGCATGGTGACCAAGACTGCACACAATACTTCAGATGCGGCCGCACCAGAGTCTTATACAACTGCAAAATGACCTCAGGACTCCGGAACTCAATTCCTCTACCAATAAAAGTTAGTACGCCATATGCCTTGTTCACCACACTATTTACTTGGGTGGCAACTTTCAGAGATGTGTGTACATGGACACCAAGATCCCTCTGCTCATCCACACTACCAAGTATCCGACCATTAGCCCAGTACCCCATCTTTTTGTTACTCATACCAAAGTGAATCACCTCACACTTACCCACATTGAACTGCATTTGCCACAATTCTGCCCAGCTCTGCAGCTTATCTATATCCTGCTGTTACCTGCCACATCCTTCCTCACTGTCCACAACTCCACCGACTTTTGTATCATCCACAAACGTGCTCACCAACCTTCTAGCCCCTCCTCCAGGTCATTTATAAAAATGACAAACAGCAATAGTCCCAAAACAGATACTTGTGGAACACCACAATTTACAATTTACCACAATACTCTTATAGAAATTAGAGATGTTTATTGCAGAATTGATCAGAAGTCTATGATCGAACTGAGCATAAGATTATTGAACACATGTACTTCCTTCCAAGCAACAAGAGACACGATAATGCCGTTCCATATTTTCATCGATCAGTCATCTGTCGGTACTGAGAAGGAGCTACTTATGTTAAAGATGTTTACAGTTAGGGCAAGTGCACACACGCACGCACACACACAGTCTGATCCCCCTCTGCTGGGGTCTGTAAATGTTACACAGAGAAAATCAGACAGCCTTGCTTGTGACATCTCTCCATTTAAATTAAAGTCTCTTTGTTGATTCTTCCTGGCACCCATGACACTCTGCTGTTGCTACCTGTAGCCTGGAGGATCTCTGGCTGGGGAAAGGCAGCTGAGATCCACTCACTCCAGGGAAAACTAGAGACTGTGACAGAGGTAGACCTTTTACACAATGAACAGGACAGAATTTTGCAGGAATATCTCATCCAAATGGACTTCCCCAGTTACAATTGGAAAAAGCCCATTCCAGTGAAAGGATGGCCTCTGGGGATGGGGAGGAAGCCTCAGGTTACATTCACAATCTGGAAGGACAGTGTATGGAGGTCCAAACAGCTGCATGTGTCCTGTACACCTGCAACACGGAGCAATGCACATCAGGCCCTTGTAGGAGGTGCCAGGAGCAAATACAATCCCTAAGGAACCAGGGCTCCTCCCAGAATGCGATAATGTGTGCATTTAGGGTTCTACTTCCCCAGGGTAATAATGAGAGGCCCCACACTGACACATCAACACTCGCCCACAGATGGTGACTCCCACTGCCATTCTTCCAGGCAACTGCACTTTTTGCCTTTAGCCCTTACCCACAGCCAAACCAAGATTCCACGAATCCTGTGTTTACCCAGTGACAAACAGCTGATGGTCTCACTCCATACACAACAGCCATTCCAGCCACCCAGCTGGTGGACAACACTAAAAAAGCCACTCCCGGGTGCTGAGCTTAGAACATAGAACAATACAGTGCAGAACAGGCCCGACAGCCATCAATCTTGCGCCGACCTGTGAACTAATCTAAACCCATCCCCTTACATTATCCCATTATCATCCATGTGCTTATCCAAGGTTTGTTTAAATTTCCCTAATGTGGCTGAGTTAACTACATAACCTTGCTACTCTCTGAGTCAAGAAGCTGCCTCTGACTTCTGTCTTAAATCTATCACCCCTCAATTTGCAGCTGTGCCCCTTTATGCAAGCTGCCATTATCATCCGAGGAAAAATACTTTCACTATCTACCCTATCTAATCCCTCAGCTTATCCGCACTATGAAGAATCTTTCCATTGACCCAGTATTCTGCCTTCCCATTATTCTTCCCAAAGTGAATCACCCTTAGCTTGTTGTTAGGGATTCCATGTATACAGAATGACAAAGGTCAGATGGAGATCTTTGAAGTTTAAAGTATTGGAATTATGTTAAAAAGGCATTTGGATGGGTTACCATGACACACCCCTATATACTGTGGAGATAGAAGAGACATTGACAGGGACCACTTTTAAGTGAAAATGGACAAATGGGCCATTACAAAAAATGCCCATCGTCTGTCATCCATGAATTTGACTCCTCTCATATCAAGCTTCGGTCCTAACTGTAGCCTGGAGTTGATAGTTACCTTGATATATCTTGGGAAGCTGATGGTTATGATTGCAGGCTATAAAAAGTATATACCCCAGCAGATGGGTACCATCACTATGAATAATGCCTGCACACAACTCACAGGGGCTATAAGCTTGATAGAATTCCCAGGGTTATCACTTTAGTCTTTGAGTGCTGCTGCGTGGCCAGTATTTATTGCCTGTCCATAGTTGCCATTACGAACATTGTGGTGAGCTGCCCCCTTGAACTGTTGCAGGTCATGTGCTGGAGGTAGACCCACAGTGCCCTTAGGGAGGGAATTCCAGGATTTTAAGGCAGCAGGTCTCGTTCACTTGTGTTTATTCTGATCACTGGATGTTGGCGATGCATCCCAATCTGCACCACTATTTGGATTAAGAAAACAGAATATTTTTGTAGAAGCAATTAGGGACAGCACGGTGGCTCAGTGGTTAGCACCATTGCCTCAGAGAGCCTCAACTCCACCCTGAAGCAACTATCTGTGTGGAGTTTGCATATTCTCCACATGTCTGCTTCGGTTTCCTCTGGGTGCTTCAGTTTAGAGCATAAAACAGTACAGGCCCTTCGGCCCACAATGTTGTGCCGAGCATTTATTTTCATGTAAGGCCCGCCAAACCCAAACACCACTTAATCTACGGCCGTCCATGTGCTTGTCCAGCAGTCGCTTAAATGTCCCTAATGTCTCTGCCTCTACTCCTACTGCTGGCAGTGCATTCCACGCACCCACCTCTCTCTACATAAAGAACCTACCGCCCATAACACTGTGGCATGGTGGCTCCGCAGCTTAGCACTGCTGCCTCCCAGGTCCAGGGACCGGAGTTCGGTTCCAGCCTTGAGCGACTGTCTGTATGGAGTCTGCACATTTTCCTCATGCCCGCGTGGGTTTTCTCCAAATGCTCTGGTTTCTTCCCACAGTCCAAAGATGTCCAGGCCATTTGAATTGGCCATGCTAAAGTGCCCATAGTGTTAGGCGCATTAGTCAGAGGGAAATGGGTCTGGGTGGGTTACTGTTTGGAGGGTTGGTGTGGACGTGTTGGGCCAAATGGCCTGTTTTTACACTGGATGGAATTGAATCTAATCTCCCCTATACCTTCCCCCAATCATCTTAAAATTATGACTCCTCGTAAAAGCCATTTCTGCCGAGGGAAAAGTCTCTATTTCTCATTATCTTGTGCACTTCTATCAAGTCACCTCTCTTCCTTCTTCTCTCCAATGTGTAATTCTCTAGCTCACTCAAACTCTCCTCATAAGACAACCTTCCAATCAAAGCAGCATCCTGATAAATCTCCTCTGCACCCTCCTGAAAGCATCTACGTCCTTCCTATAATGAGGTGACCAGAACTGGACACAATATGCCAAGTGTGGTCTAACCAGGATTTGGAAGAGCTGCAGCAATGCCTCATGGCTCTTAAACTCAATCGATCTGTTAATGAAAGCCAAAACACTATATGCCTTCTTTACAGTCTATCAACTTGGGTGGCAACTTTGAGAGATCTATGTATGTGGACCCCAAGATCCCACAGTTCCTCCACATTGCCAAGAATCCTGTGTTTAACCCTGTAATCTGCACTTCAAATTTGACCTTTTCAAATGAAACATTTCGCGTTTATCTAGGTTGAACTCCATCTGCCACTTCTCAGCCCAGCTCTGTATCCAGTCAATGTCCCGCTGGAGCCTGCAACAACCTTTGACACTATCTACAGCACCACCGATCACCACCCTTCCACTTCTTCATCCAAGTCACTTATAGAAAGTATGAAAGGCAGAGACCCAAGAACATATCTCTGTGGGATACCACTGGTCACCGACCTCCAAATGGAATTCTTTCCATCCACTATCACTCAATGTCTTCTTTTGGCCAGCCAATTCTGTATCCAGGCAGCCAAATTTCCCTGTATCCCCTACCTCCTAACATTCTGAATGAGCTTACAATGGGGAACCTCATCAAATGCCTTACTGAAATCCATATACACTACATCCACTGCTTAACGGGCTTTATGCATGGGAAATCATGTCTCACAATCGTGATTGAGTTTTTTGATGAAGTAACAAAGTGGATTGATGAGCGCAGAGCACTGGATATGAACGTTATGGACTTCAGTAAGGTGTTCGACAAGTTTCCTCATGGCAGTCTGGTTAGCAAGGATGGATCTCATTGAATACAGGGAGAATAGATAAGTCCTCTGGGCCGGATAGGATCTATCCTTGGATCCTCTGGGATGCAAAAGAAGAGATTCCCGAGCCTTTGGCATTGATCTTGAAAGCATCATTGTCTATAGAAATAGTGCCTGAGGACTGGAGGATAGCAAATGTGGTTCCCTTGTTCAAAAAGGATAGTAGAGACAACCCTGGTAATTACAGACCAGCGAGTCTCACTTCAGTCATTGGTAAAGTGTTGTAAAAGGTTATAAGAAATAAGATTTATAACCATCTAGAAAGAATAATCTGATCAGGGACAGTCAGCACGGTTTTGTGAAGGGTAGGTCGTGCCTAACGAATCTTATTGACTTTTTTGACAAAGTGACCAAACAGATCGATGAGAGTAAACCAGTTGATGTGGTGTATATGGATTTCAGCAAGGCGTTTGATAAGGTTTCCCACAATGGGCTATTATACAAAATGCAGAGGAATGGGACTGTGGGAGACACAGCAGTTTGGTTAGTAATTGGCTTGCTGAAAGAAAACAGAGGGTTGTAGTTGATGGAAAATGTTCATCTTGGTGTCCAGTTAGTAGTGGTATACTGCAAGGGTCGGTGTTGGGTCCACTACTATTCGTCATTTTTATAAGCGACCTCGATGAGGGCATAGAAGGGTTGGTTAGACAATTTGCAGACGACATTAAGGTCGGTGGAGTTGTGGATAGTGACGAAGGATATTGTAAGTTACAGAGAGAGACATTGATAAGCTGCAGAGCTGGGCTGAGAGGTGAAAAATGGAGTTTAATGCGAACAAGTGTGAGGTGATTCACTTTGGTCAGAGTAACTGGAGTGCAAACTCCTGGGCTAATGGTAAGATTCTTGGTAGTGTAGATGAGCAGAGAGATCTCGGTGTCCAGGTACACAGATCCTTGAAATTTGCCACCCAGGTTGACAGGGTTGTTAAGAAGGCATACAGTGTTTTAGCTTTTATTAATAGAGGGATCGAGTTCCGGAACCATGAGGTTATGCTACAGCTATACAAAAGTGTGGCCGCACTTGGAATATTGTGTACAGTTCTGGTCACTGCATTATAAGAAGGATATGGAAGCTTTGGAAAGGGTGCAGACGAGATTTATTAGGATGTTGCCTGGTATGGAGAGAAGGTCTTAAAAGGAAAGGCTGAGGGACTTGAGGCTGTTTTCATGAGAGAGAAGAAGGCTGAGAGGTGACTTGATAGAGACATATAAGATAATCAGAAGGTTAGATAGGGTGGACAGGGAGAGCCTTTTTCCAAGAATGGCGAGGGCAAGCACGAGGGGGCATAGCTTTAAATTGAGGGGTGATACATATAGGACAGATGTCAGAGGTAGTTTATTTACTTAGAGACTCGTAAGGGTATGGAATGCTTTGCTTCCAACGGTAGTAGATTCGCCAACTTTAAGTACATTTAAGTCGTCATTGGACAAGCAAATGGATGTACATGGAATAGTGTAGGTTAGATGTGCTTCAGATTGGTATGACAGGTCGGCGCAACATCGAGGGCCGAGGGGCCTGTACTGCGCTTTAATGTTCTATGTTCATTCCTTGCCTGTCTCAATGCTTCCACGTTTCTGTTGAGCATTCCCTGTGGAACAATTGTTCCCAATGTATACTCCACAGCCCCTTCTTATAGCAGTATAATTTCCCCTCCACCAGTCAAGCACCTTCCCATACCATCTATTCCTATACTTCTCAATGGCTATGGTAAAGGTGAGGCAGTTGTGGTCACTGTCACCGAAAGAGATCTAACACCTGGCCTGGCTTGTTGCCTAGCATCAAATCCAATATGGTCTCCCCCTAGTTGGCCTATCTACATACTGAATCAGGAATCCTTCGTGGACACACCTGAAAAAATTAGTTTCATCCAGACCATCGGCACTAAGGAGGCTGCAATCAATATTGGGGAAGGCGAAGCCACCCATAACAACAACTCTGTTACATTGGCATCTTTCCAAGATCTGCTGTCCAATGTGTTCTTCCATCTTTCTGCTGCTATTAGGGGGTCTATAAAAGACACCTATTACTGACTTCCACCCCTACTGATTCAGTCGACAAACCCTCCTCAACAACCTTCTTTTCTGCAGCTGTAATGCGCTATCTCATTTACAGTGCTATTCGCCCTCATTTTTTAAAAGATCTAATCCCTGGAACATCCAGCAACCATTCCTGCCCCTGTGAAATCCATGGCTCCATTATGGCCACAATATCGTAATTCCAAGTACTGATCCATGCTCTAAGTTTATTGCTCTTATTCCTGACACTCCTTGCACTGAAACAGGCACAATTTAACCCATCTCTTTGCCCTTTCAACTGTGGATTCTTCCTGAGAAACTCTCTGCATTCTATTTCTGCCTGTTCAACAACTATCCTCTACTCTGATCTGTAGCTCTACTCCCAACCCACTGATAAACTAGTTTAAAACCTCCCGAAGTACTCTAACATATCTCCCATAGTAATGAACAGTAACAAGCCATCCAAATGAGCTTCCTCCCACAGTCCAAAGATGTGCAGGTTAGAGTGGATTGGCCATACTAAATTGCCCAGAGTATCCAGCATTATGCAGGCTGGATGGGTTAGCATTGGGAAATTGAGGGTTATGGAATGGGGCTGGGGCAGGTGCGGTGCGGGTGGGGGAGGTTTGGGTCTGGATGGGAATCACGTTGGAGGGTAATTGTGGACTCAAAGCGCTGAATGGCCTGCTTCCACTCTGTAGGACTTCTATGATTCATTTTCATAATATCACTAATCAGATGTACGATGATAGGTTTGACCAATGTACACAATGGCTTTCACACAAACAGCTGGCTATTCTGACAAGAAGCATAACCAACTTTTATAATTAGGTTTATCGTCCATTCTCTTAAGCTTCTTCCAGTTCAAAAGGGGAGGATTTCGAGGATAAGTGGAGAATGTAGCAGCCGACTGTTATGGAAAATAAAGAACATGAAAGTGGGGAAGGGTTAAAGCATGAAGACCACTGGCAATCTGTGGTCTATGGAAGGCAGGATGGGATAAAAATAGTGGAATGCTCTTACACCAATTAGCAGAGTAAGTTTAAGGCTGAAATGTCACAAATAATAAAGCAAGTTACTCTGTTAAGTGTTATGACAGGCTTGGGACCATACATATTTGGGACATGACATTAAAATATCTAATTCATAGTTACTAGAGTCAGCTTCCGACAGGAGACTATTGCAACAGATGGAAAAGCTAAATATCTATCATGACAGGTTAGTCTACAATTGAAGATCACTGTAGCAGGGTTAGCAATAAATATCTAACCGTGACATTAGAATATTATAAGTAGAATGTACAACTAATGGGAATTAACATCACTTGTTTATTGTGTAGCTGGAGTGAGGTATTTTGATTAATATAGTTGGACATGCTGATAAGCTAATAGAAACATGATAAAAAATATATAAAAATTCACAGACCCTGAGGTTCGTGGGTATTTGAGAATCTGCTTTCTCAGTGTCATGGTTTTTTGTTTGCAAATAAAAGAACTACCTCTTGAGGAACTCTCTGTGTCTCCCAGTGATTCGCTATATTTTTTCTATAACACTGTCTGGTAAAACATACATTGTTGGTAAGCTTACCCAAAGAAAAAGGGATAGTGTGTATATTGACCAAGTAAAACTTCTAAGTCACAACGCCCACACGCCAGACTCAGCGCAAACACAGCAGCCAAGAGGTAATGCCATCAGCATAATGTAAAAGGCAACAGTTAACCTCGACAGACATATCCCTAACAGCGTATCCACCAAACAAAGGAGGGCGCAGAAAGGAAGGCGCCGGATCCTAATACACAAAGGAACTAACAGGAACAATCCATCCACGTGATTAGCAATGCTTCAAACTGTTACAGCAGCACCTTGACCCTGTTCACAAACAAATCGGTTTAAAAACTGGATTGTACTTAAAATTTTGCTTCAACGTACGTACAATATTCAAGGTACAAACGAAGGCACGAATGCAAAAAGCCCATGTGCGACCACGTGGTTTCATTGTTCTGCTTTGCTACGCGCTTGTTGAACGCAAAAGCTGTCAGGCTCCGCCTGATCTCATTCAGTTCGTCTTTGGCGCGTGCGCTGTTAACAGCGTTCGTTGCTATGTCCAAACATTCCTACGCTATCCGAACAATGGGAAAAATGGATTCAGTTCGCGAACTTTTCAGATTGGGTTCGTAAGTCGAGGCGCTACTGTAATTGATTCTCCTAATTGGTCAAGAATGATTTGGGAAAAAAATCCTAGAACCAGGATTCACCCGCAGAAGGATTTCTTGAATCTTCTAGAGGCCTTCCGAGGCGACCAGCATGGCAGAAGACAGAGAGAGAGAGAGAGAGAGAGAGGCTGCGTAAATCTACAAGAAATTCAGGAAGTATTGTAAACTTACGGGGCCAAATGGGATTAGAGATAGTGTGTCCATAATTAAAGGGTATTGTAACATGTTTCCTCAGGAAAGGACTGTTTATATTGGCATTAATTTGTGTTCCGACTGATTTGGCCATTTCAGTATTATGAGATACCTGGGCACATTCATTCAGAACATTCTGGCTGGAGCTGTGAACTTGTTTTAAGGAGGAACTGGACAACACCATCATCTTTGGAATTAACCCATCAACCTCCTCTGAACTGCCTCCAAAGTAATGATATTCCTTCTCAATTTAGGGATTGTAATACTCCAGCTGAAGTTGCACTAATGCCTTTTACACTTGCAGGAACACTTCTCAAACTTGATATTCTATTTTTTCATAATAAATGTCAAAATTCCATTTACCTTTATTGTCAGCCATTGTAGGTGCAATGCTAAAGTGAAGTCAGTGATGTATCTGGATGGGGAGTGACACTGACAGTGATGCCTGTGATGTACCTGGATGGACAATGACATTACTCGTGAAGTCACTGATGTTTCCATTGATGGAAGTCCATCTTATTCACGACGTGTCCATCCCTCAGGAAAGGCAGTATGTTCTCCTCACTTGGTTCTTCATGTGACTCCAGTTCCTGGGCAATTAAGTGTAGGGAATAATGCTGACCTTGGCAGCAATGCTCACATTGAGTGTGTGAGAAGACTTGCATTTCAATCCATGAGTGAAATGCTCATGTTTAAAGAGGGCAGCTCCCACCCCAGAGACCAGAAGGACAGCTCTGACACATATTTTCACACATGAAATAAACTGTCTCAATGTGGCATTGGCTGAAATCATTTGCGAATTTGGGATGGGGCTCACGGTATTTGAGTGGGTAGCATGATTACTGGCAGATTCCAGATTCTGTTTATTGTTACTTCACTGTGATTTACTGAACAGCAACACTCCTTCACAATTGGGATTCAAATTGCTATTAGTTGTTATAAATTAGTTTGTTAATTTTTCGGAACTGATAACAGCAACAGTTAAACAATGCTGTAATCTCGATATCTCCAAGGAGCTTCCACACAATATAAGGAAATGTTCCTGGGAATGCATCAGCTCAGAATTTCGAACAAGGACCTTGTCAGCTACCTGAATGGACCGATCACCTCACATGGAAAAATGCATCAACCAATTCAGCTACACCATCCTGGCTCTTATTGGCATTCTTGCTGTGGCATAATGACATTTGAACTTAGTTTAATCTGCTGCTGATCTGCTCTCTGGTTTTACCTTTCGAACAATAATGTCTCCAGCTCACTGACTGGTCAGCTTTATCCAGACACCAGAACAGTGATAACAATCCACTAAGCAGCATTCTTGGTGCAATTCTTCACCGACAGAGACTCCCAACATCTTACCTGGATGTATGTTTCAGGAGACAGTCATATCCCGTTCGATAAACTAACTGGAATTTGGCCAGTGGTCAGGGACAGGAGGGTGTCACTGTGACTGAGGCAGGTAGAGGGATCCAGGAGATACATTTGCAGAAACCACCACCCCTGGCCTTGTCCAACAGGTTCAAGAGTATTGCTCCCTGTGTGATGGGAATGGGGACTCCAGGGAGGACGAGCTGGCTGACCGCAGCAATGTGGCACAGGGAGCCATTCAAATTGGTGGCGGGTGTGGAGAAGAGAAATGTTGTTGGAATTGGGTATAGTAAAGTCAGAGGCTAAGAGACTGTTCTCTGTGGCCAGGGTCAAGAATCCCGAAGGATTGTGTTGTTTGCCTGGTGGTCAGGTTCAGGATATCTCATCTGGGCTGCAGAGGAACTTGGAGTGGGAGGGTAAAGATCCAGTGGTTCATACGTACCATCGATAAAACGAGGGCAGAAGTTCTGCTAAGGCAATACTAACAGCTAGGACCTAAATTAGAAAGCTAAAGTGATAGTCTCTGGATTACACCCTGAGACATGAGCTAATTGCCAGTCAATAAGATAAACTCCTGTCCATTGTTGTAGCATTTCAGTCTAATGTTCTCATGTTCTGATCCATTATTGATCATTCCAGACTATTATCAGATGTCTCTCTCTCTCCTTTTCCTGTCTCTGCAGCTGCTGATCCCTGTGAGTGTTGGAGGTGTTGCATCTGCTGCTACAATGGCATAAAGCATTGCAAGAAGCCCCTTACTACTAGGAGAGGGAAACCATCCAGTGACACCATTGGGATCCGTGGAGACTGGCACCAATTACAGTCACTGAACAAACAGATCCAGTTAACCCCTTTCGGTATGGTACCATCAGATCACAATAACAACTGGACTAGATTGAATGTTGGCATCGCTGGCTATTGGTCACATATCCCATCACCAATTGCTCCAGTGATGTTAGTTGTGAGAGAGGATGGTGGGTGTTTTCTTATCTCGATGATTCGGCTGCATTTTCCGTTTGCAATGCTGTAACCATCTGAACGTCCCACCGCAACCACCCCGAAAAACCACACCCTAAATCTTGTTACCGTGCTGATCTCTCCTCGACCAGAACAGGCACCAACCAATATATTTACAGTGGATATATTTGCACTCCAATACACAGGGAATATGGATATGCCTGGGCATTCCTTTAATTTATCTAATAAGGCAATTTTGCATCTTCAACACTCAATGTGCTTCAGCACTTTTTTAATATTATAAACTCACAAAGAGCTTAACACACTTTATCGGCTTCAAAGCAGCAAGACTAAAATTGATTGAATACAGTCCAAGGCCAAATGTGGCATGTGGTCACAAAGCCGGTCCTTTTACAAGGTTATGTTATCCTTGATTTTTTTTCTTTAGAGAGGTTCGAAACGAACCAAGATTCCAATATGTCTGAATTTTGAAAGGCTCACTTGGGGTCTTTTTTTATACTGTCTCAGGCAGAATGCTTTCAAGCCTTTAAATAAATACTTGGATAATGGAGTGGACGTGGCCAGCTCTCTAGCAGGGCAGATCGGTTCAGTTTGGGGGTTAGTTGAGTCAGGGTCACTGTTGAAATTGGACGCTCTCTTCCTCCTTCTGCCGTCCCGACCTCATAACCTGTAAGCTTTATGTACCAGCTTTACTGTTTCTGATAAAGCGTTTGCTTTTTGGGATTGTTGCAAGTATTTTGGAACAACATCCTAAAGTAGGGATAGCCACTCCGTTGGTGAAGATAAGTTAGTTGTGTCTTCTATTTTCAGGTCCTGTGCTTCATTCCGTAATTTGGTAAATAAAGTCTGTTTGTTTAAAACCTGGCGTTCTGACCAGCTAATTCACTCTGGGAATATCCACTATACACTAACCATCAACAAATAGCAAAGTTACAGTCTAGGCTACCTGCTTAAAAATGTTTTCAGTGGTCGGGCCTGGTCCATAACAGATTGGGGGGCCTTTGTGGAATTTAGACATTAAGTGGCAGGTGTTAGTGTCTCTTTTTTCGTGTGTTGATTTGGTTGGTAAACAGAGCTTAAGATAGCAATAGCTCTTGCAGTCACAAAGGATATTTTGGAGGTGGGAGCATAGACCTTGGGAGTTTTTTAAAAATGCACATAAACTCAAGCTGCAATAATTAGTAGACCATCTGGAGTTGAAGCTACCTCCTAATATGAGCAAAGATGAGATTATTGCAGCAGTAGCTCAGCATTCCAATTTGCTGGAATCTCCATTGAGGTCTGTAGAAATGACTAAAATTCAATCACAAATAAAGCAGCTTGAGTTAGTAGCAGAAATGAAGCAGTTTGTGTTACGACTAAAATTAAAAGAGAAACAAAGGGATCGAATAGGTTTAATCCAGGAAAGAGAAAAAAAAACAAATGGCTTTAACAGGAGAAACAGGAGAGAGAGAGTTTGAGCTTCAGAGATGGACACTGAGAATGGAACGTCATCTGAAAACGAAGGCTGAAAGTAAGCTTCGTGAGGAACAGCGTGAGGATGAGCAAACTCATAGTAGTCAAAAGCCTGGTAGAAACCTTTTAAGAATATTCACGCCTTGCCTAAATTTGATGAGATGGATATGGAAACGTTTTTTTCATTTCATTTGAAAAAGTGGCTAAACAATTGCAGTGGCTAGTGCCATGTGGGTTTGTTGATCCAAACGAAACTTTTAGGTAGAGCTCGTGAGCTATCCGCAACACTATCAGAGGAGGGATCTGGGGAGTATGTGGAGGTCAAGAAAGTGCAAATGAGCTTGTGCCAGAAGTCTATAGACAACATTTCAGGAATCTGAGGAGTGACCCTGGTCAAACCTATATTGAGGTTGAAAGGGTCAAAGAAAGTAATTTTGACAAATGGATAAGAACTTTAAAAATTCGAGGAAATCTATGATGCACTTAAATAGTTAATTATTTAGGACGAATTCAAAGATTCATGGCCTGAGGCAGTGCAAACTCATGTGGAAGAGCAGAGAGTTAAAACAGCAAAATTTACAGCTGAAGTGGCTGGTGATTATGAGCTGATCCATAAAACAGAGTTTGGCTTCCAGAATCACTTTCAGTCCATGAGAGGTAGAAGGTGGGGCAAAGAGAAAACCTCACCTGGAAAGGGATATGTAGATCTCAGTGAAGATCAGAAGGACAACTTACAACATGGTAAAAAGGAAACACTTGACAGGGACAAGGAAGCTAAAAAGCTCAGGTATTTTCGTTGCAATAAATTAGGTCACAGGACTGGTGGGCTAGGGAAAGGAAACTGATGTAGGAAAACAGGATAAGCCTAGGAATTCTTTGGAACGGCAACAGAAAGCACAGTGGAGACTGGAAAGCTGCATTAGAATGTACAAGCTGATCTGAGGTTGGTCAAGGAGGAATTGCCGGATCTGCTTATAAAATATACCTGCAAAGGGAAAGTGTACTCACATAGGCCAGGAGTAGCAGATAAAGAGGATGCAATATTAAGGGACACAGGATCCTCTCAGTCTGTGATGCTGAAAAATGCGAAGGTATGTACTCCTGAAGGAATATTTACATAAAAGGTACTGCTAAAGTGTATTCATAGTGTGACAAAAAGCGCACAATTATGTAAAGTGGGCATGGAGTGTCCAGTAAAGTGTGGAGAAATTGTGGTTGGTATATTGGACAAACTTTCAACTCCAGGAATACAATTTGTCCTTGCAAAGTATCTAGCTGATTTACCGGTAGAAATGCTGCCTGCTCTGGTTGAAAAGACAATGGAGACAGTGGCAACTGAAGCAATGCAGGAACCTTATCCTGGAATCTTTCCTGATTGTTGTGTAACAAGATCACCATGTCACCAGCTGAAACAGGAGAGATCAAAAATGCAAAAACAAGGAAGCTGAAGTGACATTAGCAGAGACTTTGTTCCATCAGATAGTTGAAACAAAATAGAAGTAAATAAGTGATCATGGAAATAGATTAAGTTCAGCGAAACTAATTGAGTTACAGCATAAAAATGAAAATTTAAAGCAGTTATGTCCCATGGAATCCAGGAAAAGTTAGCCAATTGGATGCAAAATTGGCTTGAAGGTAACGGATTGTTTTCCAGACTGGAGGTTTGTGGCCAGTGGTGTTCTGAAAGAATCAGTGTTGAGCTCACTGCTTTTCATCATGTATATACATGTCTTGGATGTGAATATCGGAGACATGATTAGTAAGTTTACAGATAACATCAAAATGTGGTGCAGTGGACAGTGAGGAAGATTATCTCAGAGTAAAAGAGCAGCCTTCGAAGTGGGTATAATTATACATTTAAAATATATCTGGATAGGTACATAAATAAGAATGGTTCAGAGGTATATTGGCAAAATGCTGGCAAATGCGACTAGATCAGATTAGGATGTGTGGTCGGCACAGACAATTTGGACAAAAGTGTCTGTTTCTGTGCTGTACGACTCTCTGATTCGATAAGAGGGATGAGGAAAAAATCTAAATTGTTTTCGAGTGGAAATTCTCTTCCCCAAAAGTTTGTGGTGCTTCTTTGTTTACATATATTCAGAAATGCATTACTTAAATATTTGAAAGTGAAGTGAGTTATGGATAATGTGATACAGAGAGGAAAGTGGGGCTGTGACCACAACCTGTTCAGCCACAATCTTAGTGCCTCGTGGTGAAGGCTCAAAGTATCTAATGACCTACTCCTGCTCCTCAGTCCCATGTTTCTGTGTTCATTCTGCCCCTCAAACCTGCTAGACAGGAGCAGTTGGAGGCCACTTACTGCTATCACCTCATGCAAGAAACAGAGGAGACCATTCAGTCCCTCAATACATTCCCAAACGGATTTGAGAATTGGAAAGTGTAATTGGAAAACACAGGGACAGGAATGAAAGACGTCCCTCGTATCTCTTTACAGAGCTTCCCAATTCTGCAAAATGTACTTCATTTGTTGGTCGCGTTATCAACCCAGATTTACTGTAAACAACAGCTCGGACACCTCACACAGAGATGGCTCAGAAAATCCTCTGGACTCCCCGACTATAACATTCAATAACAGATCTTGCAGGAAAGTAACATCCACTAACTTTCCAATAATAGAATGTGAGAACAAAGAAACCGAAGCAAGTTATTCGATCGCTACCCCCACCCTCAAGTGTGCTTTGCCCTTCAGTACAATCATGGCTGATCTTCTCTCAGTCTCAAGTCCTCTTTCATGCCTAATTCGTCTTCGCACTCAACTCTCTGACTGGTCAAAGTCCATCTAAAGCCTCTTTACATACTTTCGTAGAACAGAGAACATAGGACAGTTCAGCACAGTACAGCCCCTTCAGTCCTGGATGTTGTGCCAATCTTTTATCCTACTCTAAGATCAGATTCATCGACACACGTGCATGCATTGACTTTCTTGTGCCTTTCCAAACATCGCTAAAATGGTATCTGACTCAACTAACATTGCTGGCAGTGCATTCCACGCACCCAACACTCTGTGTAAAGAACCGAAATCTGCCATCGCCCCAAACCCTTCCTCCAATCACCTTAAAATTATGTACTCTCGTTATAGACATTTCTACTGGGGGAAAATGTCTCTGGTTATTCACTCTATCTATGCCTCTCATCATGTTGTGCAACTCTATCCAGTCACCTCTCATCCTTCTTCTCTCCAATGAGAAAAGCACTAGTTCTCGCAAACTTTCTTCCTAAGATCTCCTCTCCAGTCCAGTCAGCATCCTGCACCCTCCTTAAAGCTTCCTCATCCTTCCTAGAATGAGGTGACCAGAACTGAACAAAATTTTCCAAGTGTGGTCCAGCCAGGGCGCTATAGAGCTTCACCATTCCTCACGGCTATTAAACTCAATTCTCTGCTCATAAAAGCTAACGTACTGATGCCTTCTTAACAACATTATCATAATTTGGGTAGCAAAATTAAGGGATCTATGGACATGGGCCCCAAGATCCCTCTGTTCCTGCACACTGCCAACAATCATGCCTTTAACCCTGTATTCTGGATTCATATTCGAGCTTTCAAATGAATCACTTCACACTTTTCCAGGTTGAACTCCATCTGCCAATTATCAGCCCAGCTCTGCATCCTGTGAATGCCCTTTTGCAACTGACAACAGCCCTCCACACTATGTACAACTCCACAAACCTTCGTGTCATCGGCAAACTTACGAACCCACCCTTCCACTTCCTCATCTAAGTCATTTATAAAAATCACAACGAACAGTGGTCCCACAACTGATCCCTGCAGGACACCACTGGTCCCTTTCAGCGTTCGAGCTCCCCTAACTGTCTATGCAAAAGAGTTCCTGACATTCAATACTCTCTGTTTGAAGAAAACAGTCTCTGCTTCTACAACATGACCCATTGATATGAACAAAAGAGGGAACACAGGGGCTCAGGTAAGAGAGATCGGACCTGTACTCAAGGCATTATTAGACTGAGGACAACATCAAGATGCCAGAGCAAAATCACATTAATGAGAATCGATTGTGACCTTTTCACTTCTCGGAGTTATTCACAGCACAAGGGAAGGTGTTAATTATCGGTGGACATCAATCATTTCAGCCGTAGGGTATCTCCACAGGAGATTCTCAGTACATCTCACTCAGCCCAGGCATCCCCAGTTTGTCAGCAGAGCATCCCTGCAGTGTGGAAGCATGCCATTCAGCCCATTGAGTTCACACCGACGTGAAGTGGGGATATTCACTGAAGACTATACAATGTTCAGAAAAAAACCTTTGGCCCACAGCTCCTGGACGCATTTGTGTCCATGTCCAAGAAGACCTAGGCAACATTCAGACTTGTGCTGTTAAAGTCTGGGTAACAGAAATGTAACAGCACTGCCAGACGTCGTATTTCTCCAGAAAAACGAAAACCTCATTCATTTCCTCAATCTACATTGGCAAGAATATGGCAGAGTCACCCAGTCCATTAAAACTAGTGGGCAAGGAGAGGGATAGCCCATTCAGTTCCTCCTGCCTATTCCATAGGAAGACAAGGAATCCGCTCACTCCCATGCATCATTTACATGGGATCAGAAAGAGACCATTTCACATCTGGAGCTAGTTGCACGGGAACAGAAAGTGGTCATTCAGCTTCTCAGGTCACTGACACAGGAAGAGGAAGGTGTCAGAGATGCTCCAATATCACAAACAAATGCTGCAAGGGCTGCACAGATAGACTGCTTTAACTTGTTCCGCATTGCTTCATTACGCATGGTACATTTGTGTTATTTTAATATGGTTTTCTGGCAGTGGGAATGAAACCAGCATTTTTACCCATTCACCAAGGTATTGTCCATTCAAAGAAATTAGATCCATGATCTCTATGGAGGTCAGAAAGGTGGGAAATGGCTAACTGTTTCAGAATGAAGGTATTGTGGCTGAAGACAATGTAATATTCAGTGCAGGGTCACACAGCAACTGTGCATAAAAGTTCATTCAGACACTACTTCTCTGTCAATAGGCATTGTGCTCTGCAGAGGCACAGAAACTACCGGGAAACAAGCATCCAATGAGAAGTATGGAATTCTCACCCCATTCAGTTGCTTGGGACATAATGAGTGTCCAACCATAACCATCAAGCTTCAACCTTTTATTCCATCACAGTGCTAAATATTAAACACACGTTTCTTCACGTTTTTCTCATGGTAACATCATGCCAGGGTTTAGTCCGGTGAAACCCCTTTGGATTGTATCGTTGACAACATCATCATTACTTATAAAGCAGATTCAGCCTTTACAAAATATCCCAAACAGTCTCTCAATAAAACTCTACCATTGGGAAAGATACATTTACTCTGGTATTTTAACCATTTTGCATGATGAGCCGCATATAATTTACATCCTGCTGTGTAAAAATTCTGCTAGTGATTTATGACCAAGCACAGCCAGGCCTGTTTCAAAACAGTACTTCCCAACCTCTCACCACTTAATGAACATAAATGTGAATGATGATATTTATTGTTCACATCTTAAACATTTTATGTCTAGTGAAGAGCTATTGCCCAAATACTGATCCTTCTAATACACCAAAGCCTTCACTCCAGATTATAACACGACTCTCCTCATTGTCTCGATTATTCAATTCTTAATACCTTTGGTGTATTCCACCCTTATCTACCCATGGACTCTAATATTCTCCACTCACCTGTATTCAACTATGTCAAACGTCTTCTGAAAATTGAAATATTTCACCTCCACTGGTTCGCAAATGTCCTTGTCAAAACGGACAACCTTCACAACCTCCAGCAGTTTTCTCAAAGATCAAAGATCATTTCCCCTTCCTGAATGTAGACTTACTCGACCAAATCAAGTCAGAATTTTCCAAGTTTGTCTCACAGCTAACATCAAGCTATTTAGTTTTCTGTTTGCCCTCTCTGTCCTGTTTGAAATATTTAGGTTTACAATAGCTGCTTTACAGGCTGCAGTCGCCTTCTCAGCATCTAACCAGCTTTGAAGAATAATCAGTAATTCTTTCACTAACTCTACTGCCACCTCCTCAAGACTCTGGGATGTAGCTCATCAGATGCAGCAACATATCAACCTTCAATTCAATGAGATTTTCAAAGACATACCTTTCATTCATTCTAATTTCCTGCTATTACTCATTTTCACCAGTCACCCTGTTCCCTTGTATTTCTGGAAATTTGTTTCTGTACCTTCCTCAGGGAAATAGACTCGATATATTGTGGGCGACACGGTGGCACAGTGGTTAGCACTACTGCCTCACAGCACCAGCGACACGGGTTTAATTCCTGCCTCAGGCGACTGACTGTGTGGAGTTTGCACGTTCTCCCCGTGTCTGCGTGGGTTTCTATCGGGTGCTCCGGTTTCCTCCCACAGTCCAAAGATGTGCAGGTGAGGTAAATTTGCCATGCTAAATTGCCCGTAGTGTTAGGTCAGGTGTAAATGTAGGGGATGGGTGGGTTGCGCTTCGGCGGGGCGGTGTGGACTTGTTGGGCTGAAGGACCTGTTTCTACACTGTAAGTAATCTAATCTAATCTAATATTTCTCTTAGCGGACAGGTGACGTCTGTCAGCCACTGAATACATCAGAGGATTACACTTCGGAGGTAATGAATTTGTTACTCACTCCAGCCTGACAAGTTCCATAAATACTCCAGTTTACTTCATGGTGAGCATCAGCACAGTCCTGTCACTGTGTGAGACTACAGGATATACTGAAGTAGGGGACACAGCTCAGTGACCACCTCAGTTTTGAAGCAAACTGGTTTCATACCTTACATCTGATCAAGCTTAGACAAATGTCCCGGGAAATCCCAGAGAGGATAATGCACTGTCCTGCTCCTCACTATTTATAGAGCTTCCCTTCTTTGGAACGTCATCTCCATTTGTTTACCATGGACCCAGACACTCTGTAAATGCAGTGTATACAGTGGAGTCACCAGATCCTCGGGTCTCCCTGAATGAAGCCAGCAGCTGACAATGCAATCCTGAGGTAAGCATCCACAAAAACTCCACTAATTTTCCAATGATAGGAACAAGTCAATTCCCTACACGCATGGTGCAAGCGTTCAGTTTTGAAAACTATTTCCATTCCTGAGTTTCTCTTCCTGGCTGAGAAAGCCGTTACAACTCTGCACAGTCCCACAGTAACAGTTTGTCTTTCCAAAGAAGCAAGGTACCATTACCTTCCTCTGTATCTCAGCAACAATAAGGGAAGCACCAGTATTGCCAATGGATTTGAGCATCACAGTCAGAGAAGATAGATGGGGGAACCTAACTCACTTTAAATAGGGGAAAATCTAAGTGGAAGGGATATTCAGGAATATGGGAAAAGGGGAAATGTTAGAATAACTTGCGGTTTTGTTTTCCTTTCAGTTCATCATCAGCAATCCCTTTACTCACTTTTCTTTTCTTTTCCACTCTTTTTCGGACCATTTCACCATCCATTCAATTTTAACCCTGGTTCCCACCTCTCTCTCGAACCAAACCATCCGTGATACCAGGATAAATAATATTATTTCCCAGTTTGCTTTCAGTTGTGAAGCAGGGTTACTGGACTCAAACCGTTATCTGAGTTTCTCCTGACAGACGCTGCCATACCTGCTGAGATTCTCCAACACTTTCAGACGGTGGAGAATTTTATTTTAGGTCTCTAGCACCCACTGTTCCTTGGATTAGTTCACCTTTAATGCTGTTGTTTCACGAGATACCAGCATCACGGGCAAGAGCAACATTTGTTGTCCATCACTACTTATCCTTGACCACGCGGCCATTTGTCAAAATAAAATGGAGCCAACAATTTTGTTGTGGGTCAGAAGTCACACTGAGTTCAGACTGGGCAATAATGTTAAGTTTCTTTACCAAAGACTATCAGTGAAATCATAAAAATAGATCCTGATGGTTTCTGGTTTCCGTGAATGAAATTAGGTTTCATTCCAATTTTTGTCGTTCAAATTTAAGCTCTGACGTCAGCTGTTTAAATACTGCCTTGGTGTCGCAGCCCGTGCCTCTGAATTACTCCTCAGTTGCATTATCACTCTGATACAGAGTTCTTATTCCCTAGTCCCAGCCAGAGAGAGATGGCAGGAAAATCAGTTCAACGACCAACAATCAAAAGGATTTGGGGAAAAAAGTGAAAGGGAGATTGAAAGGCAATCTCATGTAAGGTCACAGATTTCGGAATGCTGAAATGAAGACAGTTCGACACCATTCTGCAACATGAGCTAGTATTCCCAGGAATGATGGCTGAAGGGGATATTGGTATCAGTACAGATGATGGAGAGTTTTGGATAAGCATTTGTTCTGCAACATTGTAACTGGGTGTGGGATCAGCAGAGTCTTCGATTCATTAGGCTGAATCTAACAATAATTTGTTTCAGTGACAAATTTATTGAGTGTGACAGAGGGATTGTCTGTACGAGGCAGAGCTAGTTTCTTGGTGATACCTTATCGAACTCACCTCATTACCTACCCACTCAATCTCATAGTGTTCCTCTTATTCAATGACAACCCGATTCTCCAACCCATCATGGCTGCAGGGACTCACCATCACACTGATGCCGCTGGATATTCCATGATCACTGGTATTGGTGCCACCTTTCAAAGGTTAATGGGCACACTGTTGAACTTCCTCAGATTGGAGACACCCTGCACAGTCGACCCCGCGCATGGCAGGGAACGGGAACTAACACGATGTTTTTTCATCTCTCTCTCTCTCGCTCTCTCTTGACATATGCACTTATTTTATATCCAATCACAATTAGTAATTCTGGCTGTTTCACTTTGTCTCACTTTATTGTATTCAGACAAAGACTGCTTCTAAACACTTGTCCCGTTATGAAATACAATTTCGAGCAGATCGCTTTTTGTCCTCAACTGTTATCTTGACCGTTATCTGAATTGTGCCACTTTCCTTGTATGAAAGTTTCTTTTGCCCTTTATCTGTGACTGTTTATGTTTGTAACAATTACAGTCTCCCACGCAGTTGACTGGACGGCTGGTTTATGATGCAGAGGGAGGCCAGCAGCGCAGATCCAATTCCCCACACTGACTGACGTTACCATGAAGGGGACCCACTCTCAACAATGAGCAATCTTGCATGGTCAATCCACTCTAAGCTGCATATCTTTGTACTCCGGGAGGAAACTGGAGCATTGGGAGATAACCCACAAAGATACGTGGAGAATGATCAAACTCACCTGAGTTTGGAATTGAACCCAGCTCCTTGGTGATGTGAGGCAGCAGTGCTAACCACATATCCATCATACTCCTCAGTTAGTTTTGTTAATTACTTGTAGCTGACTAAAGAAATATAACTGAGTTGTTCTGATAACTAAACCTGACCCAGTCTTAGACCTTTACCTTCGGCCATATCACCAACCTGGTTACATTTAAAATTTGTTGTGATCAGTGGAGGAGTGGGACTAGAAATGGAAACAGTGACACCCTCCAACCTCAGTCAGAACAGGAATGAGGAGAAATACACAAAGTGGGATTTCATTCAAGTGGGAATTCTCTTTCCCAGAGGTTTGGGAGAGATGAATCTTTATATTATATCGAGGCTGAGTTTGTCTGATTTTCCATGGACAGGCGAATGAGAGATAATTGCGAAATGAGAGACAAGTGCAGCTGGGAACACAATGAGATGAGCCATGACCTTATTGACTGATGGAATAGTGTCAAAGTTCCGAATGGACCAGTCGTGTCCATCAGTCCTATGTTCTGATGTTCCGTTCAGCCCTTCGGTCCTGCTGTACAGGAGCAGATTGAGGACACTCCGATGGTTTGGTGTAGTTTGGGATATCTACTTGGAAAATCCAGGCTGCGTTAGGCAGTGACCCCCCTCCCCCAATCCCTCTTTTCAGGCTTCCACTCTCTGTAACTTCTGCTACAGATGTGGGTCATGTTACAGACCCAAATTCGCAGTGAATACAGCCCCTATACCCCACACAAGGTCAACTCCGGCAAATCCTCTGCTTTCCCTGAATGCAACATTTTACATCATGACTTCCAGGAAAATAACCAGTTATTTACCAAAAGCATAAGTAAGAATGTAAGAAATAAGAATAGGAGTAGGCGATTCGGTCCCACAAACCTGCGCTGTCATTCAATAAGAACATGGCTGATCTCCTCCACGGCTCAACTCCACTTTTCTGCTAACTGCTTGCACCCCTCAACTCGCTGAAATGTCACAACCTAATCCACCCCGTCTGTAAATACAATCAGTGACCCAGGCTCCACAATTCTCGGGGTTAGGAAATTCCAGCCATTCACTACCTTCTGAAAGAAGACATTTCTTTACATCTCGGTTTGAAATCGATATTCCTTATTCTGTACCTACATCCCTGAGTTCGAGACTCTGCTCTGGTATGGAACCACATTCTCATAACCGACCTTGTCAAGCCCCCTCTGTATCTCGTCCTTTTCAGTAATGTCACCCTCATTCATTTAAACCACAATGAATAATCACCTCAACATTTTTGAAATATTCAATAATTCAACCCTTTCATCCCAGGGACCAGTCTAATGAACCAACATTTCTGCATCAACATGCTGACCTTATGTTTCATACACAGAAATATGCCAATGCATTGTACTGCTCCTTTTTTTGGGACTCCTCTCCATTTAATAACAGCCTGCCTTTTGGTTGTCAGTGTCATCCTCAAACTCGAATGTATATTGAACTCAGCTCCCACCGTCAGGAGCTAAATGCAGCTCTTGTAAGCAGCTCTTGCCATCGGACTGATATATGTGGTACTCCAGTAGAAACACTTTTTTATCATAAAGATCGATGAATCCTAGCTCTCCGGTTTCTATGTGATTACCAATTGTCATCCGATGCTAATGCATTATCCGTCATACTATGAGCTTCTGTCTTGTGTAAGAACCTTTATTTTGTGATATCTTGTGGATAAACTCTGGAAAGCCTCATGTCTACCAGTCCCCCTTTATCAAGTCTGCTTGTTACATTCTCATGGATCTCCAGAAATATTTTGCCAGATTTTACAGACAAACATAGTTCGCCTTTAACAAGACCATGCTGACTCTGTGTGAACCTTTTTTTAAATTCCTTGCAGTTCCTTCGTTAATAACAGACTCTCAAAGATTCCCAGTTAGGGTCAGTGGTTCCAGCTTTCAGTCTCGCTCGTTTCTTGAAGACAGGCGCCACATTGGATGGTCTCCAGTTTCACAGGATCACTCCTTTAATCCAGAGAGTTATGGAATATTTCACACAGAGCCACCAGCCACTCTGTGACCACTTCTTTTAAAACCAGCTATGAATTGCTGATGACCTGTTTACCCTTCGTCTTATCTGTTTGAGAAATGTCTTGCTCCTTTTGTTGGAGACAGTTCAAGATCTGCCCTCCTATTACTATTTTGTTTATAGTATTGAAATACTTACCTGTGAGGAACGATGTAAAATATTGGTGTAAATGATCTGTCTATTCCCTGTATCCAGTTCCACAGTCACACCCTCTAAATGTCATCAATATACTTTCCTGACTTGCTTTCTATCAAAGATCACACACACCCCTTGAACCCTTCTGAAATACATGGAAAAGCTTGTGCTGCTTGTTTTTATATTTCTTGCCAGTTTGCTTACATCACATCTTTTCCTCACTTTCCTTCGCTTTCTATATTGATACTGTCATATCGCGCACAAACACAATCTTTGGTCCAACTTGTCTTTGCCGGCCAGGTTTTCCAAACTAACCATCTACCCACCTGCTTGCTTTTGGCCCATATGCCTCAAAACGGTTCCCACTCATATGTTTGCTTAAATGTCTTTTAAATGCTGGAGCTGTACTTGCATCTGCCCGTCTTCTTATTGCAGCTCATTCCATACACACATCACCCTCTGTGTAAAAAATGCTCGCACTTCCTCCCTTTTAAATCTTCCCTCTTCCACCATAAACCTATGCTCTCTATGATTTAATTTTCCTATCTTGTGAAAAAGACTTTGGATTTTCACCCTATCCATGCCTACCATGATTTTATAAATTACTACAATGTCACCCCTCAACCTCCTACGCCGCATCCAATACTAACTTCAACAACAAGCATTTAAAGATAAGCACTGCAAATTTGAAAGTATTAAAAAACGACTGGTAAACAGCACTCAGCCCAAACTTCATACTGTGATTTGCTTTTCTCCATGTCACAATATTAAGGCAGCATGAAAATCTTACTAGTGCCAATAAGACGTCAAGCACCTGAATTCCTTTGTCTGACGGCGGTGATGGTTTCTACACTGAAAATGTATATCTGGCCAGAACTGTACAATACCACATACCCCTCCTTGCCTCCCTATGACCTTGTGTGGTTGTGTCTTCTTTATTTTGCACTTAACAGAGAGAAACCCTTTCCCCCATTCACATCTTAGTTTAATCTCATTTTATACCATCTTTTCCCTGTGACCCATCCCCCACCTCTGCTAAGGGACTAAAACGTCGAGTTTCCAATCCTTTTCAGTTCCGAAGAATAGTCACACTGGACTGGAAACGTTAACTCTGGATCTCCATCTCTGTGGATGCTGCCAGACGTGCTGAAATTTTCCAGAAATGAATAGGCAGATAACAAATTTTCAATTAAACAATAACTATGGGTACAGGAAATAAAAATGCGCAAATTGCTGTAGAAAATGTGAGCTTTTTCGAAGGGTCACTGGAACCGAAAGATGAACTCTGCTTTCACTCCACAAGGTGCAGCCAGACCTCCTTTGTTTCTTCAGCAATTTCTGTTTTTTAACAAGTTCCAAAGACGTGTGTCAAATCTGTTTCAACGCCCTGTCCAGCAGAGAGCGCCGTACATTGGGAAGTGAACGATAACGCAAAGTGCACAAGTGAATTGGCTCTGAAACGACATAAGGCTGGCATCACTGACACGACAGCGCTCTTAATCATGGTCAGGACTAAAAACAGAGGAAACAACATGCACTTCAAACACAGAATATGGTATTACAGGAAATAAAACGGTTCAGATTAATATGATAAAGTATCTGAGTAATGTAGCTAATTGGAGGCGTGACATCAGGAAGAGACCATCAGCAGAATGAGAATATGAATCTGGAAGTGTTCGCACATTAGGAACCAGGTTAGGTCACTGACTACATGGCTGATGGGTGAATGGGTCTCGGTGTGAACTGTAGGAAAGTCAATAGAATTGATTTGCAGGTATTGCAGCTCACACCGGGTTATCATGTGATGCTGTAGATCTCAGCAGCAGCCGCAGCAGAATTGCATTCAATCACAATGCAAGGTTTGTGAAGGTTTGTAGCTCAGGTTGAGGTTTAGGCTGTAGGTTTGCTCGCTGAGCTGTAGGTTTGATATCCAGACGTTTCATTACCTGGCTCGGTAACATAATCAGGGCCAACCTCCAAGTGAAGCGAAGCTGTTGTCTCCTGCTTTCTATTTATGTGTTTTTCCAGGATGGGGTTCCTGAGGTTTGTGGTGATGTAATTTCCTGTTCGTTTTCTAAGGGGTTGGTAGATGGTATCTAGATCTATGTGTTTGTTTATGGCGTTGTGATTGGAGTGCCAGGCCTCGAGGAATTCTCTGGCATGTCTTTGCTTAGGCTTTCCCAGGATAGATGCGTTTTGTCCCAGTCAAAATGGTGGGTTTTTTTCATCCGTGTATAGGGCTACGAGGGAGAGAGGGTCGTGTCTTTTTTGTGGCTCGCTTTGGTCGTGCATCCTGGTCGCTAACTTTCTTCCTGTTTGTCCTACATCGTGTTTGCGGCAGTCCTTGCATGGAATTTTGTAGACGACGTTGTTTTTGTCCATGGGTTGGACTGGGTCTTTTAAGTTTGCTAGTTTTTCTTTGAGATTGTTGGTGGGTTTGTGTGCTACCAGGATTCCGAGGGGTCTTAGTTGTGTGGCTGTCATTTCTGGACTTTTTTTTGATGTATGGTAAGGTGGTTAGAGTTTCTGGCTGTGTTTGGTCTGCCTGTCGTGGTTTGTTCTTGAGGAATCTGTGCACTGTATTTTTTGAGAATCCATTCTTCTTGAATACGTTGTTTAGGTGGTTCTCCTCTGTTTTCCGAAGTCCATCTGTGCTGCAGTGTGTGGTGGCTCGTTGGAATAGTGTTCTGATACAGCTTCGTTTGTGCGTGTTGGGATGGTTGCTGATGGAGTTAACCCCTATTCAATCGCAATCCATAACGTTTTCCCCAGGATAATCCATCAGTCCACCATTACCAGCAAGCCGAGTGATGGTTCAGTGACAAGTTTGGGTGAACATGCCATAATAGGAACCATGTGTATCGAAACCTGATGACAACCCATTAAAGCTACCGCATTTGACTGGTTACATTCCAAACAGCAGAACTACCATCTGATGGAGAGAGGGAAATGATCCCACGACGAACAGATAAGATCAAAGCTCTGCAGTCCTGACACATTCAGTAATCAATTTCAATGGACGATTAAACAATTTATTGGAGGAGAGGACTCCACAAATATCCCCTTTCTAATAACGGAACAGCCATGTACATCAGTGTAAAAGACAATGATGCAGTGTCTGCACCATCCTCAGTCAGAAGTGTTGAGTTAATAATCCACTTCATCCTCCTCATGATGCTCACAGATTCACACATGCCAGTCTTCAGCCAATTCGATTCACTGCATGTGACATGAAGAAACAGCTGCACATAACAGATACAACAAAGGCAATGGGCCCTGACGCCATAACTGTAATAGGACTGAAATCTTATGCAGCACAACAAGCCGTGTCCCTGGAGAAGCGGTTTCATTCCAGCTCCAACTCTGACATCTCCCTGACAATGTGGAAAATTACTCAACTATATCCAGTCCCATAACCAGGAAGTGACTACACTCTGACCATTTACCACCCCCTCAGTCCCGTCGGGATAGTCACATTGGTGGGAGTGCTTTTTGACAGAGCTGTCAAGCAGCACAAAAATAACCTGCTCAGTGTGGTTTCCGATAGGTCCCTATGTGGAGATGGTGCTGTTGTGGAAATGTCACTGGATTACTAATCCATATCAGGCTAATGCTCTGGCAGCTGGTGGAAGTTAAAATCAATTAATAAAATATCGAGATAAAAAAGCTGTCTTCAGTCACAGTGACCTTGAAGCCAATGTCGATTGTAAACACCAATTTCCTTCTCCAAAGAACTTTCAAGAAACGAATCACCCGTGCTTTCCTGGTCTGGCCTAAAAGTGACTTCAGACACACAGACATGTGATAAACTCTTCAATGGTCTCGGAAACAGCCAAGCAAGGCACTCAATTGTATCAAACTGCTCCGGGTCTTAAAGGATAAACCTAGACAGAACACCCAGCACCAGCCTCGGTATCAGAAAAGGGAATTGAAAACACAGTCTTGTCACCCTGCAGAGATCCCCTTCCTAACATGTGAGAGCTCGTGACAACAATTACAGAGTTTTCCCACAGACTGCACAGAAACATTGGGAAAGCGGAAGGTCATTAGACATATTGAGCCTTCTCCATTCTAGTTCATGGAGAAAATCTCCTCAATGCAGTTTTCCCCACACAGTGTTAATGTCCCTTAATATGTTTAAACATCGGGACATATAAAATAAGAATTACTGCAGTCCCTTCGGTCCATCAACTTTGCTCCTCCATTCAAGATACAGGCAGTACTCCAATAATGTGTGTTTATTAAACATGATTTGGCTACAACACGATTCGTGAATTGCACACCTTTCTTTATAAAGTGAGCTCCTGTTCACTGTGACGTGTTCCACACCCGGCATCAGCTGAACAGCAAATCCCAGCCTCCGAATCCCCTGTCTACAAAATGAACCCTCAATGTGTTCAGCTAAAACAGGAATGTAATTCGCTCCGCAATCCTTTAAACTCAGCCTGAAACTGGGAATTGTTAGTGAGTTTTGAGAAGATTTGTAGCTTAGGTTGAGGTTCTGAATGTATGAACCTTCCAGCTCAGCGAGCAACTGGAATTGTTCGAGATTTAGAAGGAACTTTATTTCAAACCAGGGGAAGAATCTTAGGGAGAAATCTAGAGACAGCAGAGTAGTTCAGTGGTTATCACCAGGGATCCGGGTTCAATTTCCACATTGGTTGACTGTCTGTTTGCATGTTCTCCTCGTGTCTACGGGTGTTTCCTCCGGTTGCTCCAGTTTCCTCCCACAAAGATGTGCTGGTCAGGTGAACTGGCCATGCTAAATTGTGCCATAGTGTTAGGTGTGTTAGTCAGGGGTAAATATAAGGTCGGGGAATGGGTGTGGGTGGGTTACTCTTCGGAGGGTGGTGTGGTCTTGTTGGGCCGAAGGGTCTGTTTCCATACTGTCGGGAATCTAATCTAACTGGAATCCCGCAGCAGCGTCACGTGGTCAGCCAGCTCGCGTGCTTTCTGGTGAAGTGCTCTGTGAAAGGTACAGTGCTGTCGTCAGTAACTGTTTTGTGAAAGTAGTACATTTACAGCACTATTTCATTACAATATATGGTTTAAAGGTTTATGTAGACTGTGCCGTTGTTTTGTTTTGATTTTTCCTGACATTATTGGGTGTTCAGTCCTTACCCCCTTTTTTGCTTTGCCCCCATTATTTATATTGCACTGCTTTCTATAATATAGTGTTCCTCAGGAACACAGCTGCCCCGCTATCAGAGAACAACCTGTTACGATCGCTAATCCTCTATCCCCACACCATACTCCTGGTTTATTCCCATCCCTTTCGTGTCTAAAACTCATCATTTATGTTCAGTGCCTTGTCTTCCACAGACTGGTCTGGGAGAGAGGTCCCTATGCTCACCAGTCACTGAGTGCAGACATTTATTCTCATATCAATGCAGAGTGGCCTGTCTGTACCTATTACTGTGGGCCCTCGTTTTAGACGTCCCAGCCAGGGGAATTATCATCCCTGCTTCCATACTGTCTCCCCCATCAGAGTTTTACATATTTCACTCATTTTCCTAAAGCCCATAGAATACAAGCCCAGTCAGCCCAAGCTCTGCTCCTGCCATAAGGCTGACAAACCAGAGACAAGACTGGTAATCCTTCGCTGCTCTCCCTCAATGTCAGATTTGTCCTTTATTCGTTAAGGAACCAAAACTGCCCACAATACTGCACAATGTTCGAGATGGGGTCTCACAAAGGCCCTGTACAGCTGTATTAAGACGCCCTTACTCTTGTACTCAATTCCCCCTGAAATGACGGTCAGCGCACCACTTATCTTCTTAACTGCTTTCACCATCTATAATCAAACAATCACAGAAGCATAGCCTCTGTACTGTCAGAAAGACAGTGCGATCTACATTAGTCCCACTTTCTTATATGAGATCTGTAGCCATAAATGTTATGATACTTCAAGTACATTTTAATGGTTGTGAGATTACCCATCACAACTATCCTCTCACGAAGTTTAATCCTGACCCCAACATCTTCTGGCTGAAAAACAATACTCATATCTTATCTAAACCTCAACCCCTTCACTTTAACATGGTGCTCCCTTGTTCTTGCCCCTTTTACTAAAAGAACAGCTGCTGTCTATCCACTCTCCCCATGTCCCTCGGAATCCTGTCCTTCTGGATCAAGTCCCCCTCAGCCTTCTCTGCTCCAAAGTAATCAACCTGGATTTATCCAGCCTCTCTCCATAGCTAATATGCTCCATCCCAGGGAATATCCTAGTGAATCTCCTCTGCACCCCCTCCATTGCAATCACATCCTCATATAATGTGTCTCCCAGAACTCCACACAGTATTCCATCTGTGGCCGAATAAAACTTTTGCATAACTCTTACAATCTATGTATCGATGAATAAAGGATATGCCAACACTCGCATGTGACTTCTGAACTAACCTATTACCCTGCCTAGTGACATTCAGGGATGTGTGAAGAAGCACCCTCTAAGCTTCCTAGTGTGCTGTCATTCATTGTGTCCTCCGCCGTCTCGTTCCTTCTTCCAAAGTTCATCACCTCACATTTAACAGTGTTCCATTCCATCTGCCATTGCTCTGCCCATTTGATCATTCCATCTGTATCTTCCTGTAACATAACACCTTTCTCCTCACTTTCTCCACAATCTTTGTGCTCAATACAAACGTACTTAACACACTCACACTCCCCCACCCCACCCCCCACCCCAACCACATTCGCATCTGCATCATTTCTGAATACCACAAATAAAAAGGGACACAGTACTGATTCCTGTGATACGCCTGGGGAGACTGGTCTCCAATCACAAAAACACCTTTCTTCCACTACTCTCTGTCTCCTGCCAGTTAGACAACTTCAATATAACTTACTAGTATACCTATCATAACATGAGATTGTATTTTCTTTATTAGTTTCCCATGCGGGGCTTTGACAAAGGTCTTCCTGAAAAACCATATAAACGACCTGTTCGAAAAATATCAATAAGATTCTCGTTAGGCATGACTTCCCTCTGATATCTTCATGCTGATGATCCCTGATTAAATATTGTCTCTCTAAACGAAGATCAATTTTCTCCTTCCCTACTTTCCCCAATAGTTTCCTTGACACTGGTCTGATACTCACTGAACTACAGTTCCTTGGTCTATCTCCACCCGCACTCCTGTAAAGGCTCCAGTCCTCTAGCACCTCTGGTGTGACCAGATCCTACTTAAACATTTGAGTCAGCGCCTTTCCTCCCTTGTCTCCAACAGCAGCCTGGGATTCAACTCATTCAGACCTGGGGACTTATCCAATTCTATACCAGCCAAAACCATCAATCCCTGCTCGCATCTTATTTAAATCGGTTTCAGAACTTCCCACTCCAAATTCTTGAACGATGTATCTAGCTCCTTATTCTCCCAAGTGAAACAGATGTGAAGCTCTCATGTCACAATCTATCAATGTTCTCCAGCTTCACACACAGATTACCACCTTGGTTTCTAATGGGTCCTGGTTATTCTGTTCTGCTTGATGGCCTTGTGGAATATCTGGAAATTCTCGCTAAACTTGCTCACACTTTTCGATGCCCCTATGTTCGCCACTCCCCTCTACGTGATATTTTTAAAGTTTCATTTCAAACACCTCTCATTCTCTGAAACTACAGAATACAGGCGGAGTTCCCTCATCGGACAATCTTGCCGACCGAGGGATTAACCTGGAGAATGGCCACTCAGTATATGAGATCAGTATGATTTATTTGGATCAGGGAATCAAAGCTGTACACAATACTCCAGGTACAGACTCACCAACATTCTGTGTCACTGGTGCAGAACATCTTCACTTGTAGTCGGAGCAAATTACTGCAGGAGCTGGAATCTGTACTGAAACCAACACATGCTGGAGATCACAGTGAATCAGACATCATCCATAAAGAGAGAGCACAGAGTCCTTCATCGCCTATATTCTGATTCCCTTCAATAAAAGAGAAACTTAACTTTTACCTTCCCCCATTTGCGTATATTCCTCCCATTGCAATTTGCTTTATTTTTAAAGGGCGAACTTACCGTATGAATTATTTAAAAGTCCTCCTGATATCCAACTATACCACATCCACTTGTTCTCCATTGTTTATATCGACAAGGTACATCTTCAAGCAAAAGTTTTGTAAATGTTCCCTTCCCTTTCAGAAATCTAGCATCAATCCCCTGACGTTTGTTATAACTTTCCAAGTGTCCAATAAGACATTCTTCATAATAAATTCCGACAGATTCCTCACTGTGAACAATAAGTTAACTGGTCTGTAGTTCTCCATTCTCCATCTTCTTCACTTTGTAACTCCTTAGAATGCGTTTATAACCTTCCAAATCGAATATGGAAAAATAGAGAGCTTACCAATGCAACTATTATGTCCATTACTGTCAGACTTAACAATGCTCAATACAGTTATGTTTTCAAACGCTACCTCGTCACTAACATGAATGATTTGAGTCTTTAGTTACACAAGTCCCATGGTCACTTGGTATTTCTGGGAGATTTTCTGGACCTTCCTCCGTGAAGACAGACATGAAGTAAATGTTTAGTTTCCCCCTATCATTTTTCTGATCTCCACAATAAATTATCCTGTACACATATTCACTCTTCCACATTTGACCTTGCTTTTATTTTCCTTTCAAATATTCATGGAGAATATTTGTTTCTTTTTGTTTCTGGTTAGTTTGTATTCCTGTTCTCTTTATATTTTACTTATCAGTTTATCAGTCCTCTTTTGTTGCGTCCGAAATTTCAATGAATCCACAACATATGATCCATTTCTAAGGCGCTTTCTTCGATCGAATGTAATTTTAAACTTCTTTTGTTCACCATCGTTGAGTCACCTTTCACTTTTGCGATTTATGCCTTGGAGGGATATGTGTATATTATCGACATTACAGTGCTTCTGTAAATAGCAGACATTGCCTGACTTTCATTAAGTCATTTTAATATACTTTCCAAATTCACTAAAGCCAATTTTATTCTCGTATCACGACTCAGGTGTATATCCGTAATATATGAAAAGAAACCTGCTTGTATTCAGACGTCATGTAAAATTTGATATATTAAGATCACTATTGCCCAAAGATCCTCTCAAGCAAAGTATTCGATTTGCTCTTCTGATCACACAACACGAATTCCAGAATTGCCTGATCAACAGATCGGTGCTCAACATACTACTAAAACAATCCGTCTCATACACGCTCATTAAATCCATTTTCCCAGAATTAACATTCACTTGGGTAAACACTGGTTAGATGTAAATTGAAGCTGTCCATTGTTACTGCATTACCCACAAACCTGTCTGTCTATTTTACTGTTTTATAACATACCCTACATTTGTATTGCAGCATTCACTTTGATATGTAACTCTCATGAATGTTTGGTTCTCCTTGCTGTCTCTAAGATCACCTCAACAGATTCTGTGGAATCTGAGTGAGGTGGGCTCTGGCGAGGTTAATGGCAGATTCGGGGGAGTTGTTTGGCGAGGCATATCTCAACATGGATATTACCTCACCATATCTTACCTGTTCCTCTCAGGCGGCATTGTGAGATTTTCTTCAGTTTTCCCGTTATGGTGGTGTAGTAGAGAAGGACAATGATCTTCCAGCAATGCTGTGCATTCTCCAGCGAGCAGAGACTGCTCTAACCTGGGTGAGAACCTTACAGCAGGCTGGTAAAGTGCTGCTGCTGCTGTTCAGGATCTTCGTAAGATCGCATCCGAAGTAGTGCACACAGATTTAATCTCGTCACTGTGGAAAGAATGTTGTCATGAACTCAAAGATTGTTCCCTCAAGTGACTTCTACAACAAAGGTGTTAATCATCGAATCGCTCCAGTATGGAAGCAGGCCGTTTGACCCATCGACAACACACAGATCCTCCGAAGACCATCCCATCATCCACCCCATCCAATCTTTATAACCTGGCATTTTCAATGACTGATGCGTCTCGTCTCCACATCCCCGGACATTATGGGTAATTTATCTTTGCCAATCCACCTAACCTACACATCTTGGGACTGTGGGAGGAAACTGGAGACTGAAATTGAACTAGGATCGCTGGTGCAGTAAGGCAGCAGTGCTAACCACTGAGCTACCCAGTGTGGGCAACAAAACGTGCCTCCATAGTTCAGCCCTTGAAAAGTGACATTTCAGCAGGGAGATTCCATGTGTCCTCAAATCTGTCATTGAGCAACAGGAGGTGGGCATTGATATCTTGAGCGGCTTGGTCAGCAACAGGAGCAGGACATGCAAGTCCATTGAGGCTATAATGTAGGAACACCAGGAGGACATTCAGCCCAGCGAGTGTGTAAAGCAGGAACAGAATGACTCCAATCAGCCACTCATGCCTCTTACACAGCAATTGGAACACATCATTTACAGCCTTGTGCCTGTTACACAGGAATTGTGAAAGGGAATATAATGTTTATAGAAAGGGAAGGACTTAGAGTAACCAGCTTCACTCAGCAATGAAAAGTAGTGAGAAAACTATTGGGATTGAAGACAAATTGTTAGGATGCGTTATGAATGAATTAATAACAGGAGATTTCCAAAGTCAAGCCACAATCCAGCACAGTCAACATAGTTTTATGAAGGATAAATCATGTTTGAATGCTTTGACTAACTTTCTTTCAAAAACGTAACAAGCAAAGTGGATAATGCGGGTCCTATAGATGTATTATACCTGGACTTCCAGACATCAGTGTGTAATCTGCCTCGCAAAATATTAGTATGCAAGACAAGAACACATGGGATTAGGAACAATTTACTTGCTAGGAGAGAGGATTAGCTAACCAGTAAAAACCAAAACATGGAACCGCTGGATTTGGACTGGGTTGGACAAGGTCAAAAATAAAATGACATCAGATTAGAGTCCAATGGGTTTTCTTGTAAACACAAGGTTTCAGTGCGCTGCTCATTCATCAGCTGTAAGAGAGTGGAAATTTAAACACAGAAGTTATGAGGAAAATATCAAAGGATTGGACAACTCATGCACATGAATTGTATATACCTAAGGTGGCTCTTAAATACTTAAACAGTTAAAACGGAGGTGCAAGTTTGATTGATTTATATGCAAATTGCAGAATTTATTTTAAGCCACCGCCTGGAGATACCTTCAGGTCTTATCAATGTAAATGACGGAACACTTGCAGTCAATGTATTCTAAGCGTCAGGCCTTCTTTGTACCCTGTCTGTGTCTTGACCTGGAGTCAGACTGGTTTTATTTACAAAGTACGATTTATAAAATAACACATTGACTGAATGTCTATGAATTGTATGTTTTTGGAACAAAATAAAATGCATGTGCAAATACAAATGGGAAGATGCAAATCCAATCCACAGATTTATATGCGAATTCGTGTGTGTGTGCGTGTGTGTGAGAGGGGGGCGTGTCTGTGTGAAGGGGGAAGAGAGACATTGTGTGTATGTGCGAGAGAGTGAGGTGAAGTGTGTTTGAGAGTGCGGGAGGGAGAGATAGAGGCTGTGTGTGCATGTGTGAATGACAGAGTGGAGTGCATGTGTGGAATGTGAGAGGGGGAGTGTGAGTGCGTGTGAGGGTTAGAGAGGGAGAGTGTGCATCAGTGTATATAATGGGGAGCGAGAGAGGGTATGCTTGTCCAGGCTAAGACGCACACAGATACGGCTGATCCCTTTCCCCCCACACACTCACTCTGTGGTTTCAGAGCTTCCCCTCTCTTCAGCCTCTACTCCATTTGTTGTTTGTGTTACAGACACAGATGCTGTAACTACAGCCCCCATGCTCCGTCCAGAGTTAGGTCACCAAATCCTTAGGTCTCCCGGAATGTTTGAGGTAGCTTACAGCACAACCTCCAACAAACAACCCCCAGTACCTCCACTAACGTTTCAATAATTGAAGGCAGTCAGAACCCCCTCAGCTACAAGTTAGATGCTAGTCCTTTACAATTATACTCAAGGGTCTTCCTCGTGTTGCTCATCGCACAATCAACTGAGAGAGGCGTTCCATGGGCAGGCACATACCAAGTTTCAAACACGTGAGTCAAAGCTCCTGGAACACCCCTGTCTATGGAGCACCACATGGGACACATTGAGAAGTGAACAACAGCTTGACACACACCATTTCAATGTTTCTGAGCTTCACCATGCCAGCACTCGATACACGAGGGAGACAAAAGTCAAGGCCAGGGAAAGATACAGAAAAAAAAACAAATAATTAATTAACTTACAACTTGGTGAAAATATGGATAAGGAGATGGGGGGATTGGAATAACTGTATAAGTCAGACAAGGGTGGACCCAATCACAAGAATGCAAACTTTGAATAAAGACATTGCCAGAGCAGCTGAATTGGTCCATTGCCTCAAATTCTGAATCTGCCTCACAGAACCAGACCAGACAGCCTAAACTGGGACAAGGTAAAGGCCAAGATGAAGAGCTGTGCAGGCCGTGCTAGTGGACCATTCCATAAACCAGACTATCTGCACAGCATGGGAAGCATTGCAAACATTTGCAAGAGTATTGAAACTCTCTACCACCACTCTCTGTCCCGACCTTTGAGCCAATTTTGTATCCAAATGGCTAGTTCTCCATGTATTGCATATGAACCAACCTTGTTAAACGGATGACCATGCACAATGTTATTCAACGCCTTACCGATGTCCATATCAGTCAGTAAGGCACAATATTGCTTGCACAAGGCCATGTTGATTCTCCCTAATCAGTCGTTTCCTTTCAAAATGCGTGCAAATCTATGCCTCATAATCCCCTCCAACAACTTACCCACCACTGACTTCATGCTCACTGGCTTCTACTTATTACTCTTCATAAATTCTTTAAGTAATGACATTACGTTAGCCAACCTCCAGTCTTCCAGCAATTTACCTGTGGCTATTGAAGATAGCAAGGGGCCCAACCATCACTTGCCTCGCGTCCTTCAAAGATCTAGCGTACATCTAATACAGGCCAGGACATTTTCCTTCCTTTGCATGTTTTAAAACCTCCAGCAGCTCCTTTGTAATACAGGCACTTTCCAAGATGTCACTACTTATTTCCCAAATTCTCTAGCTTCCATATCATCCTGCACAGTAAATACTGATGCAAAATATTCATTCAGTACCTCCCCGTTCACTGTGGTTCTGCACATGGGGAGCCTTGCTGATCTTTAAAGATGTCGTATTCTTTCCACAGTTACTCTTTTGTTCTTGGCGTATTTGTGGAAGCCAAAGCTATTATATTTCCCCTTGTTATGCTCCCAATTTCCCTCTTAAGTATACTCTTGCTGCCTTCAGATTCTTATATTGATTCACTTTAAGTCAGGAATTAAGATACTAATGATGACCATTCCGATTGTCGGACAAAATCCATCTGGCTCACTGACCCCCTTTAAGGAAACAAACTGCCATTCTTACCTGGTGTGGCCTACATGTGACTCCAGACCCACAACAATGTGGTTGACTACTAACTGCCCTCTGGGCAATTAGGGATGGGTAACAAATGCTTGCCTCGCCAGCGACGCCCGCATCCCGTCAATGCATTACGAAAACAAACGCTCAATTCTTGCTGTCTACACCTGACATATGCTTCCCTTGTACCCGTGACAAGAACCTCAATTTCTCCAATCTTTCAGCATGCCTTACACATACCAGCCTTACCCTTCACACTAACAGGGACATACTGTCTCTGTACTCCTGACATCTCATTTTTTGAAGGCTTCCCACTTCTCAACTGACTCCCTTCTCTGCGAATATCTGTCCCAATTGACTTTGGAAAATTATTGATTAATATGATCAAAATTAGCTTTTCAACAATTTACAATTTTGAGTTTTAGAATTGGTTCACACTTTTCCATCTCTATTTTAAAACTATTAGAATTATGATGACTTGCCTAAAGTACTCCCCCATTGATATCTCAACCACACCCTTCCCACTGCCTTATTTCCGAAGGTTAAGGTGAGTTTTAGCTCCTTCTCTGTGATGGAGAGCATTGGTCAAGCAGCTACAGCGTTGTAACTGGGATTGGGATCAGCAGAGTCTTCGACTCATTAGATAGAATCTAACAATAATTTGCCTCAGTGATATTTTCATTCAGTGTGACAGAGGGATTGTCTGCATGAGGCTGAGTTAGTTTACTGGTGCGATCTTATCAAACTCACCTCATTAACTACCCATGCCACCCCATGGAGTGCCTCTCATTGAATGCCAGCCCCATTCTCCCACCCATCATGGCTGGAGGAAGTCACCATCGCCCAGATGCCCCCAATACTCCGTGACCTCTGGCATCGGTGCCATCTTTAAAAGGCCAATGAGCATATGGTTGAGCTTTCTCAGGTTGGAGCTGCCCTGCACAGTTTATCCTGAGCATGGCAGATAAGGGGCAATTACACCGCAGTTTGTCCAGAGGGGCACGGAGGGCCTTGTGGATGGGCTAGTACAGAGGGGAGAAATTCTCTACCCAGATGGGGCCACACCACCAGACCCAGCAAGCATGGTCTGAGCTCAGTGAAGTAACTGCGGTCTGAAGAAATGTCCAGCAATACAGACAAGCATCAATAACCTACCCCACTCTGTCAGCATAAGGCTCACCGTATTCTCTCTACTTCACTGTACATCTCTGATAACACCTACCCCAGAACAAGTCTTATGCTGCATCACTCTCATTGCTGCATGCAGCACCTTCCCTTCCTCTCTTTTCCCCTCTACCTTTACTAATAGCACTGCATAGATACAACACTGTTGACTTACTCCCTCTGGACACGTCACCATCTCCCCCCCACCCACCTACACAAGCACTTAACAGCAGGGTCACCCACTCCCACCCCCACTCCATCCTTCCTTATCTCCTATTCCAGGAGAACCAGCTCGGAAAAGGATAGAAGGGCCAAGCTGGGTGGTGGAGTGGTCGATATCCATCTCCCCCCACCCCCTGTAGCTATGTGTCTGTATTTGTCTCTGTGAGTATCTGTGTGAGGTTGCAGGTCTGGCAGTCTCTGTGGTGCTTAAAATGACACAATCTCTCTCTCAGCTGGCCTCCACACCCTCCTGCAGTGATAGTGGCAGAGGGTGATAGCCTTCGTGGATTCAGTCTGGGTGGGAGAGAGGGCAGCATCTCACAGCACCATCCAAACTGACAGCACCATCAACACACACACACATACGATGCTGGTAGTTGGAGGGTTGCAAATATACTTGGGCTTGTCAGAATGGAAATGCTCACCTCCGAGTGAACCATTTTGTCAGGAGATGAGATGAATTGAATTCTCATTCTGTGAATTGCAATGCTTAAAAAATATTTGATAAAGTAATACAAAGTCCCGAAAAAGGCCCAGTAGTGTTGGTCAAGGTGCAGGAACAACATCGTTTGGTATCAGACAAAACTTCTCTGTGCTTCCAAATGTATTATTCGAAAAATCAAACGACCGTGCAATTTGAGAGATTCATAGCAAAGGATTTGCTATCTTCTCAGAGTCAAATACTGTGCCACTGAGACAGTGGTGTGGGGAGGCCAGCAGAGAGTAGTATTGTATGAATCTAATCATAAGACTCAGTGGTTCGCACCACTGCCTCACAGCGCGAGGGATCCAGGCTCGATTTCACCCTGTGTGGACTTTCACATTCCCCCCGTGTGTGCGTGGGTTTCCACTGGGTGCTCTGGTTTCCACCCACAGTCTAATGATGTGGATGTTATGTGAATTGGACATGTTAAATTGTCCATAGTACCCAGGATATGTAGGTTAAGGGTATTAGTCAGGGGTAAACGTACGATAGCGTTTGAATGGGTCTGGGTGGGTTACTCTTCGAAGGGTCAGTGTGGACCTGTTGGATCGAAGGGCCTGTTCACACACTAGCGATTCTATTAACTCTATGAACAACAGGGACAGATAGAGAGGAGGGAGACTTTGATTCCAATTTCAATCTATTTACTTCAAAAACAATATTGAACAGCGATGCAGACAGAGGTACACACAAACTGAGATACTGACACTAACACTCATATCACATGCCTACAGATATACGCACGTAGATATGGACTTTTACACACAAACACACGAACATAACCCCACATACAGGCACACACTGTCTTTAATACAGAGATATATACTTTCTTTTATTAATTAGTTATCAATGTTCAGTCGGAGAAGGCAGGAGAATTGGATTCAGAAATATTTTAGCCGTGATCAAATGTCATGACAGACTAGATGGGCTGAATGGCCTAATTCTGCTCCAGGTTTCATTGCTCATATGATCTTGTCGTGCATGGAATTGTCTTTCCACGAGGTCAGTGGAGGCTGAATTTAGTAAGTATTTGATTTAGGAGTTATTGGGAAAGTGGACAGGTTTGAGGGGCTGAGTGGTTGATATCTGTCTCTAATTGTCGACTCCTTATATATATCAAAAGAATGGTGATTGGTTTGAGGGGAACACATTTTGAGAATAAGGGCATTCCCATTTCAGACTGAGACAGGGATGATTGTTTCTCTTTCGGGTTGTGTGATCTGTGGTGTTCTCATGCCCAATGTGCAGTGAAGACTGGGTTACTGTAAACACTCAAGGCTGAGTTCCATAGATCTTTGATGAACAGGAAAGGGATGTTTCGTTACAATCACATCAACAATGCACATTCTGAATGGTGTAGCAGGCGCGAGGGGCTGAATGGCCAGCTGTTGCTCCTAACGCATATGTTGTTCTCTCAAGCACTCTGTAATGTAACAGACGTAAAAGAAGATCCCATTCAGTCAGTCAGCATCATTATAAAGAGACAGGAGGAGACCATTCTGCCCTCTAAGGACTTATGCATGAAAAGATTGAAGTCATTCAGCCCACTAAGTACATTACAAAGCATAAGATGAGGCCTGCTGCCCAGCAAAGGTTAAACCCGTCAAACTATCAGGGAATAAACATTCGGGATAAATGTTTATTTTAAGGTTGTAAAGTTGTAACTTGGTGGAGTGACTCAGGGATCAGTGTGACATTATCAACTATTTACAATCTGTACCAATGACTTGTTGATAGGACTGATTGGCTTGGAGATCAATTACCTCATTCACCAAGAAAGCCATTTATCTGGACATGGAGACTCTGCAATGGGATACACACAGGGCTGGTTCGTGAGCAAACCTTTAGCACAAAACAGTACAATGTGGATTAAGGGAAGTCACTGTTGCGTTGAACAGACAAAATAACAGTAACCTACTTAAATGGAGAAACATTGATGAAAGCATTGGTACAGAGGGATTTGTGTGTCCCGGTACATGAGCCACATAAATCTAGTCAGCAGATTCAGCAAGTGATTCGGTAAGTGTAGCGAATAACGCTGTTTCATGCAAAGGCTATTGGGTATAATCATCGGGATGTTTTACTGCATCTGTACATGACAATGCTGAGACTACGTCGAACATATTGTGTGTAGTAATGAACCCCGAAATTAAAAGAAAAATATGCAATTGTCCTAGAAGCTTTTCACAGATGTTCCACTTTACTCTTTGCTAGAACGAAGTCCAGATGGAATCAGTGTCATACAGCATGGAAACTGACACTTCAGTCCAGCTCATCTGCACCGACCAGATATTCCTATCTGAAATAGTACCATTTGCCAACATTAGACCCATAACCACCTAAACCTTTCTTAATCATACACCCATCCATTGTCTCTTAATTGTTGTAATTGTACCAGCCTCCACCATTTTAGCTGCTAGCTCATTCCATACACGCACGGCCCTCTGTGGAAAACAATTACCCATCGGGTACCTTTTTCATCTCCCCACCCCCCCCACCTTAAATCATTACCCTATGTTTTGGACTCCTCAGGCATTGGAAAATAACCTTGGCTGTTTCCCGTGTCCATGCCCCTAATGGCCTGTACAAAATTAGAGCACGTCAGGCCTGAGAACGACAGATCGGGAGATGTTTATATTGAACCATATAAGACCGTGACGAGAGTTTATGGGGGGCGGGGGGGGGGGGATAGCTAATGGATGAGAGAATAAAACTGAGGATTCAGTTTTAGAAAACAACATATTCATTTTAACACAGGTACTATAAAGACATAAATTTATTGTACAAAATTATGCCGACACATATAAACATACCTTCAAATGATAAATTACAATCATTCCAAAATGGAGCAGTTAACAGGGATGGAGTCATGCAATCAGGGGAATGTTCAACCAGACCTGATATCGTCCAGGTTGGTGGTCGGGTCACATTAATGCATGTTTCAGATCAGAGAGGGAGAAATTGTAACCGGTCGTAGAAGCAAACGGTCATTGCTCCATCTTGAATTGTGCTTTTCCACAGCAACATGTCAGAGATGAAAACCAATCAGCCATCTTTCCCGCTCAAGGAGGGTTCCTGTTGAGGATTCATTGGAATCTCTCCACTGCCTGCAGAAAAGGGAATTCAGCCAAATGCAACTGTTCCGGGAGGAAACCCCATTGCTATTAGCTTCTGTGAGGCAGAATAACTTTAGAGGAAGAATAACAATTGAATCATTTTCAATTTTGTTTTTGTCATGAAATTAACTGTTATTTGGACAAAGGTCTTTCGATTTAATATTCTGCAGAGTTTCATTTATTTTTGTTTGCCTTCAAACGTGTGTGTGTGTATGTGTTTGTGTGCGCGTGTGTGTTTGCGTTTCTTTGTGCATGTTTCTGTGTCTCAGATTTATAGAGTAATAAATGTTGATGTACATATTGTCAATGTCTAAACTGTATATCATCGTATTTCGAGTAAGTTTGCTTTGGTTTTGGATTAGTTATTTTTACAAATTTAAGAACCGGTCTGACTTGTTCTTAACATTGAACCTGACACAGTCTGAGACAGATATCATTTACCATACCACACACTTAGTTACACTGATAATTTGTTGTGAAGTCTGGAGGAATGGGACCAGAAAAAGAAACAATGACTGTCTACCCTCGGTAGGAACAGGGAGAAGGAGAAATTCTCAAAAGGCCGTTTGAGTGGGAATTCTCTGCCCCACAAGTTTATGGTACCTGTGTGTTTGCATTTATTCAAAGGTGTGTTAGTTAAATATTTGACCTGTAAGTGACTTAAGGATAATGAACTGCAGATAGGAACGTGGAGCTGAGACCACAATCTGATGAGCCACAATCTTAATGCCTGGTGGGACAAAGACCCAGTCCTGTACCTCAGTCCCTCAATCTGCTACTCAAGAGCAGTTGGAGATGACTTGCTCCTACTACCTGGTGCACAGCAACCGAGGTGACATTTCAGCCCCTGAATACAAACAATTTGTTGTGGATTGGAAAACGCTCTTGGGAAGAAGAATATGTGTTACTGTGAAACATTTCGCTCTTCTCTCTTTACTGAAGTTCCCCTGGCTTCATTTCTTTGTCATGTCGTAGATCTAGATTCACAGTGAATAATGCCCCCATACTGTACCCAGATATTTCTCAGAAAATCCTCTGGTATCTTTGGCACAACACTCCTTGACAGAACATCCAATAAAATAACAACAATGAACCTTCCAATAACAGAATGCAAGAACATTAGAAGCAGGAGTACGTCATTTAGCACCTACAGCTTGTCTTTTCCCTCAATAGGATCATGGCTGATCTGCTCTGGGCGCCAAATTCTGCAGTGCCTGCCGTGTGAAACATCCATCCATCCCTGTCTTCCAACTATCTCAGTGATCTATCTCCCCTTCCTTTGTGGAATAGAGACGTCTCGACAGTAACTTCCCTCTGTGAGAAGGAAACACACCGCACACTTATACTGTGACCCATTAACATCAACAAAATGTATTTAAAAAGGGTAAGAGTGACTGGCCCTGACAACAAGGCAGTGTTTAACTGAGGATGGTATCAAGGCACCTGAAGAAATGAAAAAAATGGAAATCAAGGGTAACCTCCCACCGGTTGGAGTGATTGGAGAAGATGTTTGTAGTTCTTCGACATGTACCACCTCAGTCCCGGGAATCTCTGCAGGAGACACACAGGATAAACATCCTCACTTGCCCCTCAGTGTTTTCCCCCCATCATAACCCCAGAAGTGGAGATGGTGACTGAAGATCACACATTGTTCTGAACAATGTGTCCCCCTCAGCTCCTGAAGCAGTCTGTGTCCAGAGCAGGAAGACCCGGACAGCATTCAAGCTCGTGCTGCTAGAGTGTTGGTAACATTCATGCAACAGCCCTCGTGGACACTGTGCATTACCACAGTAAAGGGAGGCGCACATTCAGCACCACAAGCTCATTTCACAGGAATATGACGAGGTCATTCAGCCCATCAATACTATTGGATAAGAATAGGGATAGCCCATTTATTCCCTCCTGACTATTACACAGGAAGATAAGGAGTCCTGTCAAAGATAATAAGCTGTTAAACAGGAACCAGGGGTTGTCCAATCAGGCCCTTGATCTTCTCCCATGACATCAGGAGGCAGCCATTCAGCCCGTCAAGCAACTTTTACAGAAATGGTAGGATATTATCGACGACCCAACATGACAAGTCAATGAAATAGAGACTGCACGGATAGCCTGCTCCTTACCGTTCCTCCTGGCTCCATTGCTAATGGTACACAATGGATACATTAATGTGGTTTGTTGATGGTGAGGAGGGAGGACATCTCCGAGAAGGCAGACCGGCATTCCCTTTGGTGGTCAGAAGCTGTTGGGATTGGCTAACATTTTCAGGAGTTAGGCATTGAAGCTGCTGACAGATTTGTGAACAATGTGACGGTCAGTGCAGGATCACGCACCAACTGCACATTGAGGTGGTGAGAGTTCATTCAGAGCCTGAAACTCTCTCTCTGTCAATCAACATGGGAGCCCTACAGAGGTACATAAACCACCAAGAAGCACGTACCATGGGTAAAATATAATTTCTCATGCGAACAATGTCTTTCTCTGGACATAATGTGTGTTCGTCAATGACCTTCAAGTTTCAATGCAGTCACATCTTATTCTGCCACCGTGCTACAAATAAAACATCCATTTCTTCACACTCTCTTCATGTTGCCATCATCCCAGAGATTATTCTGATAAAACAGCTTATCACTGCCTCTGGGACAAGGAGAGCATTGATTTATAAAGGAGAGAAAGTCTGTCCACAACAGCCCAAATTCTGCCTCAACAACACTCCACAACTCCTACACATGATTCAGTTTCTAATGAAGGCTGACATTTCATTTCCTGCCCTGATTAATAGATGCCCTGCATGAATTCTGTTCGTGACTTATGACCAAAGACATCCAAGTCCTTTTTACCAAAAGCACTTTCCAACCACTCACCTTCTAATAAATCCCACCTGAAAAGGACTGTATGTGTTGTTCCCATTCAAATCACTTTTTTGTGTTACAAATAGCGGTGTTCCAAGCACTGATGCATGTGATATCCAATCAGTCGTGGCCTTCTGTCCAAAGGAGGACCCTAGTCTCTGTGTTCTCTCCATTATCCAATTTTCAATCCATGCAGGATATCTCCCCATTACCCAAGGACTGTAACGTTCTTCAGTCACCTGAGTACAACCGTGTCAACCTTCTTCTGAAAATTCAAATACGCCATTCCCACGAGTTCCCAACACCTGAATGTCACAACCAACATCCTCCATAAACTCCAGTACCGTTTTCAAAGATAGTTTTCCATTCATGAGTCTATGTTGACGTTGGTCCATCCTAACATTGTTCTCCAATGATCAATTTATGATTAATTATAAAAATTGCTCATAGTTTCCTCACTAATGACATAAACCTATCCCCCAGTTTGTTTTCTGTTTTCACCCTCCGTCCTGTTGTAAATATTTGTGGTCATAAAAGCTGCTTTACAGTCTGCAGGATCCTTTAGACCGGAGAGAGCTTTGAGCTCCTTATATATTTAAGGAAAAGGCAGGAGAGAGCGAGGCCATTAATCCATCGTGTTCGCATCATCTCCAAAAAGAGTTATCCAGGAAACTCAATTCTCCAACCCTATCACTGTTGCCCTCTAAATTCATCACTCATCTGGTCCAGCAGCTTACCAAGCTTCAACGCAGTTAATTTTTCCAGTGCTTCAACTTTATTAATTCTAAACTTCAAACTTCCTCACTTTCACCAGACATCCTTTTCCCTAATTTTCCAAAAAGATTTTCCGTTGCTTCCTCTGTTTGGACAGAACCAATGTATTCACTTCACTGGACAGAGATGGCCTCTGTGACCTTGTGAATACGTGAGAGGATGGGACTCTGGCATAATGAATAAGTCCCCCACTCTGACAAGTTCCAGAATCAAAATGGTGATTTGGCCTTTTGAGTAAAGTCCTCTCCCTGGTGGAAGACTGCACAGCTCTGTCACCTCCGCATTGTTGAAATAAATTGGCTTCATTCTTTCCACCTGAGAAAGTATACCATTGGGAAATATATGTGGAAATCTCTGAAAGAATAAAGCAGTGTCTTGCTCCTCCCTCTGCAGACTCTGCAGATCCAGATACGCTGTAAACCTTTTCCCCAAAGCTTGCACAGATAGGAACACTTGGCCCTCTGGTCTCCCTGGATAAATGCAGCAGCTGACACCACTAATCCAAGCAGACCATCCACAGGAACTACACTGACTTGCCAATGTCAGCTGCAAGTTAATACTTGTATATATGGCACACCCACTCAGTGTTGAAAATGCCTACGTCTCCTCTGTTTCTATTCCTGCCTGATAAACTATTACATTTCTGTGCAGTCCCTGAAATATGAATAGTTCTGCTCTCCTTGGAAATAGTTGACAATGTAACTGCACAACTTTCTGTACGTCAGTCACGATAATAGCAACACCTCTACTGATGGTGGACATGCTGGGGACGTGATCGCCTAGCGGTATTTTCTCCAGACTATAGATTCTGAGATTTCCACAAATATTTCCCAATGGTGTACCTTTCCCAGGCAATGATCCAAACCTGAACTTCAATGCCGACACAGCAGATGATGGAATTCGAATTCAACAAAATGTTTGGAACTAACAATCTAATGAAATATTGATGGTTGCCAAAACTAAGAACATCTGACCCACTAGTGTCCTTCAGTGCAGGAAAGTTGCCATCTTCACTGGTCTGGCCTACATGTGAATCCAGACTGTCAGCAGTGGTAGACTCTCAAATGCCCTTTTAAATCGCCAAGTCAGATATTCAGTTATAACACTACAAGGTCTCAAAGAAGTGAAACCAGACCGACTGATTCACTGCCAGTCTACAGCACATCGAAGTGCAATGGTTCAGAGAGGCAGTTCCCCAGCACCTTCTCAAAAGCAACTCGGAGAGAGACATAAATGCTGGCACAGCCAACAACACACATGGCCCTTTAATGAAGAATAGAAGATGACCACGTTCAGGATGGAGAGATAAAGGGGTACAGAAATCAATTGAAACAGCGACTTGGATATATACCGACATGGGCATGACACTCAAGAATATGGGAAAAGATGAAAAATAAATGAAAATGAGGAAGTGACGGCAAGCAGAGGGGCAGCCGGGAAGGAGAACAGTGAGTATAAATACTCACCCTTTAATCACCAACGGTCATTTGAGTGGGAGCAGCCGCGTGAACAGGGCGGAAGTGAGGTTGGAGCACATAGCTTGGCGGGAAGGTAAGTGATTAGTATTTGAGTGGGTGTGTTCTAGACCCCAGGTCCTACTTTCGTAGGGCCTCCTCTAACCTAAATTTAAAATCTACAGGTAAGTGAGTCAGTGTTATTGACTCAGTGTTCTTGGTTTTTGGAGACAAAGTGTACAGTCATGGCAGCGCAGGTGGTGGAATGTTCCTCCTGCAGGGTGTTTGAGGTAGGGGTCACCACCGATACTCCTGCCGACTTCGTCTGCAGGAAATGCAGTCAGATCCTGCTCCTCACCGAACGAGTTAGGGAACTGGAACTGGAGTTGGACGAACTGAGGATTATTCGAGAGGCTGAGAGGGTGATTGATAGAAGCTACAGGGACAGAGTTACGCCGGAGAACAGAGGTAGCTGGGTAACAGTTAGAGGTGGGGAGAGGACGAAGCAGGCAGTGCAGGGTTCCCCTGTGGTCGTTCCCCTAAAAAATAAGTATACAGCATTGGAAATTGTTGGGGGGGACAGCCTTGCAGGTGTAAGCTGCAGTGAAGGGGTCTGTGGCTCTAAGACTCAGAAGGGAAAGGGAGAGAGGACGAGAGCGCTAGTTAAAGGAGACTCTCTAGTTATAAGGACGGACAGGCGGTTCTGTGGACATGGGCGAGACTCTCGGATGGTTTGTTGCTTCCCGGGTGCTAGGGTCCTAGACGTCTCAGACCATGTCTTCAGAATCCTTAAGGGGGAGGGTGTGCAGCCAGAAGTCGTGGTACACATTGGCGCCAACGACATAGCTAGGAAGAGGTGTGGGGAGGTCATTCAAGAGCTCAGGGAGTTAGACTGGAAGCTAAAAGCGAGGACAGAGTCATCATCACTGGGTTGTTGCTGGTGCCACGTGACAGTGAGGCAAGGAATAGGGAGAGAGTGCAGTTGAACACGTGGCTGCAAGGATGGTGTAGGAGGGAGGGCTTCAGATATTTGGACAATTGGACGGCATCTTGGGGAAGGTGGGACCTGTACAAACAGGACGGGTTGCACCTGAACCAGAAGGGCACCAATATCCTGGGGGTGTAGGTTTGCTAGCACTCTTCGGGGGGGTTTAAACTAATTTGGCAGGGGGATGGGATCCGGACTTGTAGTCCAGCAAGTAAGCTAGCTGTGTGTCAGGATGCCCAAGACTGTAGGGAGGCTGTGGAGAAGGTAGCACTGACAGGGACTACTTGCGGACACAGAGATGGGCTCAAGTGCGTATACTTCAACGCAAGGAGTATCGGAAATAAGGTGGGTGAACTTAAGGCGTGGATCGGTACCTGGGACGACGATTTTGTGGCCATCACGGAAACGTGGATAGATGAGGGACAGGAATGGCTGTTGGAGGTTCCTGGTTACAGATCTTTCAGTAAGATTAGAGAGGGTGGTAAAAAAGGAGGGGGGGTGGCATTGCTGATTAGAAATTGTATAACGGCTGCAGAAAGGAAGTTTGAGGGGGATCTGCCTCTGGAGGTAGTATGGGCTGAAGTCAGAAATAGGAAAGGTGCAATCACCTTGTTGGGTGTTTACTCTTGGCCCCCCAATAGCAGCAGAGATGTGCAGAAACAGATTGGGAAACAGATTTTGGAAAGGTGCAGAAGTCACAGGGTCGTAGTCATGGGCAACTTTAATTTCTCAAATATTGATTGGAAGCTCTTTAGATCAAGTAGATTGGATTAAGGCGGTGTTTGTGCAGTGTGTCCAGGAAGCTTTTCTAACGCAGTATGTAGATTGTCCAACCAGAGGGGAGGCCATATTGGATTTGGTGCTCGGTAATGAACAGGGACAAGTAGTGGGCTTGATAGTGGGTGAACGTTTTGGTGATGGTGACCACAATTCTGTGAATTTCACCTTGGTTATGGAGAGAGATAGGCGCACACAATAAGGTAGATTTTACAATTGGGGGAAGGGAAATTACGATGCTGTAAGACAGACTTTGAGGAGCATTCGTTGGGAGCATAGGCTGTCAGGGAAGGTTGTGGTGGAAATGTGGAACTTTTTCAAGGAGCAGATACGACGTGTCCTTGATATGTATGTACCTATCAGGCAGGAAAGAAATGGTCGTGTGAGGGAGCCTTGGTTGACGAGGGAGGTTGAATGTCTAGTAAAGAGGAAAAAGGATGCTTACATAAGGTTGAGGAAACAGGGTTCAGACAGAGCAGTGGAGGGATACAGGATAGCAAGAAGGGACCTGAAGAAAGAGATTAGGAGAGCTAAGAGAGGGCATGAAAAATCCTTGGCGGATAGGATCAAGGATAACCCCAAGGCATTTTATGAGTATGTGAGAAACCTGAGAATGACGAGAACGAGGGTAGGTCCGATCAAGGACAGTAGTAGGAGACTGTATTGAGTCGGAAGAGATAGGAGAGGTCTTGGACAAGTACTTCTCTTCGGTATTTACGAACGAGAGGGACCGTATTGTTGAAGAGGAGAGTGCGAAATGGACTGGTAAGCTAGAAGAGATACCTGTTAGGAAGGAAGATGTGTTGGACATTTTGAACAACTTGAGGATAGACAAGTCCCCCGGGCCTGACGGGATATATCCTAGGATTATGTGGGAAGCAAGAGAGGAAATTGCAGTACCGTTGGCAATGATCTTCTCGTCTTCACTGGCAACGGGGTTGGTACCAGGGGACTGGAGAGTAGCGAATGTTGTGCCCCTGTTCAAAAAAGGGAATAGGGATAAGCCCGGGAATTACAGGCCAGTTAGTCTAACTTCTGTGGTAGGCAAAGTAATGGAAAGGGTACTGAGGGATAGGATTTACGAGTATCTGGAAAGACACTGCTTGATTAGGGACAGCCAGCACGGATTTATGTAGGGTCGGTCTTGCCTTACAAGTCTTATTGAATTCTTCGAGGAGGTGACCAAGCATGTGGATGAAGGTAGAGCAGTGGATGTAGTGTACATGGATTTTAGTAAGGCATTTGATAAGGTTACCCATGGTAGGCTTATGCGGAATGTCAGGAGGCATGGGATAGAGGGAAATTTGGCCAATTGGATAGAAAACTGGCTAACCCGTCGAGGTCAGAGAGTGGTGGTAGATGGTAAATATTCAGCCTGGAGCACAGTTACAAGTGGAGTTCCGCAGGGATCAGTTCTGGGTCCTCTGCTGTTTGTAATTTTTATTAATGACTTAGATGAGGCAGTCGAAGGGTGGATCAGTTAATTTGCAGATGATACGAAGATAGGTGGAGTTGTGGACAGTGAGGAGGGCATTTGTCGTTTGCAAAGGGACTTAGATATGATGCAGAGCTGGGCTGAGGAGTGGCAGATGGAGTTCAACCCTGCCAAGTGTGAGGTTGTCCATTTTGGAAGAACAAATAAGAATGCGGAATACAGGGTTAATGGTAGGGTTCTTAGTCAGGTGGAGGAACAGAGGGATCTTGGGGTCTATGTACATAGATCTTTGAAAGTTGCCACTCAGGTGGATAGAGTTTGTAAGAAGGCCTATGGAGTATTATCGTTCATTAGGAGAGGGATTGAATTCAAGAGTCGTGAAGTGATGTTGCAGCTGTACAGGACTTTGGTTAGGCCACAGTTGGAGAACTGTGTGCACGTCTGGTCGCCTCACTTAGGAAAGATGTGGAAGCTTTGGACAGGGTGCAGAGGAGATTTACCAGGATGTTGCCTGGAATGGAGAATAGGTCGTATGAGAATAGGTTGAGAGTTCTCGGCCTTTTCTCGTTGGAGCGGTGAAGGATGAGGGGTGACTTGATAGAGGTTTATAAGATGATCAGAGGAATAGATAGAGTAGACAGTCAGAAACTTTTTCCCCGGGTACAACAGAGTGTTACAAGGGGACATAAATTTAAGGTGAAGGGTGGAAGGTATAGGGGAGATGTCAGGGGTGGGTTATTTACCCAGAGAGTGGTGGGGGCATGGAATGCGCTGCCCGTGGGAGTGGTGGAGTCAGAATCATTGGCGACCTTTAAGCGGCATTTGGATGGGTACATTGTTGGGTGCTTAATCTAGGTTAGAAGTTCGGCACAACATCGTGGGCCGAAGGGCCTGTTCTGTGCTGTATTGTTCTATGTTCTATGTTCTATGCTTGTTTAGATCCTCTCCGATCTCCACAGGGTCCACACACAACTTCCCTCTTCTGTCTTTGACTGGCCCTATTCCCACTCTCGTCATCCTTTTATTCCTCACAAACCTACAGAAAGCTTTATGGTTCTCGTTTATTCGATTTGCTAAATACTTCGCTTGTCCTCTCTTTGCTCTTCTTAACTCTCTTTAAATCCTTCCGAGCTGATCTGTAACTCTCCAACGACACATCTGAACCATCTTGCCTCATCAACACATAAGCCTTCTTCTTCTTCTTAACAAGAGATGCAATTTCTGTACTTAACCACGGTATCTTTACTCTATCACTTCCTCCCTGCCTGACAGGGACATACCTATCAAGGACACGCATTATCTGTTCTTTAAACCAGCTCCACACTTCCATTGTCTGCATCCCCTGCATTTTGCTAACCCATTCTATGCATCATAATTCTTGCCTAATTGCTCTGGCTCCATCAATAACCTTTGACCTGTGGCATGTACCTATCCCTTTCCATCGCTAAACTAAACATAACTGAATTCTGGTCACTCTCTCCAAAGTGCTCACCTACAAATAAATCAAACACCTTGCCTGGTTCATTATCAAGCACCATATCGAGTGTTGCCTCCCCTCTTGTCGGGCCTTCGACACACTGTGTCAGGAGACCCTCCTGTACACATTGGACAAAAACTGATCCATCCGACGTACTCGAGTTGTAGATTGGGTCAGGTGTGGATCGTGAGGATTGCTGCCTGAGGATACAGCAAGATTTAGTTAGACTGGAGACTTGGATGTAGAAAAGGCAGGTATAATTTAATCTGGATAGCTGCGAGGTGATGCATTTGAGAAGATCGGCTGCAGGAAAAAAGTATACCATAAATGGAAGAACTCTTCGTCGCATCAACATCTGAAGGATCTTGGTGTACAGTTCCTGAAAGTAGCTGCACGGGTGGATCATGTGCTCAAGAATACTTATGGCAAACTTGCTGACACCTAACGGTGCTTAGAGTGCAGAAATTGGCAGAATAAGTTGCAGCTATGTAGAAATTTATTTTTGGCACATTTGGAATATTGCGTACCGTATTGGTTGGCAGACCAGCAGAATGGTTTGGAGGTCTGGGAGAGGGCATGGAAAAGGTTTACCAAGATGTTGTCTATTTTTCAGAGCATTAGCCATAAGGACAAATTGGACAAACTTGGTTTGTTTTCACTTAGGAATCAGTGGTTGAGGATCTGCCTTGATTGACATTTTCAAAGTTACCGCAGGCATAGATGGAAGGGTATTTGGAGCCCTTTTATTAACCAGAGATGAAATATCAATTACTAGGAACCGTAGATTTTAGGTAAAGGGGGGAAAATTTGAAGGAGATACGATAGGTGAGGTTTTTTTTATTTCTTTTCCAGACAGAATGTGGAAGTCCCTGAAATGCACTGATAAGAGGTGGATAAGCTAATCTCGCAAGGTTTAAGAGGTATCTTTCCACAGAGATAAGTAGGCATGGAACCGAACAACACAGAACATGTAGAGTCAAAAGCTTTATTTTTAACTTAAGAAAGGCATTATGTGTCAGTACTGGCTTGCTGGGCTGAAGGACCTGTTCCTGTTATTCTGCTCTTAGATAAAAGATTTGAGCGTGGCAGTGGCGAGATGCTGACTGAATGATTACTGATGATCAACAGCCACATTCATGTTGATCCCTCATCAGTTTGCAGCTTCATACCCTCCCTCCCACTGTGGAGAAACTCAACACGGAGAATTTGACATGGAAGTCAGAGCTGGTAACTCGCCCCTCTCTCCTGAGGCTTTCCCTCTTGGACACCAACCTCTCGGGGAATACTGCACAGACAGAAGCTGCATGTAATCCACATACATCTGTCACATGCCAGCCTCACCATGCAAGCCCAGCACATCCCCAACCCACTGACAGTACGCTTCTGTCCTTCAGTGCTGTAGCTCATGGTGCATTGACGGCACTCATTGCAATGCTGTGCAAGGACACTGTGCTCAGGGACACCCACCCAGCTCATGGACTGTCCCTCTGGGCTGCTCACTCCGTGTTTGTACACACTCACTTTGATCTGACTTGAATACTGATAGAATTATTTAATTGCCTTACCCTGCCTTTAGCAGCGTTTCCCCTCAGCCAGAGCTACCAGGCTCACCTGCCTGCTGTTTTCTCTTGGTGTTTAGCACAGACACAAAACCAGGAAGCTTGATATCATTGTCCACAGCCAGTCACGGTGCCAAGAACAGTAAGTCAACGGGAGTCTCAGATCCCAGTCCGGGAGCTTGGACATGGTCAGTCAGTCTCTCGTCGTTGTTAGGGTCAGGATCCTTCCCCGTTAGGGGGTGAGGAGCTGAATGTTGGGGAAATCCGTATCCCTCTTGGCTCTTTCTACTCGAGTGTGGGATGGTTCCTTCCCAAATGTGAAAATTAGCAAGAGGTATTAAGGGAGACAGAAGCAGTTGATAAAGCTCTTATTGCTGGTACAGCTGGGGGAAGGTAGAGAGGTGTCCTGAGTGAGAGAGTAGGCAGCACATACACCAGGCAGAGTTCGCGAGAGGGGTAGAGAAGAGTTGAGAGAGAGACCGAGAGAAGGTGTTGCATTCAGTGAGAATGGGAGAACATGACCCTTGGTGGGAGGTGAGTGCAGTAACAGAGTGAGAGTGAGGGCAAGGTCACAATGTGCAGATGGGAGCACTTTCCCTGGTGGAGTGGAGAAGGGCACGGACCTCCTTCCTGCACCTCTGGGCATCCACCCAGAAGTCTATCACCTCACTGGCCCAGGGATCAGCCTCGGACCAACCTGGCAGGGTATGGTGTCATGGCCCACCTGCCAGCCCTGGATGAAGATAATGTCCCTCTCCTGCACCATGTCATCCATCAGAAACTCCGGGTCTTGATCACAAAGCGGGCCCCAGTTTTACCCCCTCTGCCATTTCCAGGGCAGTTTCGAAGTGGCAATCCAAGAGTGTAATGACATTTTAGTAATGGCCCCTGGAACAGGGAGGCCGGTCCATTCTGGGATATCCAGGCAGTGGGCAGTTGATATGACGAAGGGGGAAATCATCATGTTCATGTCGGATGAGAGGAATACCACGCGGGCAGGGAGAGTAGTTAATGAGGCAGATTGGGAATGGCATCATGAAAAAATGCACTTCACCGTGTGGAGAGAAACCCTCCACGAAACTCAACTAAAATGAGACTTGACCAAATCATAAGATGGTTTAGACCTCTGTCTGTCTGAATCAAAATAGGGATGCAGAGTGAAATATTGGGAGCAACAAACTTGAAGCGGAGAATTATACAGGAGATTCAAATCCTTAAAAAAATGGTAACACAATGTTCAACACTGTTAAAAGGAGCCGGGGGAAATCCCCTGCCTTATAGTTACCTACATTATCCAATCCTCACTGATGCAGGGATGGTGCTGGCGGACTGGAGAATGGCTAACACCGCAGCTTTGTTTAATATGGAGCAAGGGATTGACTGAATATGTCACGGTTGGAATTCTGAGACAGTGGATTAAAGGTCCTGAGAAAGTCCCAGCGACTCCAGCACAGTCAGTCTGGATTTATTCAAGGAAGATCGTGTGTAATTAATCTGACTGTGTCGGTTTGAGGCAGTAACTTGTTACTGCATGTGACTTGCATGGATTTGACGAGAGATCGCATGTCAGGCTGTTTAAAAACAGAAACTATGGGGTCCAGTTGAATGGAGCAAACAACTCAGAGAAGTGCAGGGCAAGGCATTTGGGGACATCAACAATAGAGAGGAATGTACAATAAATTTTGGGCAGCACCGTGGCTCAGTGGTTAGCACTGCTGCATCTCAGCACCAGGGTCCAAGGTTTGATTCCAGACTTGGGTATATTTGCATATTCTCCCCGTGTCTGCGTGTGTTTCCTCCAGGTGCTCTGACTTCCTCCCACAGTCCAAAGATGTACAAAGATGCTAAATTGTCCGTAGTGCTAGGTGCATTAGTCAGAGGGAAATGAATCTGGGTGGGTTACTCTTTGGAGGGTAGGTGTTGACTGTTTGGGCCGAATGGCAAGTTTCCACACTTACAGTGAACCAAATAAAACTGAGAGTATTGTCAGTGTGGACAGATAAACGAAGGTAGCTGGAAACATCAATAATCTCATTAATGTAGCAAATGTCATCATTTCTTCTGTCAGCCAAAGTGCAGAATTTCAGAGCAGGAAGCTTATGTTGGAACTGTATAAATAATGAGCTCAGTCACAGTTTGGGGACTGTGTGCAGTTCTGGTCACCCCATCACATCGATGGGTGGAATTGGATTGGAGAGGGTCCAGAGGAAATTCGTTACCCTGTGAAAGTGGAAGTGCAGTTATGGGGAAAGATTGGAGCGGAGGATGCTGATAAGATATTTGGATTGGGGTGCACATATTATCTGGGGCCTGTGGAGAAAGGGAGCAAACACCTTGTCCCTGTTGGAGAGCTCAGTTACCAGCGGCAAAGAGTGAATGTAATTGATTGAGATATTAGAGAAGTGGTGAGGAACGTATTATTTCACCCAAAGTATGGTAGGGATTTCGCCGTCGCACCTAGAAATGGAGTGGAGGCAGAAATCTCAAACCATTTTAAAAAGGCACCGGATCTGCACCTGAAATCCTATAGTCTCCAGGGGACTGAACTAGGGCTTTAAAAAAACATTACTTCTTGTCCAATGCAGACAGTGTTCAGAGTGATCTCCTCTATACTGTGGTATTTTCTGAAGATTTCAAAGGTTACCAATATCTGACAGGATCAATACGCAGGGACAAGGGGAGAGGGCAGGAGGAACAGTGTGTAAATAGATTAGCATGACAATAATACTGATCCAAACCTTTATACACAATTGTTGTGGTTCTGTTCGCCGAGCTGGGAATTCGTGTTGCAGACGTTTCAACCCCTGTCTAGGTGACATCGTCAGTGTTTGGGAGCCCACTGTAAAGCGCTTCTGTGATGTTTCCTTCGGCATTTATGGTGATTTGTATCTGCCGCTTCCGGTTGTCAGTTCCAGCTGTACGTTGCAGTGGTCGGTATATTGGGTCCAGGCTGACGTGCTTACTGGTTGAATCTGTGGATGAGTGCCATGCCTCTAGAGATTTCCTGGCTGTTCTCTGTTTGGCTTGTCCTAAAATAGTAGTGTTGTCCCAGTCGAACTCATGTTGCTTGTCATCTGAGTGTATGGCTACTAAGGATAGCTGGTCATGTCGTTTCGTGGCTAGTTGGTGTTCATGGATGCGGATCGTTAGCTGTCTTCCTGTTTATACTATGTAGTGTTGTGTGCAGTCCAAATATATGAACAAATCAACGGCACACACATGGGCTCACCCATCTCTGGACTCATAGCAAAAGCGGTAATGCAAAGATTAGAACAAACAGTCTTACAACAAATTCAACCCAAACTCTAGGTCAGATATGTAGATAATATCTTTGTAATCATTAAAAACACAGAAATAGAGAACACACACCGGATCATCAACACCACACTCACAAGAATCCGATTCACTAGAGAGGAAGAAAAGGACAACCAACTCCCATTCCCAGACGTGATGGTACAGAGAACACCAAACGGAGAATTCACCACAAAGGTATACAGGAAAGCCACACATACATACCAAGTATAAAACTACGAAAGCAACCACCCCAACACGGACAAAAGAAGTTGCATCAAGACATTGTTCAAAAGTGCCACAACACGCTGCAGAACACCAGAACTGCAAAAAAGAGGAAGAAGAACACGTATACAATGTATTTGCCAAAAACGGATACCCGTGCAATTTAATCAACAGATGCCGAAAGGAAAGACAACGGAATGAGGAGATGCTGTAGCCCAAAGGACTAGCCACACTACCATACATCAAAAACATTTCCGAACTGACAGCCAGACTACTGCAACCACAGAATCGCTTCACAGGAGGCTCCCAAGCACTGAGGATGTCACCTAGACAGGAAACGAACGGATGGCTGTCCGGTCCAGAGGAGGTTACAAAGATAGGAAGGTGTGTGAAAGCTGGGGCATATTACAGGGATATGGGATGTTCTAGGGGCGGAAGGAGATTACAAAGGCAAGGAGATCTTTAGGTTTTTGTTGAAGTGAAAATGAATCTGGACCAGCCAGATCAATATTCTGGCTGCGAGAGCCTTGTAGAGACAAAACCTGCCTGAAAATTGACAAAAATGTTACCTGGACAATTTATCACATGATATCGCTCTCTGTGTCTGTGCACCAGAAATAAAAATACTGTCCACTGTGCCTATAAACTGCCAGTCTCTGTAACATCCTTCATGTTCCATGACCTTTCCCACTTCTGTAAACCCACTACTTTCTACAAACATTCCTATTTATGTAAAGTTCCCCATGCCCTATTAAGCTCCCTGCTTCGAAAACCCTTTCCTCCTTATGGATAAATCACACACAAACGGCAGATCGAGTTTTTGGAAGCGGTTCAAGATTAGTAAGAAACGTTTTGGGTGGAGGACGTTGAGATCGAGAGATGGAGAAAACAGAAAAAAAACTTGCATTGGTCCTGTAGGAGATTGATAATCGAAGTGTCTACTGAAAGGCATAGGACCTTCCTTGGAGAATGTTACAGAGACAGCGTTGGAGAAACTGGAGGAGGTTTCAGAGGCGAGGATATTTGTAAATATTAATGAGTGTTAGAGATACGTGGAGGGACTTTTTATAATGATTGGAATGACATGAGTCAGGTAAACCTCAGTAATACGTGTTCCCTGATTGGACCAGGTTAACTGGCCCAATCAGAAAATCCTGGCTGACAGAAATAAACAGGAGCATCAAGGGCTCTGTTCACTATAGGAGCCGTTTTAATATTTGGTAAGTATGACAGAGAAACGGAGGGCTGGCGATTTTTCCACAGATCGAGATGGATTTAGAATGTGGAGCTTGCAGAGACAGTGAGCTGTCGAGGCAGAAGGTGGTTACAGAATCGAGAGCATGCTCGGGACTAGGGGATGTTACACAGCTGGTTAGGCATTGGAGTAGGTTACACAACAGGAAATGTTGTAGGGACTGGAACGAAGAATCGAGATGGGCAGGGTTGCCAGTGTTGGAGATAGAATGGACACTGTAGTGGCTGTAGTTTATGGAGATACTGAAATCTGCCACGGCAGGATGGAGTTAGTACTGTTGCTTGTTGCATAGATTGGAGAAGATTGTAAAGATTAGGTTTCCATGGATCGGAGAACAGTAGTTGCAGAGAAGGGGAGAGTCGGAAAGACTTGAGAAATAATTTTAGAGAGGAACGTTTATCGAGGCTGGAAGAGAATCCAGAGAAAGAAGGTTTATATGGCCTGTATGCATTACAGAGGTAAGGAGCACCACATTGGCTAATGGAGGTTACAGAGATTAGAATGTGTCATACAGGATCGACGAAGTTAGAGACGGGATATTTTTGGATTTGGAGGACTCTCAAGACATCACAATGAACGACACAGATGCCTTATAATACAGAAGGGGGTCATATAGCCGATCATGGTTACATCATCTCTTCAACTGAAGGCTTTGCTGAGTAATGATCTCCTCCTTCGCTCACACCCTTAGACTTTTTTTTGTGTCATAAATCATCCAATTCTCTCCGGAATGCTTCAGTCAAACATTCATCTTCAATGCTTCTAAGTGTACCCTAACTACTTGTGGAGATTCTTTTTCCAGGTATAAATCCTCTCTCTAGTTTCAAGGCCGCCTGACTCCATCTTTGACACACTCACGATGAGTTGCCCACAGAGGATTCTGGGACAGCTCTATGTTGGCTCTCAGTTTTCCCATAATCCCCCCCCCCTTGCTTTACCATCCTCCCTTTGAACCTTCAGTATTCCTCTTTGTTCCCAATCCGATTCTGTACTTGACACTGATTCTATTGTTCCCATCGTCCAGGGAGCGTTCGGTTTTTTTACCTTCCCTTTGCTATTTAAGGGACAATTCCTCAACTGGACCCAAGCTCTTTCTTTGAAGGGAGCCCATGGTCCAGTTTTTCTTTTTCTTACCAACTTGGATTTCGTGACAAACCTTCCCACCTTCATTCTTGCCCCATTGAAGGCTGCTCTGAGTCAACTAATTTTTTTCACTCTGAATGATTGCATATCATTCATATAACATAGAACAATACAGCGCAGAACAGGCCTTTCGGCCCTAGAGGTTGTGCCAAACTGTGAACTCATTTAATCGCATCCCTCTACACTATCGCATCGTCATTATTGTGCTTATCCAAGAATTGCTTAAATCTCCCTAGTGGGGCTGAGTTAACTACATTAACTACATTGACACACCCTTACCACTGTCTGCATAACGAACCTGCCACTGACATCTGTCTTAAATCTATCACCCCTCAATCTGTAGCTATGCCCCCTCATACAAGCTGACATCATCATCCGAGGAAAAAGACTTTCACTGTCTACCCTATCTAATCCTTTAATCATCTTGTATGTCTCTATCAAATCCCCTTCTAGCCTTCTTTCCAATGAGAATAGACCCAAGTCTCTCAGATTTACCTTGTGAGATCTTCCCTCCAGACCAGGCAACATCCTAGTAATTCTCCTCTGCACCTTTTCCAATGCTTCCACATCCTTCCTGTAATGCGGCCACCAGAAACTGTACACATTATTCCAAGTGTGGCCTCACTAGCGTTTTGTATAATTGAAGCATGACATTACAGCTCCGGAACTCAAACCCTCTACCAATAAAACCTAACACACCGATTGCCTTCTTAACTGCACTATCCACCTAGTGGCAACTGTCAGGGATCTATGTACATTGACTCCAATATCCCTCTGCACACCTACAATACCAAGATTCTTTCCATTGACCCTGTACCCTGCCTTCCTGATATTCTTCCCAAAGTAAATGACCTCTCATTTAGCTGCATTGAACTCCATTTGCCACCTCTCAAGCCAATTCTGCAGTTTATCCAAGTCGCCTTCTTCCACCTTCTGCAACATTCTTCCACCCTGTCCGCTACTCCACCGACTTTAGTGTCATCTGCAAGCTTACTAATCTGCCCACTTATGCCTGCATCTTCGTCATTTATGAAAATGACAAACAGCAGTGGTCCCAAAGCAGATCCTTTTGGCACACCACTTATAATCGGACTCTGGGCAAAATATTTTCCATCAACCACCCCTCGCTGCCTTCTCTCAGAAAGCCAGTTTCTAATCCAAACTGCTAAATTACCCTCAGTACCACGCCTCTCGTTTTTTTCCAATCACCTACCATGTGGAACTTTATCAAAGGCTTGACTGAAATCCATGAATACCATGTCAACTGCCATACCCTCACCTACATGCTTGGTCATCTTCTCAAAAAAAATCAGTGAGGTTTGCGAGACATGGCCAGCCCTTGACGAAACCACGTTGACGATCTGAAATCAAATTGTTGCTTGCTAAATGATCATAAATCCTATCTCATATAATCCCTTCCAAACTTTTGCTACAACAGACGTAAGGCTCACCGGTGTATAATTACCTGGGTCATCTCTACTGCCCTTCTTGAACAAGAGCACAACATTTGCGATCCTCCAGTCCTCTAGTTCTAAACCTGTAGACAATGACGACTCAAAGTTCAAAGCCAAAGGCTCCGCCATCTCCTCCTTAGCTTCCCAGAGAATCCTCAGATAAATCTCATACAGCCCAGGGGACTTGTCTACTTTCACTCCTTCTAGAATTGCTAACACCTCTTCATTACTAACCTTGATCCTTTCCAATCCCATATCACATTCTTCATTCTTTTCCTGTACAATATTATCCTTTTCTGAGTGAAAACTGTTGAGAAATATTTGTTTAGCACCTCTCTGATATCCACAGGGTCCACACACAACTTCCCACTTCTGTCTTTGACTGGCCTATTCCGACCCTAGTCATCCTCTTATTCCTCACATACCTATAGAAAGCTTTAGGGTTTTCATTTATTCTATTTGCTGAAGACTGCTCATGTCGTCTCTTTGCTCTTCTTAACTCTCTCTTTAAATCCTTCCTATCTGATCTGTAACTCTACATCGCCTCATCTAAACCATGTTTTCTTATCAACACATAAGCCTCCTTCTTCTTCGTAACAATTTCTGTAGTAAACTACGGTTCCCTTAACTTATCCCTTCCTCCCTGCCTGACAGGAACATACCTATCAAGGACATGCAATATCTGTTCATTAAACCAGCTCCACATTTCCATTGTCTGCATCCCCTGCATTTTGCAACCCCATTCTATGCATCCTAATTCTTAACTAATCGAATTATAATTGCCCTTGCCCCATCGATAAGTCTTGGTTTGTTGCATGTACCTATCCCTTTTCATCGCTAAACTAAATATAAATGAATTAAGATCACTCTTTCCAAAGTGCTCACCTATCACTAATTCAAACACGTGGCCTTGTTCATTATCAAATACCAAATCCAGTGTGGTCTCCCCACTTGTCGGCCCTTCGACATATTCTGTCAGAAAACACTCCTGCACCCATTTGACAAAAATTGATCCATCCAATATACTCGAGTTATAGCATTTCCAGTCAATGTTGGGAAGTTAAAGTCCCCCATAAGGACCACCCTGCTCCTTTCAGTCCTTGCCAGAATAATTTTGCTAATCATCTCTTCCACCTCCCTGGAACTCAGCGGAGGCCTATTAAAAACTCCAAACAGTGTGACCTCTCCTCTCCTACTTGTAACCTCAGCCCACACCACCTCAGTAGACCAGTCCTCGTCAAAAGTTCTTTCAGCCACATTTGTACTATCCTTGACTAACAAAGCCATGCCTCCCCCTCTTTTACCCCCTTGCCTTTCCTTAATCAAAGATCTAAACCATGGAATCTGCAACATCCATTCCCTACCCTGCTCTATCCGTGTCTCCGAAATGGCCACAACATCGAGGTCCCAGGTACCTGGGACAGTACCATCATTTTGAACTTTACAATAAATGGATTGCTGTGCCCCAAACGTTCCCCGTCTGACACTGGATGCATTTGCCCCACATCTTTCCCAAGGCCCAGTTTCAAGAGTATATGCTCTCTTGGGCTGGACACATACTCTTGCAGTAACCTCTCCTCCATGTAATTCAGGAACACTCACCCCTCATAAAACTACACCACCAGTAAGCCAGGCTATACTTGGATAAATTACTTTTCTTAATACGACTAATTTGTGGTATTGTCATCGCTCTCAAATGTCCCTGCATATTTATTTTCTCCATCCTTTCCATTGATTGCTAGCGTACAGACTGTACCTCACTGTGTTATTGTACACTTTTTGTTCTGTAGCTCCAGCCAAGCTCTGCCCTTGGATGGATCCTCTTTCTCTTGGACTCCTAAACTAACACTTATCTAAACCAGTACTTCTACCGTTCAGCCTTTCCCTCATCTTCTATCATTTCAAAATGGTTTATACCCAGAAATATTTAACACTTAAGAACTGTCATTCCTTGAGCCAACTCTCAGTGATCAGTACATCAGACTTCCACACACCAATCTGCATCTGTAACTCCCCAGACTCTGAGTATATGCGTCCATGCAGAGTATCTCCCATATCGACTTTCTTTCTCACTCCAGCTTTCACTGTTTAACTTGTTGTGTAAATTAGTACAGGCTACCTCTGCCAGTATTTTGTGAATCCTGGTAGTCTCCTCTACTATTCCTTTTCGGATCCCATACACACAGAAATTTATTTTCAATTCCTCCCACACACCCCACAAGGAATTCAGTCCCAGGTCTCTCACGTTAGCCCATCCAGCTTGTATATTTGCTGCCTTCTCCAGAACCAATCCCAATGTCCCAGGAATCTGAAGCCCTGCCTGCTGCATCATCCTTCCCGTCATGTTGTCAACTAAAACTCCTAGTTCTGTTTTCACTAGTACACGGCGCTGGGGTGTTCCAGGGATTGCTACATTGGAGGTCCTGCTTGCTACCCATCCACCGAGCTCCTTAAATTCTGATTTCCAGACCACTTCACCCTGCCTACTCAGGTCATTCCTACCAACATGGACATGACCTTTGACTGCTCTCTGACGGGAGTGCTGCTTGACCCCACCATCCTGGAATTAAATTGACAGTCACAGAAACAATGACATCTTCTTCACTTTCCTCACTCCCCTGTGACTATTGCCCCTCCTTCCTTCTCCCTCCCCTCCTGTATAGTCAGGCTGCTTGTGGTGCCACATTCATGGCTCCGACTGCACTCCCCTGAGCAGCCAGCACCTTCATCAGCTTCCAAGCTGGGAAACTGATTTGGGAGGGGGACATCAGTTTTTTCCTGGATTCCCTGATTGTTTCTCTTCAATTGGCGAGGTGCTCATTCCCTTCGTTCTTCCAGGCCGTCATGTCTGCAGGATGATCTGCTTTGTGTCTCCAGTCGCTGCCTGGTCTCCAAAACCCGGTGTTCATCCAGAACACCAGCAGGGGCTGTGACTTCCCAACGTAACTGAACACATTTTCCACTTGACAAACGTGTGCTGCCATGTCTTAAACTGCAATATATCTATTCTTGCTTAATTACTTATGTAGTATAATGTTAACATCAGCGAAATAACATTAGGGCAAATCCCTTATCCAACTGTGGCTTCTTGAGATTATTTCATTATTTTGAGTCAGACATTCACTTATTAATTTTAATTCTGAGTTCAGCCCTTCCTTCAGATATTAAAAAGTAAATTTGCTAATTTATATCAATTACAGACAGTCACTAATAACAGTTTATTAACCCAATGAACTAATCGCTTTTTCTGTGACATTTCTCGCACTTCTTTCAAACTCAGTACAGGCAGGCCCCAGCAGCAGAAAGTTATCTTTGTGACTCCCAAGTATGTGTAATCCTCCAGCTCCCATTTTAACAAATACAAAATGACAGTGAGGAGTGTTGCAGGTACTGCAGACTGTTGGGTGTGACAAAGTTAGAAGACTTGCAATAATTGGGTGGGAATATAAATTTTAGGAACATTTCAAAATAGTGGGTTTGTAGGGGCTGGAACAGCTGAGATGGATAAGGAAGGTGAAAAGTGCAAATTTCACAACCAGCCACTGTAATTCAAAGAGATTCATAGAGTAAAGGAGGGAGCCTCTGTTGTCATTGATTACAGTTACATGGAGACAGACAGATACTGTGGGATTACAAATTTAGAAACGAAGAGGTTATAGGTGATTTGAAGTTTAAACAAGAATAAAGAAAGTTGAGAGATCACAAGGACAGTTGGAAATGGTAGAGGTAAGATGTTGTGAAAAATGATAAGAGCTGTCAGCAGAGGAGGATGTCACATATACAGGAAGGGTTGCCTTGTCTGTATGCAGTTACAGACATGATGAGTGCTGTAACGCCTACTGGAGGATACACCGATAAGAACAGTTCAAACGGCTGTTGCAGTGGCTCAAGAAGGCAGCTCACGACCATCTTCTTAGGGAGAGCTCAAAAGCAACGATACATGCTGGCTCATCCCTGTGAATGAATGAATAAACAAAAGACCTTAAAGCAGCACTCAAGCCATTTAGGAAATTTCTTTCAACGAAGTTTGAGAAGATTTGTAGCTCAGGTTGAGGTTCTGGACGTGGGTTTGCTCGCTGAGGTGGAAGGTTCATTTTCAGACGTTTCATCATCATACAAGGACATATTCAGTGACCCTCTGGACGAAGCACTCCTGATTATCCCTGCTTTCTATTTATATGTTTGGGTTTCTTTCGAACCCCAAACCACCCAAACATAGAAATAGAAAGCAGGAATCTCAGCAATGCTTCATCCAGAGGCTCATTGAAGATGTCACCTAGTAGGGTGATGAAACGTCCGAGCATGACGTTCAGCTCAGCGAGCAAACCCACATCCAAAGGTTCTTTCAGCAGCCTTTCACAAACCTGGAAGCACGATACAGTGAAAGGACAGGAATTCCAGGTGCACGGGAACACCCGCATTTACACGCTCCATTCTGCTAGCACTGTGTCAGTCCCGACAAGCAAAGGATTGCAGTGGGCCAGGAAGGCAGCTCACCACCACCTCCCCCAGGTAATTACAGATGGGAAGGTAATGATGGTCTAGCCAGTGATGGCCACATCCCCTCATTGTTTATGTCTCATTTGCTTCCTCCACACAACCCACATTTCCATCTAGATTAGATTAGATTATTTACAGTGAGGAAACACGCCCTTCAGCCCAACAAGTCCACACCGACCCGCCAAAGCGCAACCCACCCATTCCCCTCTTTGCCTAACACTACGGGCAATTTAGCATGGCCAATTCACCTGACCTGCACATCTTTGGACTGTGGGAAGAAACCGGAGCACCCGGAGGAAACCAACGCAGACACGGGGAGAACGTGCAAACTCCACACAGTCTGTCGCCTGAGTAGGGAATTGGAACCGGGTCTCTGGCGCTGTGAGGCAGCAGTGCTAACCACTGTGCCACTGTGCCACCCGTTCTGTGTCACCAAAAGAGGTGGACGTAGATTTGGTCCATCCGTCAAACAGGGTGGTGATAATGACGGGAGGATATTACATATATAGTGAGTTTTGTAGGAACTGGATCAGGAGACTCACAGGCATTGGATTGATATATACAAATCGGGAATGTTGCAGGGACCTGAGAGGATTACACAGATAGGGAGGATTGTAGGCTCTGAACAGACTGATATTGTTATTGAGACTGAAAGAGCTTACATGGATTAGACACGTTTCAGAGCTGCAGGAGTTTATGGGAGACAATGAGGTTTGCTTGGATTGGGGCAATTTACAGAGAGGGAGGTTTTTAGGATAGTAGCATGTTACAGATACTGAGGGTTGTGTGGCCTAGGAGTGTTAAGTGAGAGCTTTAGAGTCTGGAAGAGATTATATAGATAGGGAGCACTCGGGAGACTGGGACATTTTTCATGGAGGAGGTGAGCGTGTCAGAGGGTTCCAGAGAGTGTCAGGGAGTTTCAGAGAGTCACACAGAGTCAGAGAGAATGTCGGAGAGTGTCCTCGAGTGTGGGAGACAGTCGGAGAGGGGCAGAGAGTTCCAGAGTTTCACAGAGTGTCTAAGAGTGATAGACAGTTACAGAGAGTATCCGAGTGTCGTGGAGAGTGGCAGTACGCAACAGAGAGTGACTAAGAGTGAAGGTGTGTCAGAGAGAGTCACAAAGAGAGTCGGAGAGTCTCGGAGAGTCTCGGAGAGTCTCAGAGAGTCTCAGAGAGTCACAGTGAGTCACAGAGAGTGTCAACGAGTCACAAAGAGTGTCAGAGTGTTCCAGAGAGTGTCAGGGAGTGTCAGGGAGTCACACAGAGTCACAGAGAATGTCGGAGAGTGTCCTACAGTGTGGGACAGAGTCGGAGAGGGACAGAGAGTGTCAAAGATGCACAGAGAGTGTCAGAGTCATGGAGAGTGTCAGTGTGTCAGCAGAGAGTATCTAAGAGTCAAGGGGAGTCAGGGAGCGCCACAAAGAGTCACAAAGGGAGTCGGTGAGTGTCGGAGAGTCACAGAGCGTGTCAGAGAGTGTCAAAGAGTCACAGTGTCTCAGGGAGAGTCACAAAGAGTGTCGGAGAGTGTCAGAGAGGCACAGAGAGTCACGGAGAATCACGGAGAGTCACAGAGAGTGTCAGAGAGTGTCAGAGAGTCACAGAGAGTCACAGAGAAATTGTCAGAGAGTATCGTGGAGTGTGGAAGAGTCACAGGGAGTGTCGGACAGTCACCGAGAGGGTCACGAGCCACAGAGATTGTCAGAGTGTGTCAGAGAGAGTGTGGGAGTCTCGCAGAGTGTTACCAAGAGTCACAGAGGCTGTCAGAGTGTCACAGAGAGTGTTGGCGAGGGTCTTAGAGCTTGAAAGAGTCACAGATGTGTAAGAGTGTCAGAGAGTGTCCCCGAGAGTGTCAGAGAGTGTTGGAGAGACACAGAGAGTATCAGGCAGTCAGAGAGCCTGTCAGAGATCACAGAGATGGTCAAAGAGTCACAAAGAGTCACAGAGAGTGTCAGTGAGTGTCAGAGGGTTTTAGAGAGTGTGAGAGACAGTCACAGAGAGTGTCAGGGAGTGTAAAAGTGTGTTAGAGAGTCCGAAAGCGCGCCAGAGTGTCAAAGAGTCACAGGGAGTATCAGACAGTCACAGAGAGTGCGAGAGAATCACAGAGAGTGTCAAGGAGAGTCACAGAATGCCACGGAGAGTGACAGACGGTGTCAGAGAATGTCTCAGAGTGCCTTAGAGAGTCACAGAGGGACACTGAGGGTGTCCAAAAGGCTCAGAGATTGACAGAGTCACAGAGAGTGTCAGTGAGCATCAGAGTTTCAGACAGCACCGAAGAGGCACAGAGAACGCCAGAGAGAGTATCAAAGAGTCACAGAGAGTCATGAGATAGTCAGAGATTTACAGACAGTGTCTAAGTGCCATAGAGAGTCACAGAGAGTGCCAGAGAGTCACGGAGATTGTCAGAGTGCGACAGTCTTCAGAGAGTGTCTAAGAGTCAAGAACTCTCAGCGAGAGACAATAACAGTCACAGAGAGTTTTCGAGACTGTCAGAGCGGGTGTCCGAGAGTGTCGGAGAATCTCAGAGAGTCACAGAGAATCACCAAGAGTGTCAAGGAGCCACGGAGAGTGTCAGTGAGCGTCAGAGAGATTCAGAGAGTGTCAGAGAGACGCAGAGGAGGCCAGAGAGATTAAAACATTGTCACAGAGAGTCACAGAGAGTGTCAGAGAGTCACAGAGATTGTCGAAGAGTCACATCGTCTCAACGAGATTCACAAAGAGTGCCAGAGAGTGCCAAAGAGTGTCAGGGAGTCAGAGAGAGTCACATAAATTGTCGGAGAGTGTCCTGGAGTGTCGGTGAGTGTCAGAGAGTCACAGGGAGTTTCAGAGAGTCACAGAGCGTCACCGAGAGGGTCAAAGAGCACAGACAGTGACAGAGAGTATCACAGAGAGTGATGGAGAGTCGCAGAGAGCCAGCAAGGTTCACAGATACTCAGAGAGTGTCAAAGAGTGTCAGAGAGTGTCGGAGATTCAGAGAGAGTCACAGGAATGGTCAGACATTGTCTGAGAGTGTCCTGGAGTGTCGCAGAGTGCCGGATAGTCACAGGGAGTGTCAGAGAATCACAGAGAGTCAACACGGGTGTGAAAGAGACACAGAGAGAATCAGAGAGTGTCACAGAAAGTGTCAGAGCCTCACAGAGAGTGAGCGAGAGTCACAGATACTGTAAGAGAGTCACAGAGAGTGTCGGTCAATGTAGGAGAGCGTTAAAGAGTCAGAGAGACTGCCAGACAGTCACAGAGAGAGTCAGACAATCGCACAGAGTGTCAAAGAGTTAATGAGTGTCTCGGAGAAGGTCAGAGAGTGGCGGAGAGTCACAGAGAGTGTCTAAGCACCAAGGAGTGTCAGACAGAGTCACAAAGAGTCACAGAGAGTGCCCTGGTATGTCTCCATGAGTGTCAAAGAATGCTGGCAGAGTGTCAGATAGTGCGGGAGAGGCGCAGATAGTGACAGAGTCAGAGAGAGCGTCAGAGAATCACAAAGAGTGTAAAGGAGTCACAAAGAGTCACAGAGAGAGTCAGTGAGGGTCAGAGAGTTTCAGGAGAGAGTGTCGGAGAGAGTCACAGAGAGTGTGAAGAGTCATAGAGAGTGTCAGAGAGTTCTAGGTGATTGCCACAGAGTGTCTAAGTCACACAGAGTGTCGCCGAGACACAGTGAAGGCCAGAGAGAGTCACAAATATTCACAGAGAGCGTCAGAGAATGTAATAGTATGTCAGAGAGTCAGAAAGAGTGCCAGAGAATGTCGAAGAGTCACAGGGAGTGTCAAGGAGTCACAGAGAGTTAGAGAGTGTGTCAGAGAAAGTTTCAGAGAGTCACAGAGAGGCACCGAGAGTGTCAAAGGGCCGCACAGAGTGTCATAGAGTCACAGAGCGTCAAAGAGTCACAGAGCGTCAAAGAGTGTCTCAGAGAGATTCAGTCAGTAACGAGGAGATGCAGAGAAGGCCAGAGAGAGCAACAAACAGTCGCAGAGTGTGTCAGAATGTGTCAGTGAGTGTCTCAGAGAGGTAGGAGAGTGTTAGAGAGTCACAGAGGGTTTCAGAGATGCACAGAGAGTGTCAAAGAGACAAGGAGAGTCACAGAGAGTGTCAGAGATTCACAGAGAGTGTCAAAGAGTCACAAAGAGCCGCAGAGTGAGACAGTGAGGGTCAGAGTTTCAGAAATTGTCAGAGAGAGTCACAGAGAGTGTCGAAGAAACACAGACTGTCCACGTATATCTCAGAGAGTGTCAGAGTGTGTCTCGGAGGGTGACAGAGAGGGCTGGAGAGGCACAGATAGTGTCAGAGCGTCGGAGAGAATGTCAGAGAGTCACAAAGATTTACAGAAACACAGTGCAAGCCAGAGAATGTCACATAGAGTCACAGAGAATGTCAGAGAGTCACACAGAGTGTCAGAGAGTGTGGAAGTGTGTCAGAGAATCAGAAAGAATGCCAGAGATTGTCAAAGAGTCATAAGGAGTGTCAGAGAGTCACAGTTAGTGTCAGAGAGAGTCACACAGTGTCTTGTAGAGTGACAGACAGTGTCAGAGAATGTCTCGGAGGGTCACAGAGAGCAACGCCGAGTGTCCAAGATACACAGAGAGTGTAAGAGAGTCACAGAGAGTGTCAGTGAGCGTCAGAGAGATTCAGACAGTAACGAGGAGATGCAGAGAAGGCCAGAGAGACCAACACAAAGTCACAGAGAGTCACAGAGGGTGTCAGAAAATCACAGAGTTTGTCAGACACAGAGAGTCATAGAGAGTGTCACAAAGAGTGTCAGAGAGTGCCAGAGAATGTCAGACAGTCACAGACAGTCACAGAGAGTGTCAGAGTGTGTCAGAGAGGATGTCAGAGAGTCACATTCAGGATGAAAGAGTCAGAGAGAGTGTCAGAGAATCAGAGAGTGTCAAAGAGTCACAAAGAGTCACAGAGTGAGTCAGTGAGGGTTAGAGAATTTCAGAGAGTGTCATACAGAATCCAAGAGAGTGTCGGAGAGAGTCACCGAGTTTGCACAAGAGTCCCAGAGAGTGTCAGAGAGTCACAGAGATTGTCAGAGTATGCCAGAGTCACAGAGAGTGTCGAAGAGACACAATGAAGGCCTGAAAGAGTCATAACGAGTCGCAGAGAGTGTCAGAGCGTGTTACAGTGTGTCAGAGATTCAGTAATAGTGCCAGAGAGTGCCAAAGAGTCACAGGGAACGTCAGAGAATCACAGAGAGGGTCAAGGAGTTGCAGGAGGTGACAGAGGGCATCGGAGAATGTCTCAGACTTTCAGAGAGTCACCCAGAGGTACCGATAGTGTCAAATGGCCACGGAGAGCGTCAGAGAGTCACACAGAGAGTGTCAGTGAGAGTGAGGGAGTTTCAGAGAGTGTCCAAGAGACGCCGGGTAATCCAGAGAGGGTAAAAAAAGACTCACAGAGACTCACAGACATTGTCAGTGTGTCACAGAGAATTTCAGAGAGAGTCACAAAGTGTCACTGAGAGTGACAGAGGGTGTCAGAGAGTTTCAGAGAGTATCAGTGAGAGCCACAGAGCGTGTCAGAGAGAATCACAGAGAGTGTGAAAGAGTCAGAGAGCATGTCGGAGTGTTACAGAGTTGTCAGAGAGTGTCATAGTCACAGAGAGTTTCTCTGAGACTCAGTGAAGGCCAGACAGCGTCACAAAGAGCCACAGAGAGTGTCAGAGTGTCAAAGTGTGTCAGTGATTCAGAAAGAGTGCCAGAGTGTCTGAAATTCACAGGAAGTGTCAGAGAGTCGCGGAGAGTATCAGTGAGAGTCACAAAGTGTCACAGAGAGTGCTAGAGGGTGTCAGAGAATGTCTCAGAGAGTCACAGAGAGGCACCGAGAGTGTCAAAGAGCTGCACAGAATGTCAGAGAGTCACACAGAGAGTCAAAGAGTATCTCAGAGAGATTCAGACAGTCAGGGCGAGACGCAGAGAAGGGCAGAGCGAGCAACAAAGAGTCACAAATAGTCACACAGAGAGTCGGAAGTGTCAGAGAGTCACAGAGAGTGCCAGAGAAACAAAGAGAGTGTCAAAGCGATACAGAGAGTCACAGAGAGTGTCAGTGAGTCACAGGGAGTGTCAATGAGTGTCGGAGAGTGGCAGATAGTGTCTAATACTCAAGGAGTGTCAGAGAGAGTCACAAAGATTCACAAAGAGAGTCGGAAGGTCACAGAGAATGTCAGAGTGTCAGAGATTCACAGAGAGTGTCAAAGAGTCACCGAGAATCACAGAGAGTGTCAAGGAGTTACAGGGTCTCAGAGAGAGTCACAAAGAGTGTCAGAGAGTGCCAGAGAGTCACTAAGAGTCACTAAGAGTCACAGAAATTGTCAGACAGTGTCGGAGAGTGCCCTAGAGTGCAGGAGAGTCGCAGGCAGTGTCAGAGGTTCACACAGAGTCACCGGGAGTGTCAAAGTGCCACCGAAAGTATCAGAGAAAGTCACAGAGAGAGTCGGAGACTCGCAGAGAGTAACCTACTGTCACAGATACTGACAGAGAGTCATAGAGAGTGTCGGAGAGTGCCGGAGAGGGTCAAAGAGTCACTGAGAGTCACAGAGAGAGTCCATCAGTCACAGAGAGTGTCAAAGAGTCATTAGAGTCTCAGACAGTGTCCGAGAGTGCCGGAGAGTTACAGAGAGTGTCTAAGAGTCAAGGAGTGTCAGATAGAGTCAAAAAGAGTTACAGAGAGTGTCCGAGTATGTTTCTGAGAGTGTCAGAGAGTGCCTCGGAGAGTGTCAGAGAGTGTTGGAGAGGCACAGATAATGTCAGAAAGTCAAAGACAGTGTCAGAGAATCACAGAGAGTGTCAAGGAGTCACAGAGAGTGTCGGTGAGGGTCAGAGAGTTTCAGAGAGTGTCAGGGAGATCCACAGAGAGTGTCAGAGGGTGTCAGAGAGTGTCACAGAGAGTGTTGGAGAGTCACAGATAGTGTCAGAGTGCGACAGAGTCACAGAGAGTGTCGGAGAGTCACAGAGAAGCACCAAGAGTGTCAGAGAGTCACAGGGAGTGTCAGTGAGCGTCAGAGAGATTCAGAGAGTGTCGGAGAAACGCAGAGAAGGCCAGAGAGAGTAGCAAAGAGTCACAGAGAATCACAGAGAGTGTCAAAGAGTCACAGGGTCTCAGAGAGAGTCATAAAGACTGTCAGAGAGTGCCAAAGAGAGCCAAAGAGTGTCAGCGAGTCACAGTGAATCACATAGAGTCACAGAGAGTCACAGAGAGTGCCAGAGATTGTCAGAGGGTGTCGGAGAGTGTCGGAGAATGTCCTGGATTGTCGGAGAATGTCGGAGATTCACAGAGCGTCACCGAGAGGGTCAAAGAGCAGACAGTGTCGGAGAGTGTCAAAGAGAGTGTTGGAGAGTCGCAGAGAGTCGCCGAAAGGAACAGATGATGTCAGGGTCGCAGAGAGTGTCGGCAAGTGTCGTAGTGCATTAAAGAGTCACAGAGAATGTAAGGGAGTGTCAGAGAGTGTCTTCGAGAGTGTCAGAGAGTGTTGGAGAGTCACAGATAGTGTCAGAGAGTTAGAGAGAGTGTCAGAGAAACACATAGCGTGTGAAAGAGTCACAAAGAGTTACAGAGTGAGTCAGTGAGGGTGAGAGAGTTTCAGGGAGAGGCAGAGAGAGTCAAAGAGAATGTCGGAGAGAGTCACCGAGTTTGTGGACGAGTCTAAGAGAGTGTCAGAGAGTCACAGAGATTGTCAGGGTATGCCAGATTCACAGAGAGTGTCGGGGAGATACAGGGAAGGCCAGAGAGAGCCACAAGGAGTCACAGTGAGTGTCGGAGTGTGTCATAGTGTGTCAGAGATTCAGAAAGAGTGCCAGAGAGTGCCAAAGTGTCACAGCGAGTGACAGAGGGTATCAAAGACTGTTTCAGCAGAGAAGGCCAGATAGAGAAACAAAGAGTCACAGAGAGTGTCAGAGAGTCGCAGAGACAGCCAAAGTGTCACAGAATCTCAGAGCATGTCACAACGAGTGTCAGAGAGTGCCAAAGAGTGCCAGAGAGTGCCAGAGGGTGCCAGAGAGTCACAGAGAGTGTCACAGAGTCACAGAGAGTGTCTAAGAGTCAAGGAGTGTCAAAGTGAATAACAAAGAGGGACACAGAGAGTCGTAGAGTGTCGGAGAGCCTTGGAGAGTCACAGGGAGTGACAGAGAGTGTTAGAGAATCACAGAGAGTGTCAGAGTCACCGAGAGTCGCAGAGAGCATCTGAGAGTCATAGAGAGTGTCAAAGAGTCACAGAGTTTCAGGGAGAGTCAAAAGAGTATCAGAGAGTGCCAGAGAGTGTCACAAATTCAGAGAAAGACACAGAAATGGTCAGGAAGTGCCTGAGAGTGTCCTGGAGTGTCAGAGAGTGCTGGGGAGTCACAGAGAGTGTCAAGGAGACACAGAGAGGATCAGAGAGTGTCCATGAGTGTGTCCGAGCCTCGCAGAGAGTCGGCGAGAGTCACAGATACTGTCGGAGTGTCACAGAGCGTGTCGGAGAGCATCAAAAACTCACAGAGAGTCACAGAGAGTGTCAGACAGTCAGAGTGTCAGACAATCACACAGAGTGTCAAAGAGTCATTGAGTGTCTCAGAGAGGATCAGAGAGTGCTGGAGAGTCACAGAAAGTGTCTAAGCATCAAGGAATGCCAGGCAGAGTCACAAAGAGTCACAGAGAGTGCCTGAATATGTCTCCAAGAGTGTCAGAGAATCCTGGGAGAGTGTCAGTTGGTGCTGAAGAGGCGCAGATAGTGTCAGAGAGTCAGAAAGAGCGTCAGGGAATCACAAAGAGTGACAAAGAGTGACAAAGAGTCACAGAGAGAATCAGGGAGGGTCAGGGAGTTTTAGCGCGTGTCAGAGAGAGTCACAGAGAGTGTGGGAGAGAGTCATAGAGAGTGTGGAGAGTCACAGAGAGTGTCGGAGAGTTCCAGTGATTGCCACAGAGTGTCTGAGTCACACAGAGTGTCGCCAAGACACAGTGAAGGCTAGGGAAAATCACAAATATTCACAGAGAGTGTCAGAGAGTGTACAAGTGTGTCAGAGAGTCAGACGGAGTGCCAGAGAGTGTGGAAGAGTCACAGACAGTGACAAAGTCTGTCAGAGAATGTCTCAGAGAGTCACAGAGAGGCACCGAGAGTGTCAATGAGCTGCACAGAGTCTCAGAGAGTCACAGAGAGAGTCAAAGAGTGTCTCAGAGAGATTCAGACAGTAACAAGGAGACGCAGAGAAGGTCTCAGAGAGCAACAAACAGTCACAGTGAGTCACAGAGTGTGTTGGAGAGTGTCAGAAAAGCACAGTGTGTCAAAGAGACAAGGAGAGTCACAGAGAGTGTCAGTGAATCACAGAGAGTGTCAAAGAGTCACAAAGCGTCGCAGAGTGAGTCAGTGATGTTCAGAGAGTGTCGGAGAGAGACACAGAAAGTGTCGGAGAGTCACCAATATATGCGAAAGTGTCCCAGAGAGTGTCAGAGAGTTACAGAGATTGTCAGAGTGTGACAGAGTCACAGACAGTGTCGAAGAGACACAGTGAAGGCCAGAGAGACTCACAACAAGTCACAGAGAGTGTGTCAGAGATTCAGAAAGGGTGCCAAGGAGTGTCAAAGAGTCACAGGGAATGTCAGAGGATCTCAGAGTCACAGAGAGGTACCGAGAGTGTCAAAGATCCACACACAGAGTCAGCGAATCGCAGAGTGTCAAACACTCACAAAGACCCGCAGAGAGTGTCATTGAGGGTCAGAGAGTTTCAGACATTGCCAAAGACAGTCACAGAGAGTGTCGATGAAACACAGAGAGTGTCCGAGTATATCTCAGAGAGAGTCAGAGAGTGTCTCCGAGAGTGTCGGAGAGTGTTGGAGAGGCACAGATAGTGTCCGAGTGTCAGAGACAGTGTCAGAAAATCATAGAGAGTGTCAAAGAGACAAGGAGAATCGCAGAGAGTGTTAGAGAGTCACAAAGAGTCACAGAGAGTCACAGAGAGTGTCAGAGAGTGTCAGAGAGTGTCAGAGAGAGTGTCGGAGAGTTACAAATAGTGTCAGAGAGTGTCAAAGTGTGTCAGAGAGTCAGAAAGAATGGCAGTGAGTGTCACAGAGTAACAGGAAGTGTCAGAGAGTCACAGAGTGTCAGCCGAGAGTCACACAATATTTGGGAGAGTGACAGGGGTTGTCGGAGAATGCCTCAGAGGGTCAGAGAGAGCAACGGGGAGTGTCAAAGATCAGCAGAGAGGGTAAGAGAGTCGCAGAGAGTATCAGTGAGCATCAGAGAGATTCAGACAGTAACGAGGAGACAGAGGGAAGGCCAGAGAGACGAACACAGGCTCACAGAGAGTGTCGGAGTGTGTCAGAGAGTTCAGAGAATGTCAGAAAATCACAGAGAGTGTTAAAGAGACACAGAGTCTCAGAGCGAGTCACGAAGAGTGTCGCAGGATGCCAGAGAACCTCAGAGACTCACAGAGAGTGTCAAAGAGGATGTCGGCGAGTCACAGACAGTGTGAGGGAGTCAGAGAGAGTGTCAGAGAATCAGACAGTGTCAAAGAGTCACAAAGAGTCACAGAGTGAGACAGTGAGGGTCAGAGAATTTCAGAGAGTGTTACAGAGAATCCCAGAGAGTGTCGGAGAGAGTTACTGAGTTTGTAAAAGAGTCCCAGAGAGTATCGGAAAGTCACAGAGATTGTCAGAGTGTGCCAGAGTCACAGAGAGTGCCGAAGAGAAACAGTGAAGGCCTGAGAGTGTCACAACGAGTCACAGCGATTGTCAGAGCGTGTCACAGTGTGTCAGAGATTCAGAAAGAGTGCCAGAGAGTGCCAAAGGGTCACAGGCAGTGTCAGAGAGTCACAGCGAGGGCCAAAGAGTCGCAGGGAGTGACAGAGGGAATCGTAGAATGCCCCAGAGGGTCTCAGAGAATCACACAGAGGTACCAAAAGTGTGAAAGAGCCACAGAAAGCGTCAGAGAGTCACACAGAGAGTGTCAGTGAGAGTTATAGAGTTTCAGAGAGTGTCGAAGAGACGCCAAGTAGTCCAGAGAGGGTAACAAAGAGTCACAGAAAGTCACAGAGATTGTCAGCGCGTCACGGCGAGTCACAAAGTGTCACTGAGAGTGACAGAGGGTGTCAGAGAGTTTCAGAGAGTGTCAGATAGAGCGAAAGAGCGTATTGGAGAGGGTCACAGAGAGTGTGAAAGAGTCGCAGAGAGTGTTGGAGAGACACAGAGATTGTCAGAGAGTGTCATAGTCACAGAGAGTGTCGCCAAGATTCAGTGAAGGCCAGACAGAGTCACAAGGAGCCACAGAGAGTGTCAGAGTGTCAAAGGGTGTCTGAGATTCAGAAAGAGTGCCAGAGAGAGTCAAAGATTCACAGGGAATGTCAGAGAGACACGGAGAATGTCGGTGAGAGTCCCAAAGTGTCACAGAGAGTCCCAGAAGGTGTCAGAGAATGTCTCAGAAAGTCACAGAGAGGCACCGAGAGTGTCAAAGCGCCGTATAGTGTGTCAGAGAGTCACACAGAGTCAAAGAGTATCTCAGAGAGGTTCAAACAGTAATGACGAGACGCAGAGAAGAGCAGAGCGAGCAACAAAGAGTCACAGAGATATTCGGAGAGTGTCAGAGAGTGTCTCAGAGAGTGTCAGAGAGTGTCTCACAGAGTGTCAGAGAGTCACAGAGAGTGTCAGAGAAGCACAGATAGTGTCAGAGAAGCACAGACCGTGTCAAAGAGACAAAGAGAGTCACAGAGAATGTCAGAGAGTTACAGGGTCTGTAAAAGAGACAAAGTATCAGAGAGAGTTACAAAGAGTGCCAGAGAGTGTCAACGAGAGTGTCAGAGAATCACAAAGCGTCACCGAGTGAGACAGTGAGGGTCGGAGCGTTTCAGAGAGTGTCAGAGATAGTCACAGAGAGTGTTGGAGAGAGGCACCGATTCTGTGAAAGACTCACTGATTTTGTGAAAGAGACCCAGAGAGTGTCAGAGAGTCACAGAGATTGTCAGAGTGTGACAGAGTAGCAGAGAGTGTCAAAGAGACACAGTGAAGGCCTGAGAGAGTCACAACGAGGCACAGAGAGTATCAGAGAGTGTCAAAGTGTGTCAGAGATTCAGAAAGAGTGCCAGGGAGTGTCACAGCGCCACAGGGAGTGTCAGAGAGTCACAGAGAGGATCAAAGAGACACAGAGTCTCAGAGAGAGTCAGAAAGAGTGTCAGAGAATCTCGGAGAGTCACAGAGAGTCACAGAGAGTGTCAGAGAGTGTCAGAGTGTCAGAGAGTCACAGATAGTGTCGGAGAGTCACAGATAGTATCAGAGAGCGTCAAAGTGTGTCAGAGAGTCAGAAGGAACGCCAGAGAGTGTCAAGGTGTCACAGGGAGTGTTAGAGAGTCGCAGGGTGTCTCTTAGAGTGACAGAGTGTCAGAGGATTTTTCAGAGGGTCACAGAGAGCAACGGAGAGTGTCCAAGATCTGCAGAGAGTGTAAGAGAGTCACAGAGAGTGTCAGTGAGCGTCAGAGAGATTCAGACAGTAACGAGGAGACGCAGAGAAGGCCAGAGAGATGTACACAGAGTCACAGAGAGTGTCGGAGTGTGACGTAGAGCCATAGAGAGTCTCAGAGAGTCACAGAGAGTGTCAAAGAGGATGTCAGAGAGTCACAGAGAGTGTGAGAGAGTCAGAGAGTGTCAGAGAATCAGAGAGTGTCAAAGAGTCACAACGAGTTACAGAGTGAGTCAGTGAGAGTCAGAGAATTTCAGAGAGTGTCACAGAGAAACCCAGAGAGCGTCGGAGAGAGTCACCGAGTTTGTGAAAGAGTCTCAGAGAGTGTCAGAGAGTCACAGATATTGTCAGAGTGTGCCAGAGTCAGAGAGTGTCGTAGAGACACAGTGAAGGCCTGAGAGAGTCGCAACGAGTCACAGAGAGTGTCAGAGCGTGTTACAGTGTGTCAGAGATTCGGTAAGAGTGCCAGAGAGTGCCAAAGATTCACAGGGAGTATCAGAGAGTCACAGAGAGGGTCGAGGAGACGCAGGGAGTGACAGAGGGTGTCAGAGAATGTCTCCGAGAGTCTCAGAGAGTCACACAGAGGTACTGATTGTGTCAAAGAGTGACAGAGAGCGTCAGAGAATCACAGAGAGTGTCAGTGAGAGTCAGAGAGTTTCAGAGAGTGTCCAAGAGACGCTGGGTAGTCCAGAGAGGGTAACAAACAGTCGCAGAGAGTGTCAGAGAGAGTCGCAAATTGTCACTGAGAGTGACAGAGGGTGTCAGAGAGTTTCAGAGGGTCTCAGTGAGAGCCACAGAGCTTGTCAGAGAGAGTCACAGAGAGAGTGAAAGAGTAACAGAGCATGTCGGAGAGTTACAGAGTAGTTAAAGAGTGTCATAGTCACAGAGAGTGTCGCCGAGACTCACTGAAGGCTAGAGAGAATCACAGGGAGCCACAGAGAGTGTCAGAGGGTCAAAGTGTGTCAGAGATTAAGAAAGAGTGCCAGAGAGTGTCAGAAATTCACAGGGAGTGTCAGAGGGTGTCAGAGAATGTTTCAGAGAGTCACAGAGAGGCACCGAGAGTGTCATAGAGCCGCACAGCGTGTCCGAGAGTCACACAGAGAGTCAAAGAGTATTTCAGAGAGATTCAGACAGTAAGGGCGAGACGCAGAGAAGGGCAGAGCAAGCAACAAAGAGTCACAGAGAGTCACAGAGAGAGTTGGACAGTGTCAGAGAGTGTCTCAGAGAGTGTCAGAGTGTCACAGAGAGTGTCAGAGAAGTACAGAGAGTGTCAAAGAGCCACAGGGTCTCAGAGAGAGTTACAAAGAATGTCAGAGAGTGCCAGAGAGTGCCAGAGAGAGTGTTGGAGAGTCACAGATAGTGTCAGAGAGTCAGAGAGAGTGTCAAATAATCACAAAGCATCACAGATTGAATCAGTGAGGGTCGACGAGTTTCAGAGTGTCAGAGAGAGTCAGAGAGTGTGTCGGAGAGAGGTACCGGTTCTGTGAAAGACTCACCGATGTTGTGAAAGAGTCCTAGAGAGTGTCAGAGAGTCACAGAGATTTTTAGAGTGTGACAGAGTCACAGAGAATTTCGAAGAGACACAGTGAAGGTCTGAGCGAGTCACAGAGAGTATCAGAGAGTGTCAAAGTATGTCAGAGATTCAGAAAGAGTGCCAGGGAGTGTCGAAGCGTCACAGAGAGTGTTAGAGAGTCGCGGAGAGGGTCAAAGATTCGTAGGGAGTGACAGAGGTTATCAGAGAATGTCTTAGAGAGTCTCAGAGAGTCACAGAGAGATACTGAGAGTGTCAAAGAGCCACATAGAGTGTCGGCGAGTCACAGAGAGGGTCAGACAGTCACAGAGAGTGCCGGAGAGTCAGAGTCTCAGGGAGAGTCGCCAAGAGTGTGACAGAGCACCAAATATTGTCCGAGAGTCACAGAGAGTCACAAAGAGAGTCAGAGAATGGCAGAGAGTGTCTAAGAGTCACGGAGTGTCAGAGAGAGTCACAAAGAGTCACAAAGAGAGTCGGAGAGTGTCGGGGAGTCTCGGAGAGTGACAGAGAATGTCAGAGAGTGTCAGAGAATGACAGAGAGTGTCAAAGAGCCACCGAGAGTCGCAGAGAGAGTCAGAGAGTCACAGAGAGTGTCAAAGAGTCACAGAGTCTCAGAGAGAGTCACAAAGAGTGTCAGAGTGTGCCAGAGAGTGTGAGAGAGTCACAGAGAGTCACAGAGAGAGTGTCCGCGCATGTCACAAAGAGACACAGAGTCACAGAGAGTGTCAAAGAGTGCCAAAATCTGTCAGAGAGTCAGAAAGAGTGCCAGAGAGTGTCAAATATTCAGAGAGTGTCAAAGAGTGACAGAGTCTCAGAGAGAGTCACAAAAAGTGTCAAAGTGTGCTAGACAGTGTCAGAGAGTCAGAGAGTCACAGCTAGTGTCCAAGGATGTCAGAGAGTGTCTTGGAGTGTGTCGGAGCATGTCGGAGAGACGCAGAAAGTGTCAGAGGGTAGCAGAGTGCCGAAATGTCAAAGCGTGTCAGAGAGAGTCATTTTGACTCACAGGGAGTGTCCAGGTGTGTCAGAGATGTTCTCAGAGAGTGTCCAAGAGCGTTGGAGACTCTCAGAAAGTTTCAGCGGATCACAGGGAGTGCCTAAAAGTCACGGAGGGTCAGATACTGTCACAAAGAGACACAGAGAGTGTCACAGAGAGGGTCGGAGAGTCATTGAGAGTCACAGACAGTATCAGAGATTCACAGAGCGTGTCACAGACTCCTAGATAGTGTTAGAGAGACACAGAGAGAGCCAAAGAGCCAGAGAGAGTGTCGTTGAGTCACAGAGAATGTCAGACGGAGTGTCGGAGAGTGTCGAAGAGTCACAGAGAGTCACACAGAGTGTCAGACAGTCACAGGGAGTGTCAGAGAATTACAGAGAGGGTCAAAGTGTCATAGAGATACACAAAGTGACAGACAGACTGAGAGAGTCACAGAGAGTATGTAAGAGTCAATGAGTGTCAGACAGAGTCACAAAGGGTCACAGAGAGTGTTACAGAGTGTCCGAGAGAGTGTTCGAGAGAGTCTCGGAGAGTGTCTCGGAGAGTGTCTGAGATTGTCTAAAAGTCACAGTAAGTGTCAGAGAGTCGCAGAGAGCATCAAAGCTTCTCAGAATGTGCCTAATTGTCAAGAAGTGTCAGACAGAGTCACAGAGAGTGTAGTGTCAGAGAGTGTCAGAGAGTGCCAGAGAGTGTCAGACATTGTCTTGGAGAGTCTCCGAGAGTGTGATAGAGTCCCAGAGAGTGTTGGAGAATCGGGGAAAGTGTCAGCGAGTCACAGAGAATGCCTAAGAGTAATGGAGTGCCGGATAGAGTCACAAAGTGTCACAGAGAGCGTCACAGAGAGTCAGAGAGTGCCACAGACTGTGCTTGGAGAGCCACAGAGAGTCACAGATACTGTCTGAGATTCACAGAGCGTGTCACAGACTCATAGATAATGTTAGAGAGTCACAGAGAGTTGCAGCCAGTGTCGCAGAGTCACTGACAGTCACAGTCACATCGAGTGCTCGAGAGTAACAGAGAGTTTCAAAGTATCACAGAGTGTCAGAGAGAGTCACAAAGAGTGTCAGAGTGTGCCAGAGAGTCTGGCAGAGTTGCAGAAAGTCACAGAGAGTGTCAGATAGTGTCAGACAGTGTCGGTAAGTGACACAGAGTGTGTAGGAGAGTGTCCTAGAGTGTGGGACAGTGTCAGAGAGTCACAGAGAGTGTCGAAGAATAACAGAGAGTCACCGAGTTTGTCAAGGAGCCACAGACAGTGTCAGAGAGTCACAGAGAGTCAAAGAGATTCACAGAGAGAGTAAGAGAGTGTCAAAATCTGTCAGAGAGTCAGAAAGCATGCCAGAGAGTGTCAAAGAGTTACAGAGTCTCAGAGAGTCACAAAGAGTGTCAGAGTGTGCCAGACAGTTTCAGAGAATCACAGAGAGTCACTGCTAGTGTCCGAGGGTGTCAGAGAGAGTCTCGGAGTGTGTCGGAGCATGTCAGAGAGTCGCAGAGAGTGTCAGAGGGTAACAGAGCGTGCCTAAGTGCCAAGGTGTGTCAGAGAGAGTCACAAAGAGTCAGAGAGAGTGTCCAAGTGTGTCAGAGATTTTCTCAGAGAGTGTCCGAGAGTGTTATTGAGTCACAGCGAGCGTCAGAGGGCGTGTTGGAGAGTATTGAAGAGTCACAGAGTCACACAGAATGTCAGACCAGACAGTCACAGAGAGTGTCAGAGAATTACAGAGAGAGTCAAAGAGTCATAGAGATACACAGAGTGGCAGACAGAGTCAGAGAGTGCCAGAGAGTCATAGAGAGTGTCTAAGAGTCAAGGACTGTCAGGGCGGGTTTCAGAGAGTCGCAGAGTGTCATAGAGTGTTAGAGACTGTCTCGGGGAGTGTCAAAGAGTTATAGGGAGTCATAGAGAGTGTCATACAGAATCAGAGAGATCCAGAGAGTCACAGAGAGTTTCTAAGTGTCAATGATTGACAGACAGAGTTACAAAGAGTCACAGAGAGTTTTAGAGATTGTCCGAGAGAATGCCCAAGTGTGCCCGAGAGTGCCCGAGAGTGTCCGAGAGCTTCGGGGAGTCGCAGTGAGTGTCAGAGGGTCACAGAGAGTGCCTAAGTGTCAAGGTGTGCCAGAGAGAGTCACAAAGAGTGTCTGAGGGTGTCAGGGAGTTTCTCGGAGAGTGTCCAAGCATGTCGGAGAGTGCCAGAGAGTCCCCGAAAGTGTCAGCGAATCACAGAGAGTACCTAAGAGTCACGGGGGGGTCAGATAACATCACGAAGAGTCCCAGAGAGTGGGACAGAGAGGGTCGGAGAGTCACTGAGAGTCACAGACATGATCAGAGATTCACAGAGAGTGTCACAGACTCAAAGATAGTGTTAGAGAGACACGGAGAGTCACAGCCAGTGTCAGAGAGTCACAGAGAGTGTCAGAGAGTCATGAAGTGTGTCGGACAGTCACAGAGAGTAACAGAGAGAGTCAAAGAGCCAGAGAGAGTGTCTTTGAGTCACAGATATGTTAGAGAATTACAGAGAGGGTCATAAAGTCATAGAGATACACAGAATGACATTATGAGTCAGAGAGTGCCAGAGAGAGTCTAAGAGTCAAGGAGTTTCAGACAGAATCACAAAGAGTCACAGAGAGTGTTAAAGTGTGACAGAGAGCGTCTCGGAGAGTGTTGGAGAGTGTCATAGAGTCACAGAGAATGTCAGAGAGTCACAGAAAGTGACGGAGAGTATCGTAGAGTGTCTAAAGAGACCCAGAGAGTGCCAGAGATTCACGGATAATTTCAAAGAGTCAGTGAGAGTAACAGAGAATGCTTGAGAGTCATAGAGAGTGTCGAAGAGTTAAGGAGTGTCAGAAAGAGTCACAGAGAGTGTTCGAGAGTGTCCGAGAGTGTCAGAGACTGTCTTGGAGAGTGTTGGAGAGTCACAGTGAGTGTCAGAGGGTCACAAAGAGCGTCTACTAGGCAAGGAGTGAAAGAGAGAATCACAAAGAGTCACAGAGAGTGTCACGGAGCATTTCGGAGTTTCTCAGAGAGTGTTGGAGAGTCACAGGGAGTGTCAGAGTGTGTCAGAGAATCACAGAAAGTGTCAAATAGTCAGGGAGTTACAGAGAGTCACAGAGAGTGTCACAGAGAGTGTCGGACAGTGTCCAACAGACTCAGAAAGTGTAAGAGAGTCACGGAGAGTGTCAGAGATTCACAGAGAGTGTCTATGCGTCCTGGAGGGTCGCAGAGAGTGGCCGAGAGTGCCAACGTCTGTCAGAGAGTCAGAAAGAGTGCAACAGAATGTCAGATAGTCACTGGGAGTGTCAGAGATTCACAAAGAGTGTCAAAGAGTCACAGAGAGCGTCAAAGAGTCACAGAGAGTGTCAGAGAGATTCATAAAGAGTCATAAAGAGCCGCAGAGAGGCGCAGAGAGTGGACGAGACGCACAGAGTGTGTCGGACAGTGTTAGACAGTGCCTTGGAGCGTCTCAGAGAGTCACAGAGAGTCAACAAGATTGTCAAAGAACCACAGAAAGAGTTAGAGAGTCACAGAGTGTCAGAGAGAGTTACAAATGGTCACAGAGAGTGTAAGAGACGCACAGAGAATGTCAGACAGTATATCGGAGAGTCTCAGAGAGCCACAGAGAGTCAGCGAGAATGTAAAAGAGCCGCAGAGAGTGTCAGAGAGTCACAGAGATTGTCAGAGATATACACAGAGTGTCTGAGAGTCAGAAAAAATCACAGAGATTGTCCGAGAGTGTCAGAGATGCCAGAGAGTGTACGAGAGTGTTGGAGAGTCTGAGAGTGTTCCAGATAAGTCCCAGAAAGTTTCAACGAGTCACTGACTGTCCTAGGATTCAAAGAGTGTCCGATAGAGTCAGAAAAACTTCAGAGAGTGTCCGAGGATTCACATCGTGTCACAGAGAGTGTCGGAGAGTCGCAGAGAGTCACAGAGAGTGTCAGAGCGTTTTCCAAAGAGTCTCAGAGTGTCAGAGAGAATCACAGAAACCGAATGTACGGGACAGAGAGTGTTAGAGAGTGTCGAAGAGAGTCAAAGATAGTGTCCGAGAGTGTCTCGGAGAGTGTGTTGGAGAGTGTCGGAGAGTCACAGTCAGTGTCAGAGAGTACCAGAGAGTGGCAGAGGGTCACAGAGTGCCTAAATGTCAATGAGTGCCAGTGAGATTCACAAAGAGTGTCAGAGAGTGTCGGAGAGTGTCTCGGAGAGTGTGGGAGAGTCAGTGAGAGTCTCAGAGTGTTACAGAGAGTGTCAAAGAGTCACAGAGAGTCACAGAGTCTGTCGAAGTGTCATAGCGCGTCATAGAGAGTCACAAAGAGTGTCGGAGAGTGCGTGAGAATGTCAGAGAGTCGCAGAGAGGGTCAGAGAGTGTTGATCAGTGTTCTAAACCGTCGGACTTTGTCAGAGAGTCACAGAGAGTGTCGAAGAGTCACAGAGTGTCAGAGAGATTGACAAAGAATGTCAGAGAGTGCCATAGAGTGTCGGAAAGTGCCACGGAGAGGGTCGGAGTGTGTTCCAGAGTGTTGCACAGTGTAAGAGAGTCACAGATAGTGTGGGAGTTTCACAGAGAGTGTCTAAGAATCCTAGAGAGTCGCAGAGAGTGCCGGAGAGTCACAGAGAGTTTCTCAGAGTCAAGGAGTGTCAGCGAGAGTCGCAAAGAGTAACAGAGTGCATCCGAGAGTGTCTGTGAGTGTTTTGGAGATTGTCGGAGAGTGTTGGAGAATCACAGAGAGTGTTAGAAAGTTCCAGAGAGTGTCAAAGACTCACAGCGAGTGCTAAAGAGCAGGGAGTGTCAGACAGAGTCAGAGAGAATGTCACAGAATGTCACAGAGCGTGTCGGAGCGTCAGAGAGAGTCATAGATTGTGTTGGAGACTGTCATAGAGCGTCAAAAACTTACAGAGAATCACACAGAGTGTCAGAGAGTCACAGAGAGTGTCAGAGAATTACAGAGAGGATCAAAGAGTCATAGAGAGTCACAGAGAGTGTCCGAGAATGTCCGAGAGTGTCCGAGAATGTCAGAGAGTGTCAGGGAGTGTCAGAGATTGTCAGAGAATGTCTCGGAGAGTGTGGGAGAGTGTCTGAAAGTGGTGGAGAGTCACAATGAGTGTCAGAGGGACACAGAGTGTCTACGTTTCCAGGGGTGTAAGGAAGAGTCACAAACAGTCACAGAGAGAGGGTCTTAGAATGCCTCAGAGAGAGTCGGAGTACCTCAGAGAGTACCGGAGAGTCACAGACAGTGTCAGAGAGTGTCAGAGTACCACAGAAAGTGTCAGAGTCAAAGAGAGTTACAAAGAGTATCCGAGAGTCACGGGGTGTCAAAGAGTTACACAAAGAGTTTGAGAGAGTGTTAGAGATTCACAGTGAGTCACAGAGAGTGTCAGAGGGTGTCAGAGAGTGTCACAGGGAGTGTAGAAGAGTCTCCTACAGTGTCGGAGACTGTCAGCCAGACTCAGGGAGTGTAAGGTAGATTGACAGAGCATATCTATGAGTCGTAGAGAGCCAAAGTGCGTGCCAGAGAGTCACAGAGAGTGTCTAAGAGTCAAGGAGTGTCAGAGAGAGTCACGGAGTTCCAGAGAGTATCTCAGAGAGTATCAGAGTGTGTCAGAGAGTAACAATGAGTGTCAGAGAGTCCCAGAGAGTGATTGAGAATCACAGAGAGTGTCTAAGTGTCAAGGAGTGTCAGAGAGGGGCACACAGAGTCACAGAGAGTTCCAGAGAGTGTCTCGGAGAGTGTCGGAGAGTCACAGAGAGTCTCAGAGAGTGTCAGCGAACCACAGAGACTGTCAAAGAGTCTAGTAGTGTCAGAGAGAGTCGCCAAGAGGGCAGAGAGTGTCAGTGAGGGTCGGAGATTCACAGAGAGTTGCAGAGAGTTTCAGAGAGTGTCACAAACAGTTGCACAGAGTGTCCGAGAGTGTCGGGGAGTCACAGATAGAGTCAGAGAGTACCAGAAAATGTCAGAGAGTCAAAAAGTGTGCCTAAGAGTCAAGGAGAGTGTTGGAGACTCACAGCGACTGTCAGGGTGTCAGACAGAGTGTCAGAGAATTACAGAGATTGTCAGAGTCACAGAGAGTGACTGTGAGGGTCAGTGCGTTTCAGAGAGTGTGAGGTTGAGTCACACGGTGGGTCAGAGAAAGACACAGAGAGTGTGAAAGAGTCACAGAGTGTGTCTAAGAGTCAAGGAGTGGCAGAGAGAGTGACAAACAGTGTCAGAGTGTCCGAGAGTGTCCGACAGTGCCCTGGAGAGTGTTGGAGAGTCACAGAGAGTGTCACAGAGTTCCAGAAAATGTAAGAGGGTCACAGAGAGTCACCGAGAGCCACAGATAATGCCAGTGTCAAAGAGAGTGTCGGAAAGTGTCGTAGAGCGTCAAAGAATCGCAAAGTGTCACAGTGAGTGTCCGACAGTCATGGAGAGTGTCAGAGAATCACAGAGAGTGTCAAACAGTCATATAGAGTCACAGAGTTTGTCAGACAGAGACAGAGAGTTCCAGAGAGTCACAGTGAGTGTCTAAGAGTCAAGGAGTGCCAGAGAGAGTCACAAAGTGTCACAGAGTGCTAGATAGTTTCAGAGAGTGTCTCAGAAAATGTTGGAGAGTGTCGGAGAGTCACAGAGAGTGTCAGAGATTCACATAATGTCAAAGAATCACAGAGAGTGTCAGAGATTCACAGATAATGTCAAAGAATCACAGAGTCTCACAAAGAATCAAAAAGAGTGTCAGAGAGTGCCAGAGAGTTTCAGAGAGTTACAGAGAGTCACGGATTGTGTCCGAGGGTGTCAGAAAGTGTCTCGGAGAGTGTTGGAGCGTGTCAGAGAGTCACAGAGTGTCACGATGCATCACATAGGTTGTCTGAGATACACAGAAGTCACAAAGAGTCACAGAGAGGTTCGGGGAGTGTGCATCATTGAGTCACAGACAATGCCACAGCGACTGTTGGAGGGAATGTTGGAGGGTGTCGGAGAGAGTCACAGAGAGAGTCTCAGTGAGTGTCAGAGAATCACAGAGACTGTTTAATAGTCACAGAGAGTTACACAGAGTACCAGCGAGTCACACAGTGCGTCAAGGATTGGCAGTGTTTCAGACAGAGTCACAAAGTGTGTCAGAGTGTCAGGGATAAACAGAGAGTCACAGGGAGTGTCAGGGAATGACAGAGAGTATCACCGAGAGGATCAGAGAGGGCCCTAGAGTGAACGAGAGTGTCGGAGACCTTCAGGGAGTTTAAGAGATTCACAGAGTGTGTCAGAGAGTCTCAGAGTTAGTCAGAGAGTCACAGAGAGCGTCGAAGGGTCAAGGAGCGTCAGAGAGTCACAGAGAGTGCCAGAGAATGTCCGAGAGTGTCGGAAAGTCATAGAGAGTGAAGGGAATCACAGAGAGTGTCAGATAGCCACACAGAGTGTCGGAGCATGGCAGAGTGTCAAAGAGTCATAGAGAATGTCAGATGGAGTCAGAGAGTGCCAGAGAGTCACAGAGAGTCTAAGAGTTTTGGAGTGTCAGACAGAGTCACAAAGCGTGTTAGGGAGTGTCAGACAGTGTCTCGGAGAGTGTCGGAAATTGTCAGAGAATCACATAAAATGTCAAAGAGTCACAAAGAGACACAGAGAATGTCAGTGAGGATCAGAGAGTTTCAGAGAGTGTGAGAGAGAGTCACAAAGAGGGGCAGAGTGTGTCAGAGAGTGCCTCCGAGAGTGTCAGAGAGTCACACAGAGTGGAAAAGAGTCACAGAGCCTCTGAGAGAGCAACAAAGTGTGTCAGAGAGTGCCAGAGAGTGCTTGAGAGTGCCAGAGAGCCACAGAGAGTGTCTGAGAATGTCTCGGAGAGTGTCCGAGTGTGTCAGAGAGTCACAGAGAGTGTGAGAGGTTCACAGAGAGTGCCAAAGTATCAAGGAGTGTCAGGGCGAGTCACAAAGATTCACAGAGTGTCAGAGAGCGTCTCAGGGAGTGTCGGAGAATAACAGAGATTCAGAGAGTCAGCGAGAGTGTTGGAGAGTCACAGAGAGTGCCAAAGAGTCACAGAGAGTGTCAAAGAGTCAGAGAGTGTCAAAGAGTCACAGAGACGCAGAGAGAGTCACAAAGAGAGTCGGTGAGTGCCATAGAGTGTCAGAGAGTCACAGGTAGTGTCCGAGAGTGTCAGAGAGTGTATCGGGGAGTGTCAGAGCGTGTGGGAGAGTCACAGAGCGTGTTGGAGAATCGCAGTGAGTGCCAGAGAGTCACAGAGAGTGTCTAAGAATCATGGTTTGTCAGACAGAGTCACAAAGAGTCACAGAGAGTGTCGGAGAGTGTCCAAGAGTGTCTCGGAGAGTGTTGGAGAGTCACAGAGATTGTTAGAGAGTCACCGAGTGTGCCAAAGAATCGCGGACAGTGTCAAAGAGCCACAGAGAGTCACAGTGAGTATCAGAGAGTCATAGAGAGTGTCAAAGAGTTACAGAGTGTCAGAGAACGTCACAAAGATTCACAGCGAGTGTTAGAGAGTGTCAGTGAGTGTCTCGGAGAGTGTCGGAGGTTCAGAGAGTCACAGAGAGTGTCAGAGAATCAGAGAGAGTGTCTAAGAGTGACAGTGTCTCAGAGGGATTCACAAAGAGAGTCAGAGAGTACCAGAGAATGCCAGAGTCGCAGAGAGCCACAGGTAGTGTCCGAGACTGTCAGACAATGTCTCGGAGCGGGTCAGAACCTGTCGGAGAGTCACACAGAGTGTCAGAGAGTCGCAGAGAGGGTCAGAGGGTCACAGAGCGTGCCTAGGTGTCAAGGAATGACAGGCAGAGTGACAGAGAGTGACAGAGAGTGTCTCTGAGAGTGTGGGAGAGTGTGGGAGAGTCACCAAGAGTGTCGGAGAATCTCAGAGAGTGTCAAAGAGTCACAGAGTGTCAGAGAGTGTCGCAAAGAGTGGCAGAGTGTGTCAGGGAGTCACTGAGAGTGTCGGAGAGTGCCACAGAGAGTGTCAGGGAGTGTGCCCTAGAGTGTCAGAGAGTGTCAGGGAGTCACAGAGAGTCACTGAGGGTATCGCAGAGCCATACAGAGTGTCAGAGAATGTCACAGGGAGTCAGAGAGAGTGTCAGCAAATGTCACGAAGAGACACACAGAGTGTTAGAGTGTAAGAGAGTGTCAGAGAGTGTCAGAGAGTCACAGAGAGCCACAGAGATTGTGAAAGAATCTCAGAGAGTGTCAAAGTGTTGCAGTATGTCAGATCATGTAGACGAGTCATAGAGTGTGTCGGAGAGTCACAGAGAGTGTCAGAGATTCACAGAGAGTGTCAAAGAGTCATAGAGCGTCACAAAGGTTTCATACAGATCCAGAGAGTTCCAAGGTGTCACAAAGAATGTCAAAGTGTCACAGAGTGTCAGAGAGCGTTAGAGTTGACAGAGAGTGACAGAGAGTGACACAGAGTCACATAGAGTGTCAACGAGTCACAGAGTCTCACAGAAGGTCACAGAGACTGTCAGAGAGTGTCAGAGAGTGTCTTAGAGAGTGTCGGAGCAGGTCAGAGAGTCACAGTGAGGATCAGAGAGTCACAAAGAGTGTCAAAGAGTCACAGAGTGTCAGAGAGAGTTACACAGAGTTGACAGAGAGTGACAGAGAGTGACAGAGTGACGGAGAGGGTCAGAGAGGGACAGAGAGCTTCAAAGAGTGTCAAGTAGAGTCACAGGTGGGTCGGAGAGAGTCACAGAGAGTGTGAAATTGTCACAGATTGAGTCTAAGAGTCAAGGAGTGTCAGAGAGAGTCACAAACAGTGTCAGAGATTGTCTGAGAGTGTCGTCGAGTGTTTCGGAGAGTGTCCAAGAGTATCGGAGAGTCACAGAGAGTGTCACAGTGTCCCAGAAAGTGTCAGAGAGTCACTGATAATGTCTGAGAGTCACAGAGAGTGTCGCAGAGTGTCTTAGAGCGCGTCAAAGAGTCGCAGAGAGGTGCAGAGAGTGTCCGAGGGTCAAAGATGGTGTTAGAGAATCACAGAGCGTATCAAAGAGTCATAGAGAGTCACAGAGAGTGTCAGACAGAGTCACAGAGAATGTCTAAGAGTCGGGGTGTGTCAGACAGAGTCACGAAGAGACACAGAGAGTGTTAGAGAGTGTCAAATAGTGTCTGGGACAGTGTCCGAGAGTGTCAAAGAGTCACAGAGTCTCACAGAGATTCAGGAAGAGTATCAGAGAGTACCAGAGAGTATCAGAGAGTCCGGGAGAGTCACAGGTTGTGTCCGAGGGTGTCAGAGGGTGTCTCGGAGAGTGTTGAAGCGTGTCGGAAAGTCACAGTTAGTATCAGAGTGTTAGAGAGAGTAACAAAGAGTTGTCAGAGAGTGATAGAGAGTTGTCAGAAAGTGACAGAGAGTGACAGAGAGTCGCAGAGAGTCGCAGAGAGTCATAGAGAGTGCCGTAGAGAGTGTCAGAAATTGTTCTAGAGTGTTGGACAGTGTCAGAGAGTAACAGAGAGTGTCAAAGATTCACAGAATACCAGCGACATTCACAAAGAGTTTCGGAGAGCGTCAGAGACTGTCAGAGAGTCACAGGGAATGTCGAAGTGTCAAGGAGAGTCAGTGAGAGTCACAAACAGTCACAGAGCGTGCACGAGCGTGTCGGTGAGTCACAGAGAGTTTCCGAGAGTCCCCGAAAAAGTCAGTGTCACAAAGAGTGCCGAAGAGTCACGGAGTGTCAGACAGAGTCACAGAGAGTGTCACCGAGAGTGTTGGAGTGTCGTAGAGAGTCTCCAAAAGACTCAGGTACTGTCAGAGTGTATCAGAGAGAGTCTCTGAGCGTGCCAAAAAGAGTCTCGGAGAGGCTTGGAGATTCACAGAGACTGTCAGAGAGTCCGAGACAGTGTCAGATAATTGCAGAGATTGTCAAAGAGTCACAAAGAGTCACAGAGAGTGTCCGTGAGGATCAGAGAGTTTCAAAGAGTGCCAGGTAGAGTCACAGGGTGGGTCGCACAGACTCACAGAGAGTATGACAGAGTCACAGAGTGTGTCGAAGAGTCAAGGAGAGTCAGAGAGAGTCGCAAACAGTGTCAGAGAGTCTCCGAGAGTGTCAGAGAGTGTTGGCGAGTCACAGAGAGTGCCACAGTGTCCCAGAAAGCGTCAGAGAGTCACAGATAATGTCAAAGAGTCACAGAGTGTCGAAGAGAGTCCTAGACCGTCAAAGAATCGCAGAGAGTCACAGGGAGTGTCCGACAATCACAGAGATAGCCAGAGAGTCACAGAGAGTGTCCAAGAGTCAAGGAGTGTGAGACAGAGTCACAGTGTTAGAGAGTGTCTGGGAGAGTGTCAGAGAATGTCAGCGAATCACGAAGAGTGTCAGAGAGTCACAGAGAATGTTAAAGAGTCAGAGTGTCAGAGAGATACACAAAGAGTGTCGGACAGTTCGAGAGAGTCACAGAGAGTGTCTAAGTGTCAAGGGGTGTCAGTGAGAGTCACAAACAGTCACAGAGAGTGTCCAAGAGTGTCGGAGAGTCACAGATAGTGTCCGAGAGTCCCCAAAAATGTCAGAAAGTCACAAAGAGTACCTAAGAGTCAAAGAGTGTTAGACAGAGTCACAAAAAGTCACAGAGAGTGTCACCGAGAAGGTTGGAGAGTCGCAGAGAGTCACCGAGTGTCACGATACTGTCAGGGTGTGTCAGAGAATGTCTCCAAAAGTGTCAAAGATAGTCTTGGAAAGGGATGGAGCGTCACAGAGACTGTCAGAAAGTCAGAGAGAGTGTCTGACAATTACAGAGATTATCAAAGAGTCATAGCGAGGGTCTGTGAGGGTCAGAGAGTTTCAAAGATTGTCAAGTAGAGTCACAGGGTGGATCGGAGTGAGTCACAACGAGTGCCTAAGAGTCACAGGGTGTGTCAAAGAGTCAAGGAGTGTCAGAGAGAGTCGGAAACAGAGACAGAGTGTCCAAGAGTGTCGTAGAGAGTCTCGGAGAGTGTCGGAGAGTGTCGGAGCGTCACAGAGAGTGTCACAGGGTCCCCGAAAGTTATGAGCAATTTCAGGTGAATTTCTCAATTTTTCAATTATACTAATTATGCTGGACCTCATGGAGCTACTGGAAACAGAAAGATGAAGCGTTGAACGGTTGCAAATTTCAGTGCTGGACGACTCTGAGCAGCTGCTCGGCATGGGGTGTTGTTTTTGGCGGGGCGGGGAGGGGTGGGGGCGGGAGCGGGGGCGGGGGTGGTGGTGTACAGGTTATCGTATTCACTTCACGCGTGAAAGATCCCTGGTTCGCAACCAGGCAGGAACAGCTTTGTTCCCAAAGGCAGTTTTTTTGATTGGCGTGAACTGATCTTTTTTGCTCGCTGCTCTCATCAGCAAACCTGGCTTTGAATTTGCTTTCCCGTGTCTGCTTTAGTGGTGAACAGGAATGCAATTCCATTTAATTACGGTGTGAAACATTGTGAAGTTCTTCTCCTCTCTGGTTCTGAATATGCGCAGATGTGCACAGCGTCTCGAAGCGTGTCGTTACCGTTATCTGATCCTTCTGCTAAAAGCAGTACAGCATTTGGCTTCATTGCTCAGGCAGCCCGGTTCAAAGCAAAGGAGAAATCTGATGTGCTAGTGTCATTGTGCACGGCGGATTCCAGACGTATATTCTCTGTCAAATGTCTCCCAAAGTAGACATTTGCAAGCTGGCTGCCGTTTTCCAACGTGCGACCATCAGCACCAGAAGTCTTCAATCATGTTTTGGAGTAGTTTGCGTGTTAATGGATGATTCCATCAGCAACAGCAATGAATGAGTTTACAGTCTCAGATGAATCTCTGGACTTCTCCTGTCATAGAGCCACTAATATTAACGTGTGCCCCGAAATCTAAGCTATGTTGGCACTGAAACTGAGGAAATGAGAGACAGGCTATCGAATGACAGTGTATCCATTTGGTTTTCTTTAAATAAGAGATGAGCAGGAAAATGTAAACGGGGTGGGGGCAGGGGGATAACACAGCGAGGCGCATGCAGTTCTGGTGAAACCTCTTCTGTCTGATTCAGTCATCCACAAATGACGTGAAGGTCACATGCAGGAGAGCTTTTCACATCGAGACAATCAACCCTCACATACAGTTAGCACCTCTTTGACATCTCGTGGGGATTGGGCTCAGGAGGATCGCCTTTTGCCTTCTGTTGAGAAACTGCCTTTTGTGCATCGGTATTAAGCAGCATGGCATTTAGTAAAATTTTCTGAGTCACTCCTCGCCGGTTGCCACACAGGTTTCCATCTGAGCTGGCAGCCATGTGGCTCACGTTCAGGTGTGGGAAGCTGTGCAGAAAATTGAACATTGAAGGAGAAAGACAAGGAAAGTGACAACTGGTATTGGCACTGACATTCTAACAACCTCGCAATGTGAGCTGTCTTTCTCGGATACTGGTGCTCACTCAGCGTTTCAGGTGGAGAACATTCTTTGGGGCGCTTATTCTGCAAAGCATACGAGGTAACTGTGACTATGCACCACGATATGATCTGGACTACGGCCTGCTCAGCTTTGTGCATTTTCCCTGTAGTCCGGTGTTTTTCATGTTGTGTGTAATCCTGAAATGTTGTTCTGCTTCGAGCAATGGGCAAAACCATTTAACAAATCAATAATCCTCATTCCAGTGATATCATGGTTTCTTTGTCGAATCATAACCGAATATGCATTCTCCCACACACACGCATTGCATTTGTAGCTCAAGCGAATCTCAGATGATGGATTCAGCTTGCTATTGATTTTTTGTGTGGATTGAAGGGCTATCATTATCTTCTGTGAAATAGATATTGCAGCCGGGCATATCCCTGCAGCGATGTGAGCAGGATCAGGATGGCAGAACCTGTACGTTTACTTGTGTTGTTTTGCAGGTATACCATTGAATGTGTACGGAAAGGGGCGAGTGGACGTTTGGTAGGGCGGCTGAGCAGTCTAAGAGTGTCTGTGCTATCCTGATCACCTTCGTGCCCCACACGCAAAGTGCCAGCCTCAAGCAGCTCCAATGCTGGCCAAATTGTATTGTTCCCTGTTTTCACTGAAACCGAAAGGAGATTGTTATTTCATCGCAGTTGTCAAATAAAATCGTGCAGTGACTCGATTCGTCCTTATTTGCGGATCTGACGAATGGGAAAATAATTCCAATGAATCGCGATATCTTATGTTCTTCAATGTCTCTCATTTCCTTCATTTTTGTGGTGGAGCCAGAGACTGGTGATACGCTGCAGACATTCCTGCATTCTTGATTGGAAGGGCAAGCTAATCTAATTGAGATGGTGATTGGTAAGATTCATTTTTCATGGTACATCTTATTGTGTTCTTTCCACCCTCCACCCCCCACCCCTCCCCCATTCCTGCTCTTTCTGCGAAGTGGCGGTGCACTGAGGCTCCAGTGTGTTGGGCAGAGCAGTTTGGAATTGCCCTGTTGCTAGTTGCGAGATTACTTTATGGCTCATTGTCTTTAGCCTGTCTCAAAACGTGAGATATGTCTGAAAGTGCATTTAGTTTGTCACTTTTATTTGTGTTCCGCGTTAAGTGTTCCGCAAGGATCTGTTTTGGGACCATTGCTGTTTGTCATTTTTATAAATGACCTGGAGGAAGGGTTAGAAGGTTGGGGGAGCAAGTTTGCGGATGATACGAAAGTCGGTGGAGGTGTTGACAGTGAGGAAGGATGTAGCAGGTTACAGCGGGATATATATAAGCTGCAGAGCTGGGCAGAAAGGTGGCAAATGGAGTTCAATGTGGGTAAGTGTGAGGTGATTCACTTTGGTATGAGTAACAAAAAGTTGGGGTACTGGGCTAATGATCGGATACTTGGTAGTGTGGAAGAGCAGAGGGATCTTGGTGTCCATGTACACAGATCTCTGAAAGTTGCCACCAAGGTAAATAGTGCAGCGAAGAAGGCATATGGTGTACTGGCTTTTATTGGTAGAGGAATTGAGTTCCGGAGTCCTGAGGTCATGTTGCAATTGTATAAGACTCTGGTGCGGCCGCATCTGGAGTATTGTGTGCAGTTTTGGTCTCCATACTATAGGAAGGATGTGAAGGCACTGGAACGGTTGCAGAGGAGGTTTACCAGGATGTTGCCTGGTATGGTAGGAAGATCGTATGAGGAAAGGCTGAGGCACTTGGGGCTGTTTTCATTGAAGTAAAGAAGGTTTAGGGGTGACTTGATAGAGGTGTACAAGATGATTAGGGGTTTAGATAGGGTTGACCATGAGAGCCTTTTTCCACGTATGGAGTCAGCTATTACGAGGGGGCATAGCTTTAAATTAAGGGGTGGGAGGTATAGGACAGATGTTCGGGGTAGATTCTTTACTCAGCGAGTTGTGAGTTCATGGAATGCCCTGCCATTAGCAGTGGTGGACTCTCCCTCTATATGGGTATTTAAACGGGCATTGGATAGGCATATGGAGGATAGTGGGCTAGTGAAGTTTCGGTGGGCTTGGATCGGCGCAACATCGAGGGCCAAAGAGCCTGTACTGCGCTGTATTTTTCTATGTTCTATAAGTGCTGTCTTTTTTTTGGTTCGCTCAATACATTACGAGGTATCACTGTTTGTGAGGTAACTTACTGCAGCAAAAGTCCTCAACGGAGGATCCGGGAATATTTCACGTAGTATGGTCAGTGGGGGCAAAAGTAAGCAAGTCCGTCTGTTCTTCAATGTTTCACAATGCTACCTTTCCGGTGAACAGTCGAACAGTCTAAATTATTGCGAAACAGAGACGGACGGCAAGCCCAGCTGAAAAGATTCTATTAAAGCCAGTGTCTGTAACATACCGTATTGGTTTGCACCGCTTGGAAACAGACTCTTCGTCCATGCTGACCGCATAGCCTCGATTAAACAAGTCCCATTTACCAGCAAGCTTTAACTAAACATGTCCCACTTGGCCCTTTTGCTCCTCAGCCTTCCTATCCAGTCACTCATCCAGGTGCCCCCGCCACTTCCTCTGGGAGCTCATTCCAATCACGGATAACCTTCCACGTGGGAAATGTGCGTCTGCTCCCTTTTAAATTTTAGCCTTCTCACCTTAAATCTATGTTCTCTAGTTTTCAACTCGCCCTACCTTTTGCTGAAAAAAGAACCTTGAATCTAGGAATCTTATTTGGCTATCCCCATTTCAAACAAGTATGATGTTTTGGAAAATGTTGTGGGTGAAGAATTCTCAGGGGAACTTAGCACAAATAGCCAGGTTTCTGGAGTTGTGAGTGGCTCTAATGCATTGTGGGGTACATCGAGTTCTAAAAGATTGATTGTGTTAGGGGGCTTTCCAGTCTGAGGTACAGACAGACATTTCTGTGGCCAGCAGCAAAAAACAATCACTATGGTGTGTTTCTTCCCTTGTGCCAGGATCAAGGATGTCTCAGAGAAGGTGCAGAGTGTTCTCTCGGGGGAGGGGGGCCAGAAAGAGGTCATTGCCCACATCGGAACCAATGACATAGGAAGGGAAAACGTTGAGATTCTGAAGGGAGATTACAGGGAGTTAGGCAGGAATTTAAAAAGGAGGTCCTCGAGAGTAGAAATATCTGGATTATTCCCTGTGCTTCGAGCTAGTGAGAGTAGGAATAGGAGGACAGAGCAGATGAATGCATGGCTGAGGAGCTGGTGCATTGGATAAGAATTCACAGCTTTGGATCATTAGAATCTGTTTTGGCTTAGAAATGACATGTACAAGAAGGTCGCATTGCACCTAAATTGGAAGGGAACTAATATACTGGCAGGGAGATTTGCTAGAGCTGCTCGAGAGGATTTAAACTAGTAAAGTGGGGGGGGGGGGGGGTGTGTGGGTGGGACCCAGGGTAATAGTCAGGAAAGAGATCAATCTGAGACTGATACAGGTGAGAAAAGAAGTGAGTCAAACAGTCAGGACAGGCAGGGACAAAGCAGAGAACGAGGTAGGACTGATAAATTAAACTTCATTTATTTCAATGCAATGGACCTAACAGGGAAGGCAGATGAACTTAGGGCACGGTTCGGAACATGAGACTGTGACATCATAGCAATTACAGAAACATGGTTTAGGAATGGACAGGACTGGCAGATTATTGCTCCAGGATACAAATGCTGCAAGAAGGACAGAAAGGGAAGCAAGAGAGGAGGGGGAGTGTTGTTTTTGACAAAGGTAGCATTACAGCTGTACTGAGGGAGGATATTCCTGGAAATAATCCAGGGAAGTTATTTGGGTGGAACTGCGAAATAAGAAAGGGATGATCACTTCATTGGGATTGCATTATAGATCCCCTAATAGTCAGATGGAAATTGAGAAATAAATTTGTCAGGGGATCTCAGTTAAGTGTTAGAATAATAGAGTGGTTACGGTAGGGGACTTTAGCTTTCCAAACATTGATTGAGACTGCCATAGCATTAAGGGTTTAAAAGGAGAGGAGTTTAAGTGTGTATTTGAAAATTTTCTGATTCAGTGTGTGGATGAGCCTACTAGAGAAGGTGCAGAATCTGACCTCTTGGGAAATAAAGGCAGGGCAGGTGTCTGAGGTGTCAGTGGGGAGCACTTTACAAATACATTAAGGACAAAAGGGTATCAATGGAGAGAATAGGGCCCTTCAAAGATCAGCAAAGTGGACTTTGTGTGGAGTCACAGAAAAGGAGAGAGATAAGAAATGAGTACTTTGCATTAGTACTTACTTTGGAAAAGGACATGTAAGATATAAAATGTAGGGATCAGATGGTGACATTTTGAAAAATGTCCATATTACCCAGAGGAAGTGATGTGTGTCTTGAAACGCATAAAAGGGAATAAATCCCCAGAACCTGATCACGTGTATCCTATAATTCTGTGGAAAGTGAAGGAAGTGATTGCTGGACCCCTTGCTGAGATATTTGTATCAACGATAGTCACAGGTCACGTGCTGAAAGACTGGAGGTTGGCAAACGTGGTGCCACTATTTCAGAAAGGTCGTAAGGAGAAGCCATAGAACTAAAGACCAGTGAGCCTGATGTTGCTGGTGGTCAAGTTGTTGGAGGGAATCCTGAGGGAGAGGATGTACATGTATTTGGAAAGGCAAGGGCTGATTAGGGATAGTCAACATGGCTTTGTGCGTGGGAAATCATGCTTCTCAAATTTGATTGAGTTTTTTGAAGAAGTTACAAAGAGGATTGATGAGGGCAGAGTGGTAGACATGATCTATATGGACTTCAGTAAGGCATTCAACCAAAGATCCCCATGGGAGACTAGTAAGCAAGGTTATATCTCACAGAGTACAGGGAGAGCTCGCCATTTGGATACAGATCTGGCTCAAAGGTAGAAGACAGGCAGTGACGGTGGAGGGTTGTTTGTCAGATTGGAGGCGTGACAGCTCCGCTCTGGAGACTCCTACTCCAGTGAGTTGTTTAATCGTTCTTCACCATCCATGATCGGATTGGAAGGACTGCAGAGCTTAGATCTGATGCGTTGATTGTGGGATAGGTTAGCTCTGTATGTCCCTTGCTGTTTATTCTCTCTGGCACGCAAGTATGTGTGTCTGGAAGCTTAAACAGATGAGCATTTTATCTTTATATATGCCTGCTTCAGCTCCTGGCGTGCCCTTCTGCACTCTCCAATGAGGGAAAGTTGTTCCTCTGGCTTGATGGCAATGGTTGAGGAGTGATATGCTGAGCTGTAGCGTGACAGATTGTGCTGGAATAGTTCTGCTGCTATTGATTGTCCACAGTGTCGTATGGATGCTCAGTCTTTTGTTGCTAGATCTTGTTCGAAGTATGTGCCATTTAGCATAGTGGTAATGCGACACAACGCAATGGAGTTTATTCTCAAGGAGTAGTTGACACTTTCTGCCCACAACTACAGTGTGGTGGCCACATTTACAGATACTGTCATGGACTGACACATCTGCAGTTGGTAGATTGGTAAGGATGAGTTCAGGTATGTTTTCGTCCCTCTCGATCATTCCCTCACCACTTGCTGCAGACCCAATCTAGTAGTTATGTTCTTTACGACCCAACCAGACTGATCAGTAGTACTGCTGCCAAACCATTCTTGGTGGTCGACTTTGAAATCCCCCTGCCAGAATACACTTTGTGCCCTTGCTACAATCATTGCTTTCTCCAAGTGTTGTTTAACATTGAGGAGTATTGGTTCAGCTGAGGAACGATGTTACGTGGTAATCAGTAAGAGTCTTTGCCCAGGATTAACCTGAAGCCATGTCTCGACTGCATCACACTGAGCTGCCTCCTCTGCTGGATCGGTGCTGCCTTTGGGACAGGACATATCCAGTGATGGTCATAGTGGTGGCTGGGTTATTTCTGTAATGTATGATTCCGTGAGTATACTATGACAAGCTGTTGCTTAAATGATCTGTAAGGCAGTTCTCCCAATGTTGGCACTAGCCCTCAGATGTTATTAAGGAGGACTTTGCAGGTTCGACAGTGATGTTTCTAATGTTGACTTTTCCGGTGCCCAGTTTGATGCCAGGTGGTCAATCTGGTTTCAGTTCTTCCAGATTTTGTAGCGATTGGTACAACTGAATGATGCACGAGACCATTTCAGAGGGTGATTGAGAGTCAATTGCATTGCTTTGAATCTGGACTCACATGTCAGCCAGACCAGTTGATGATGGAAGATGCATTCATTGAAGGATACGGGTGAACCAGATTAATTTTTCTGACAGTCGGCAATGATTTCATTCTCATCAGTAGATTCTTAATTCCAGGGATAAGGTTAAATTATTGAATTGAATTTCCACCATCTGCAGTGGCGGGATTCGAACCTGGGTCCACAGAACAGGAGCTGATTTTTCTGGATGGATAATCTAGTGATAATAGCATGAGGCCTACTTGGAACCGCATGCTGTACTCAACTGCGATTTATTGTGTTGTCCTGTTTTTCTTTCATTGTTTATGTTATTCTGGAATCTCATCCTTCATTACATCCTGATTGAAGGACATGGTGATGAACGTGCTCCCGACTGCTCGAATTTCATTCGGTCTCTTTTGTTTGAACAGACATTTCAAGGCAGCTGTACATCAGAGAAGAACATGAAGAGATAATGGGTGATTGTGCACTGTACCAGTCACTGGAACAGCGTGTCTGTTCAGGCACCTAACGTATTTATTGTGGGTCAGAGAACCACAGCATTACGATAGCATAAATGGAGGTCATTCAGCCCATGGTGGGGTCACAAGCTGTCCAACTGCACAATTGGAGATAGAGAGAGTGTGTGGAGATAGTTGGTGTGTGAGAGAAATAAACAGAGAGAAAGAAAGTTAATGGAGATAAACAGAGAGGATAGAAAGGGAAGCGGCTCACTGAGTGGGAGAGGAAGAGGTCTGAGATGAGGGTGAGTTAGATTGATCAGAAGACAGCATGAGGGTATTTAGATATGGACAGACAGAAGTTATAAGTTTTATTTAGAAGTTCCAATTGGACTGCAAACACTTTGTCCGGGATCCATACTCTGTGAGACCTACGATGATACTGTCTGTGGTCCCAGATCATTTAGAACATAGAACATAGAACATAGAAAAATACAGCACAGAACAGGCCCTTCGGGACACGATGTTGTGCCGAACTTCTATCCTAGATTAAGCACCCATCATGTACCTATCCAAATGCCGCTTAAAGGTCGCCAATGATTCTGACTCTACCACTCCCACGGGCAGCGCATTCCATGCCCCCACCACTCTCTGGGAAAAGAACCCACCCCTGATATCTCCTCTATACCTTCCACCCTTCACCTTAAATTTATGTCCCCTTGTAACACTCTGTTGTACCCGGGGGAAAAGTTTCTGCCTGTCTACTCTATCTATTCCTCTGATCATCTTATTAACCTCTATCAAGTCACCCCTCATCCTTCGCCGTTCCAACGAGAAAAGGCCGAGAACTCTCAACCTATCCTCGTACGACCTACTCTCCATTCCAGGCAACATCCTGGTAAATCTTCTCTGCACCCACTCCAAAGCTTCCACATCTTTCCTAAAGTGAGGCGACCAGAACTGCACACAGTACTCCAAATGTGGCCTAACCAAAGTCCTGTACAGCTTCAACATCACTTCACGACTCTTGAATTCAATCCCTCTGCTAATGAATGATAATACACCACAGGCCTTCTTACAAACTCTATCCACCTGAGTGGCAAATTTCAAAGATCTATGTACATAGACCCCAAGATCTCTCTGTTCCTCCACCTGACTAAGAACCCTACCATTAACCCTGTATTCCGCATTCTTATTTGCTCTTCCAAAATGGACAACCTCACACTTGGCAGGGTTGAACTCCATCTGCCACTCCTCAGCCCAGCTCTGCATCATATCTAAGTCCCTTTGCAAACGACAAATGCCCTCCTCACTGTCCACAACTCCACCTATCTTCGTATCATCTGCGAATTTACGTACCCACCCTTCAACTCCCTCATCTAAGTCATTAATAAAAATTACAAACAGCAGAGGACCCAGAATTGATCCCTGCGGAACTCTACTTGTAACTGTCCTCCAGGCTGAATATTTACCACCTACCACCACTCTCTGACTTCGACCAGTTAGCCAGTTTTCTATCCAATTGGCCAAATTTCCCTCTATCCCATGCCTCCTGACTTTCCGCATATGCCTACAATGGGGAACCTTATCAAATGCCTTACTAAAATCCATGTACACTACATCCACTGCTCTACCCTCATCCACATGCTTAGTCACGTCCTCGAAGAATTCAATAAGACTTGTAAGGCAAGACCTAACCTTCACAAATCCGTGCTGGCTGTCCCTAATCAAGCAGTGCCTTTCCAGATATTCATAAATCCTATCCCTCAGTACCCTTTCCATTACTTTGCCGACTACAGAAGTAAGACTAACTGGCCTGTAATTCCCGGGGTTATCCCTATTCCCTTTTTTGAACAGGGGCACAACATTCGCTACTTTCCAGTCCCCTAGTAACACCCCCGTTGACAGTGAAGACGAGAAGATCATTGCCAACGGTACTGCAATTTCCTCTCTTGCTTCCCACATAATCCTAGGATATATCCCGTCAGGCCTGGGGGACTTGTCTATCTATCCTCAAGTTGTTCAAAATGTCCAACACATATTCCTTCCTAACAAGTATCTCTTCTAGCTTACCAGTCCATTTCACACTCTCCTCTTCAACAATACGGTCCCTCTCGTTCGTAAATACTGAAGAGAAGTACTTGTTCAAGACCTCTCCTATCTCTTCCGACTCAATACACAATCTCCCACTACTGTCCTTGATCGGACCTACCCTCGTTCTCGTCATTCTCAGGTTTCTCACATACGCATAAAATGCCTTGGGGTTATCCTTGATCCTATCCGCCAAGGATTTTTCATGCCCTCTCTTGACTCTCCTAATCCCTTTCTTCAGGTCCCGTCTGGCTATGCTGTATCCCTCCACTGCTCTGTCTGAACCCTGTTTCCTCAACCTTATGTAAGCCTCCTTCTTCCTTTTTACTAGACATTCAACCTCCCTCGTCAACCAAGGCTCCCTCACACGACCATTTCTTTCCTGCCTGATCGGTACATACATATCAAGGACACGTCGTATCTGCTCCTTGAAAAAGTTCCACATTTCCACCACATTCTTCCCTGACAGCCTATGCTCCCAACTTATGCTCCTCAAAGTCTGTCTTACAGCATCGTAATTTCCCTTCCCCCAATTGTAAAATCTACCTTGTTGTGCGTACCCATCTCTCTCCATAACCAACGTGAAAGTCACAGAATTGTGGTCACCATCACCAAAATGTTCACCCACTAACAAGCCCATCACTTGTCCCGACTCATTACCGAGCACCAAATCCAATATGGCCTCCCCTCTGGTTGGACAATCTGCATACTGAGTAAGAAAAGCTTGCTGGACACACTGCACAAACACCGCCCCATCCAATCTACTTGATCCACAGAGCTTCCAATCAATATTTGGGAAGTTGAAGTCGCCCATGACTACGACCCTGTGGCTTCTGCACCTTTCCAAAATCTGTTTCCCAATCTGTTTCTCCACATCTCTGCTGCTATTGGGGGGCCTACAGTAAACACCCAACAAGGTGACTGCACCTTTCCTATTTCTGACTTCAGCCCATACTACCTCCAAAGGCAGATCCCCCGAAACACCCACTCAAATACTAATCACTTACCTTCCCGACCAACTCTGCGCTCCAACCTCACTTCCGCCCAGCTCGCGCCGCTCTCTGCGCTGAAAAGTCTCCCGGGTTCGCTTTTACTCGGCCGCTGCTCCCACTTTATTTCTTTAATATCACAGAGTTGGGTTACTGACAGCTAAACAGACTCATTAGGCCAATAGATAGGTTCCATTGAGAAAGCGGAGTTTTGAAATAGACTGTGCCAAGTCAGCAAGAAATTATAACCCCACCCAAGAGCCCCTCCCCACTCCCAGATACTGAGTGAGATTCTGGGCCAGAGAATCTCAGTGAGGGGGAACACTGACAGAGGAGAAATCAGCATCTCAGCTGGGGGTCAATTGATGGTTGATAAAGTTTGCACACCACTTCCATAGTTTAGTGATCTACATTTTAATTTATATAGCTCAGTATCAGGAGTGCATTTTAACAACCTTATCTCTTTGTAGTATGCATATTTTGGTCTGTACAGAATCTCTGCTAGTACCTCAGTGTCGATGTATACTTGAAACTGTTCTTTATATGAGTTATAAAGAGTAACGTTCCGATACTAGTGATTGGGGAACATCACTATCCCTCCGCCCAGTCTGAAAAGCCATGTCCCCCAGTCCTCTCCATCTTCTGTCTTTTCCCCAATGTCATAATCACAATGTAATTGAAGTCCAGTAAATGATAATTTAGCACTGTTACTTAACATCGATGACAGCAACAGCATTACCCACACCTGCCGTCTCTGATCCTTGAGGTAAGTTTGATATCCAGACGTCGCATGACCTGGCGACGTAACATCATCAGTGGCGACCTCCAAGTGAAGTGAAGCTGTTGCCTCCTGCTTTCTATTTATATATTTCTCCTGGATGGGGTTCTTGGGGTTTGTGATGATATCACTTCCTGTTCGTTTTCTGAGGGGTTGATAGATGGCATCTAGATCTATGTGTTTGTTTATGGCGTTGTGGTTGGAGTGCCAGGCCTCTAGAAATTCTCTGGCATGTCTTTGCTTAGCGTGTCCCAGGTTAGATGTGTTGTCCCAGTCGAAATGGTAGTTTATTTCATCCGTGTGTAGGGCTAAGAGGAAGAGAGGGTCGTGTCTTTTGGTGGCTAGCTGGTGTTCGTGTATCCTGGTGGCTAACTTTCTTCCTGTTTGTCCTACGCAGTGTTTGTGGCAGTCCTTGCATGGAATTTTGTAGATAACGTTGCTTTTGTCCATGGGTTGTACAACCCATTCTCCGACCTTCTTCCTGTATCCCTTGATCCTTTGGATAATCAAAAAAGCTATCTGTCTCCATCTCAAATATACTCAATGAACTGGTCCCCACAGCCTTTTGTGGCAATCCATTTCAAAGATTCGACATTCTCTGGTTAAAGACATTTCTCCTTATCACTGTTCTAAAAGGTGTTCCCTTTCATCTAAAGTCGGTGTCCTCGGGTTCTAGTCCAATGGAAACATCATATCAATATCTATTCTGCTCAGGTCATTCAGTATTCTGTGTGGTTCCATTACATTCCCTCTCATACTTCTAAATTTTATCGAGTATAGAACCAGAATCCTCAAACATACCTCGTACGATAAGTTTTTTATTCCTATGACCATTCTCGTGAAGACCTTGTGAACACGCTCCGGAGCCAGTCCATCCTTCCTGAGGTATGGGGCTCAAAATTACGCACAATACTCCAAATGTAGTCTGACTAGAACCGTATGCAACCTGTTTTATATTCAATTCCTCTCGTAATAAATACCACTAATAATAAATGCAATTTCCTTCCTACCTACTGCCTCAACCTTCAAACCTACCTTGAGAGAACCATGCACTAGAACTCCCAAGTCCCTTTGCACTTCTGATTTCTGAATTTTCTCCCCAATTAAAAATAATGTAGATAATGCCTCCATTCTTCGGACCAAAGTGCATGACCTCACGCTTTCTGATGTTGGAATGCATCTGCCAATCTCTTTACTTGTCCAACTACCTCTTCAGCCTCTCCATCTCCTAAATACGACCTGTCCATCTGCCTATCTTTATATCGTCTGCAAACTTAGTCAGAGTGCCCTCAATTCCCTCATCTAGATTGATGACGTAACAAGTAAAAAGTTACGATTTCAACACTGAGCCTTGTGGAACACCACTTGTCACCGGCTGCCATCCTGAGAAGGACCATTTTATCCCCACTCTCTGCTTTCTCCCAGACAGCCAAGCTTCTATCAATGCCACTACCTTGCCTCTAATACCACGGACCCTTATCATACTCAGTATTCTCCTGTGTGACACCTTGTCAAAGGCCTGTTTGAAGTCCAGGCGGATAACATTTATTCTTGGTCAAGTCTGCTCATTTCCTCTCCAAAGAATTCCAGCAAATTTGTCAGGCATGACTTTCCCTTGATGAATCCATACTGACGTTGCCCTATTTTACCAAACACTTCAAGTGTTCAGTAATCTCACCCTTCACAATGGATTCCAGGATCTTACCCATGACTGAGGTTAAGCTGATCGTTGTGGACATTTTTTTTGTGTTTTTCTTCACTCCCTTGTTAAAAAGGGGTGTCGCGTTCGTGGATTTCCTGTGCTCTGAGATCGTTCCTTACTCTAGTGATTGCTGAAAGATCACCACTACTGCCCCCACTCTATCTCCACTATCTCCCGTATACCACAGGGATGTAACCCACCTGCTCCAAGTCATTTAATCACCTTCAGGGAATTCAGTTTTTTTCTACCATGTTCTCCATGGTGGTGTCCTTCATACTAAGCTGTGGCCCCTCACTCTCTTGAATGTTTATGTATTATTCGTGTTTTCCACCGTGAAACTTTCACAAAGTAATTATTCAGTTCCACAGCCATTTTCTTGTTCACCACTACTATCTCCCCAGTGCCATTTTCCAGTGTTTCAATGTCCACTTGCCTCTCTTTTGTACTTTGTATATCGAAAGCAACTCTTACAGTCTTCCTTTACATCACTGGCTAACTTATCCCCATATTTAATAATCTCCCTCCTTATTTTATTTTGTTTTTGCTCTCTGTTTTGCCTTTGTAATCTTCCCAATCCTCTGGTATCCCACTGCCCCTGGCCACATTATATGCTTGCTCTTTTGCTTTTCTGCCATACCTAACTTCCCTAGTCAGCTATAGTTGCCTCAATCTCCATGCCTCTTTTTCTTTGGGATAAATTTCTGTTGTGTATCCTGAATTACTCCAAAAGTCTCCTGCCATTGCTGTTCCACTGTCTTTCCTGCTGGGCCCATCTCCCAGTCAATTCTACCCAGCTCCTCCCTCATGCCTCTGTAATTGCCTTTATTCAGCTGCAATACCATTACTTCTGATTCTATCATCTCCATCTGAAATTGCAGAGTAAATTCAATCATATTATGATCATTGCCTCCAAAGATTTCCTTCACCCTAAGCTCACTTATCTAGTCTGCTTGCACAACCTTTTCAAAAGAGCCATCTCATAGTCATTCTACAAATTCCTTTTCTTGTGAACCACTACCAGCCTGAATTCACAGTCTAACTTCCGAATGAAATCCCACATGACAACTTTAACTTTGCCTTTCCTACAGAGCTTTCTATCTCCTGGTGTGTCTTGCACCCAACACATGGTAACTGTTTGGAGGCCTGTACAGAACTCCAAATGCATTTTATTCACCTTTTTGATACCTCAATTCTACCGACACAGATTATACACCATCTGGCCTTACTTCACTTCTTTTTATTGATTCAATTTCATTTCTTACTAATGGGAAAGCTCTATATCTCTGCCCACCTGCCTATCTTATCGACAGGATGAATATCTTTGAATATTCAATTACCAATCCTAATCCTCCTGCAGCGATGGCACTGTGATGCCCACTCGGAACTGCCAGTTTGTGTATGAGTCACAATCTCATGTATCTTTAAGGTGTAGGTTTGCTCGCTGAGCTGTAGGTGTGATATCCAAACCTACAGCTCAGCGAGCAAACCTACACCCTAAACCTCAACTTGAGCTACAAACCTTCGCAAACCTTGCAAAAACTTATGGGCGCAACACGCTACAACTGGTCCGAAGATGGGAAAGGAATGCCATCCGAGAGAGTTCCACCCGCGAACAATTGTACTTCCTGCATAAATGTTTAAGAAAACAGGTACTGCCAAAATATCTCCAATATAAACCGCTGATAAAAACACCTCAAGCCAGAAATTTAACAGAACAAAACGGCCACAGAATGCTCCGAGAAATAATCAATGACACCCACCACAGACTCTGAAAATACAACCGAAATATTGAGCGCCAAAAACCGTTATTCAAACAAGCAACAAATCAAGAATGGACAGACGCGGTAGAACGAGCTATAAACACCAAACAATGACAAACACAGATAAAGTAAAATCGGGACCTGAAGAAAAAAACTTGACAAACTCACAAAAAAAGTCAAAACCGATAACACAGGGGCATGGATAAAGAACTTATCAGACCGGACCCTATCAGACACAAAAGAAGCGGTACTAGTCAAAGGATTAAATTTCAATTACCGAGAAGCTGACAAGAAGGATTTCCTAGCGGCATAAGAAACCACATTGAAGGACAACAAACTCACGGAAGAAACACAGCAAACGATCAGACAGACAGTTGCACCTACTCTGAGCCGAATGAGGGAAGGAAACGAACTGAACACACAAGAAAAGAAAGCACTAAAAAACCTCAGAAAAGACAAAAACATCGTTATATTACCTGCAGAAAAAGGTCGGTTCACAGTCATCCCGAACAGAAGGGACTACGTCGAGAAAGCCAATGCACTACTCGCAGACACCAACACCTACCAAAATGTGGCGCTAGACCCGACCCCACAATTAGGAAACAAAATTACATATATCCTAAGAAAATTACACAATTCAGGAACATTAAACAAGACGGAATTCCAGAAAATGAAACCCGACGGGACCAACACCCCACGACTCTACGGACTACCAAAAATCCATAAACCAGGAGCTCCCCTCAGACCTATAGTCTCACTACCCAGAACACCAACTTACAGACTGGCCAAAGAACGACACGCAAGACTGAAGTACCTAGTAGAAGAGTCACAGCACTCCATACACTCCACCCAGGAATTCCTAAAAATCAACAAATCATCAAAAACAGCAAAATTTCATTCAACGTAACAGCACTGTTTACATCCATCAATATCGACCGAGCAAAGGAAACACTCGCCACACTTTTAGAACAGACCATCACACACACACCAACCACCATCAATCACATTACCAACGAAAACATCATGAAGCTAGTGGGCCTGTGCCTCACCACCCACTTCACTGTCAACAACATAGTCTACAAACAAACCAACGGCACACCCATGGGATCTCCCTTATCAGGATTCATTGCAAAAGCAGTAATGCAAAGGCTAGAACAAACAGCCCTACCAATCATCAAACCAAAAATCTGGGTTCGCTATGTAGATGACACCTTTGTCATCACAAAACGAAACAAGATAGAAGAGACATTTAACATCCTCAACAACACCCTCTCAGGCATAAAGTTCACCAAGGAGGAAGAAACTGACAACAAGCTCGCATTTCTGAACGTCACAGTAGAAAGAAAGGTCAAGGGAGAATTACAAACCTGCGTATACAGAAAACCAACAAACACTGACCAAATACTCAACTACACCAGCAACCATTCCAACAGACACAAACGAAGCCGTATCAGAACACTATTCCAACGAGCCAACACACACTGCTGCACAGACGAACTTCGAAAAACAGGAGAATCACGTATACGACATATTCAAGAAGAACAGATACTCAAAACACACAGTGCACAGATTCCTCAAGAACAAACCACAGCAGACAAGCAGACAAAACACAGCCAGAAACCCTAACCACCTTACCATATATCAAAGAAGTTTCAGAAATGACAGCCAGACTACTGAGACCCCTCGGAATTCTAGTAGCACACAAACCCACAAACAATCTCAAACAAAAACTAACAAACTTAAAAGACCCAGTACAACCCATGAACAAAACCAATGTCATCTATAAAATTCCATGCAAGGACTTCCACAAACACTGCGTAGGACAAACCGGAAGAAAGTTAGCCACCAGGATACATGAACACCAACTAGCCACAAAAAGGCACGACCCCCGCTCCCTCATAGCCCTACACACGGATGAAAAAAAAACATTTCGACTGGAACAACACATCTATCCTGGGACAGGCGAAGGAAGACATGCCAGAGAATTTCTAGAGGCCTGGCACTCCAACCGCAACGCCATAAACAAGCACATAGATCTAGATGCCATCTATCAACCCCTCAGAAAACGAACAGGAAACGACATCACCACAAACCTCAGGAACCCCCATCCAAGAGAAAGATATAAATAGAAAGCAGGAGGCCACAGCTTCGCTTCACTTGGAGGTCGCCACTGATGATGTTACCTAGCCAGGTAATGAAACGTCTAGATCTCAAACCTACAGCTCAGCGAGCAAACCTACACCCTAAACCTCAACCTGAACTACAAACCTTCACAAACCTTGCTCATTTATCTTATTCATTGTATTGCATGTATTCAGATAGAACACTTCAGTCCTGTATTAACCGTCCCTCTTCTCAATGTCACTTGTTTGTCCTGCCGTTTTACCTACACGGATTCTGACTATTAGATCATTCCCCTCCCACTCCAATTTCTTCTGCAGCCCAGATGACATATTCCAAATCCGAGCACCAGGTAGGTAACACAACCTACTGGACTTTCAATCCTGGTCACAGAGATCATTATCTATGCCTCTAATTCAGCTAACCCCATTTATTCATCATTAGGGAAGCACGGTGACATAGAAATGTTTTCTCGCAGTGCTAGGGACTCGGGCTCAATTCCAATATCTGGACCCTGTCTGTGTTGAGTTTGTATAATCTCCCCGTGTCTGAATTAGGAGCATTAACTCTTATCTCACTCCACAGTATGTCTCTGTGTTTGCTTCGGATTTCTGCCACCTACAGTATTTTTGATTTTGTTCGATGGAGAAATGCTGTAAATGTTTTTGTAAAAGCAGTTGTGGTGGTCGGGGTCCCCTGGGTGTTTCGGAAGCTTTCCCAGCTACTCGTGTGAGTGCAGTGACCCTGGATGCCAACTCCATCTCACTCAGTCCCTCAGTCCATCCGTCACTGCATGCGGCCTTCCCTTGTGCCACCCCGGGACTCCCCACACCCCATTGCCTGGCAGTGGATACTCCCAAAGCACGACTGTGCACGCTGCGACACTGGGCACTTTCTGACCCGCTGGGGATGCTGGATAAAGACCCAGCCATTGAAAGAAGCAGAATAACTAAAATCCAATTCAAGAGCAAAGCAGAGTAGACAGGCTGAATGGAATCCACTTGCTCTGATATTTTCTAGTCTTCTGTTTATCCTCATCCATCTGCAAATAGATGGTCCATATATATACCTTGCCAAAAGCCTTTGCCCGAAACGTCGATTTCGCTGCTCGTTGGATGCTGCCTGAACTGCTGTGCTCTTCCAGCACCACTAATCCAGTACCTTGCCAAACAAGTTTCGTGGAGGTGATAGATATCAGATCCTGTGTTCATTGGACTGATTCAGTGGATTCCACTTTCCTGGTTAATGAGGTCAAACTTAAGCTTTTTGTATCAAGTCTATACACTTTGAAGAAAAGGCCTTGCTGGAGTTGTGCGGAAAGGATATTTGAATTTTGGAGAGACGAGAATGTGTCACGTGCGAGTGAGATTAGGAGTAGGAAGGTAGCACAGTTAAATACATAGCCAAAGAGTTGGTCGGGGAGGGAGCACTTCTGATATGTGTGTCATAGGGATTCCCGAGTCGATAGGATATACACAAAAATGACGGGATGGACATGAACTGGCAGCAATCTTTGATATGTGGATCATTTGGGATTCCCGAGTCGATAGGATATACATAAAAAGGACTTGATGGACCTGAACTAGGAGGAATCTCTGTTATGTGGATCATTGGGATTCCCGGGTCGGTAGGACCTAGACACGAAGGACAGGACAGACCTAAACTGGCAGCAATCTCCTGGCAGGCAGGTTTGCTATAGTTCCTTAGGAGGGTTTAAACTAGTGTGTGGCGGAGGTGGGTGGGTGCGGGGCGGGGGGAGGGTTGTGGGGAACAAAAGCAGTCGGTCCACAGGTACAGTAACTGTGGAGGAGATGGAGACTAATACCAGTACAGCTAAGAACAACAGCAAACAGGCAGAGGGTACTGAAAACTATGGGCCTGGCAGTCTGAAGTGTGCTGATTTTAATTTGAGGTGACTGTTTGCTTGAACAGATATTTCGAGGCCGCTACACATCAGAAAACAGGAAGAGATAATGGTTAATTGTCCGATGTGTCCGTCATTAGACCAGCTTGTCTCTCCAGGCACCTAAAGTGTTTATTGTGGATCAGAGAAATTCAGAATTAATACAGCATAGAAGGAGGCCATTCAACCCACCATGCGTCCACGAGTTCTCAAATTTGACAACTTGAAAATAAAGAGAATGTACGGAGAGAGGCCGAGAGGGAGAGAGAGAAATAAACAAAGAGAAATAAATTGAAGTGAGTTAAACAGAGTGGAGAGAAAAAGGAGCGACAGAATGAGTGACAGCAAGAGGTGTCAGACGAGTGTGAATTTCGATCAGGACAACAGGAGCCAGCACGAGGAGAAATACACGGAAACTTTATTTAGAAACTCCCACAGACTATAAACCCTTTGTCTGATGCCATGCCCTGTGAGCACAATGCTGATACTGGTTGTCATCCCAGATCATTTATCGCCAATAACATCACATACCTGAGTTGCTCACAGCTAAACAGAATCCAAAAGACCAATAGATTGGTTCCAGGGAGAAAGTGGATTAATTTAAATATTCTGGGCCAACATCAACTTGTCGCACCTCTAAACACTGTGTGAGAGACGGTGAGAGAATGTCAGTGAGGAAGATTACTGAAAGATGGGAAATCAGGATCTCAGATGTGGGTAAAATAATGATTGATAACGTTTGCACATCACTGCCATGGTTTTGTAATTCACATTTCAATTTATATAGCACCACATAGTAAGTGTGTTTTCACAATCTTGTCTCTTTGTAGTTTTCATGTTTTGGTGTGTACAGAAACGATTTTTTTTTGTCCCTGCGTTTTGTGTTGAATAAACACATTTCATTACTGAGGAAGTAAGGACCTGTTCCGATGGGACAGTCTTCATCTGAACCGTGCTGGCACCAGAGTTCGAGTGAATCCTAGCTATGGCTGCAGACATAGCTTTAATCTGATTAGGTGTGTGTGTGTGTGTGTGTGTGTGTGTGTGTGTGTGTGTGTGTGTGTGTGTGTGTGTGTGTGTGTGTGTGTGTGTGTGTGTGTGTGTGTGTGTGTGTGTGTGTGTGTGTGTGTGTGTGTGTGTGTGTGTGTGTGTGTGCGCGCGCGGGATGGGAGTTCAGTTATAGGCTTTAATTAGAAAAGCCGAATTGAAAGAGGAGGTAAGAGCACAGAATTCAGGAGAGGTTATTAACTACAGCACAGACATAAATTGAATAGAGCATCTGGAAATATTTAACAATCAAACTTCAAGCACACTGGACATTTGAATGATAATGAGAAGATGGACGGTTAATACAGGAATGACGATATTATGTCTGAATGCATGCTGTATAAGGATTAAGGTAAATGAGCTGGTGACACAGATTGAAATTGGCAGGTCTGAGGTGATGGGCATCACGGAGA